>NC_090445.1:813650384-813956861 GCF_031143425.1 Pleurodeles waltl | reverse complement strand
TACCTAGAGCTCCACGGGTGTTAGTGAGCCCCTGACCATTGTTAGCCACTGTGTTTTGTTAAAACTACATGGAAAGGAAACAATAAAAGAAAACAATATATTGCGCCCCAGACCCATGTTATCTAGCAAATGGAAAAATAATAACTTGTAGCAATTTGTAGTAATAAAGAGTGTCCCATGAAATGTGGGTGCTGCTCCACCAATGCATCCATAATGATTACCCAGCAACAGAAAGCAAATCCACCCTGTCAGTAGTTGCAAAGGCCAAAGCAGCTGTGAGATTGGTAAATAAGGATAGCTCCAATTTAATGGGAATGGCGAAACTAATCCACGACGTAACTAATTTTGCACACAGTGGAAAACTTTCCTGCTACAGAAAGAAAGTTTATTCACCCATCACTAACAGCACTATTCGCACCAGTCTGTATATTTTTTTCTGCAAGCTCTCACTTAAGACTCTATAGCTATAGCTGAGGCAGTATGTCAGTAAATCGTTAGCAAAATTATGATGTACAGAAATATTGTGTCCTACATGTAATTTACAAACGTATTGTGTAAAGCTTCAATTAACAGTTTGCAAAAGCTCGCTACCTCAGCCTCTCAACCAGAATATGTAAGAGATAACCAAACTCAATGACCTATTCTATGCAAAATGTCTGTTGACAAGCGGTGAATTATACAATGTGCAAGGACAAAAGCCCAGTCCATATGTACATGAGGTTGATCATCTAAATGTTGTCTATGTCCTGGATATTGCCCTGAAATTGTCTCTTTATTGCACACTTCGTAGGGCTCCTACTCCCAAAGTCTCAATCAAACTGCAGATCATTCTCTGCTCTACTTAGGGGCTCCCTTAAGGTATTTTATGACTGGATGACTGCAAGTTGGTTTCTGAACACACTAGTCATCAGGGAGTACCCTCTGTCATTCCTATTGCCCAGATCCACATCAACTGCATTCAGGGCTGATGACTATTGATATTCCAATGTAACTTAGGATGCAAATAGGGCAATTTGGGCACCTTATTTTTTGATTTCTAGTTAGTGTAGAGCATCATGAAAATTATGTACATTGGCTTTGTTGTCCAGATAATAATCTGCACTGCAGCTAAGGGAGATATCTTTGCAGAACAAGGCCTGGTTGCATCCGGCCCTCAAGCATTCTGAATGCAGAGTTGCCCTGCAGTTCAGAAGCAAAGCTCTCACCAGGCTTGCATGAAAGCTGTATACAGCAATCTTGAATAGCCCTGTGCATTCCTGGTGTGCACCTTTTGTACTTCTCATCACTCACCAAATGCCTCTGTGGTTTTCACAAGTACATGCCCACACATCAGCACTGATTTCTCTTTTAGACTGAGGAGTTGCTAGGATCACAAGGTCCTAGATCGGCACCTAGGCTGGTACGGTGGTTCCAAAAGATTTGATTTGCTTGCCGCTGTTATTCACAGAATGCTGTGGCAGCAATTTTAGTTCTAAAGAACTCAGGGCTTGATTTAGATCTTGGCAGGACTACCAAGTACTCCACTGTGGTGGCAGTTCCAAGTACTTCATCAAGTTTATGGAGTTCCAACTCCCGTGTGTAGATGTATTGCGGCTGAGCCTCCGATCACTGGGGTGGAGGATTCCTATGCTGTCTAACATTACTCTATCGCTGTCAGGAAGGCGGCTTACCACTGACCATATTTAGGTTTCATAGTTGTACTGGAGTTTTACTGGCGGCGGTGTCATGACGGAGGGGTTACGTTGAGGGAGATGTTGCACATTGTTTCATGTGTGTGGCTATGGAATGAATGCCTAAGGTATTGTGTCCACATGTGTCCACCTGAATACCACACTGCACAGAACAACACACTCCATGCACTGCACAAACCATTGGCATTCCGCAAAGAACACAACACTTACCAACAGGAAAAACACACAATGTAATACATCCCAATATACCACAGACATGCACTATTGACACTACACTCACATATATCACAACCACACCAACCAACACAATGACACAGTCATCTACACCAACACACTTACACTCACACAAAAGCACACCTACACACATGACAACACAAGCGAGAACCAAACAACCACACTCACCCAACTGACATCCTTTACTGGAAATGCAACATCTCACTGACATGCCCAATTGCACGGTTAAGACATTGACATAGATGACAATTGTGAGACAAATTGGGATTTGGTGTGAATATTCATTTCGGTAATGAATACTTACACTATCAAAAAAAATTAATGTTTGAATCTCACCAAGTGTTTGCACAGGTGTGTGACATTAACTTACTGACACATATAGTGCAAACACATATGCATTGCAAATGTTTTAAAACTTTTTGTGGGACATGTATGTCAAAGCATGGGTCCTGAGCTACTGTTTAGTGACAAGTCGATGCCAACCGGTAATAAGGACTGCTCACCTTCGAGGCGACAATGGGGGTGTTTTCCTTTGTTGTCAAGTGAGGGCAGGGCTTGTCCAGTCGAGCTCTAGTGGGAGACAGAAGTGGAAATGGGAAAAGGGTAGGTTTTTACCTCATTTCCCCATCCAATCCGTAAACTCAGGTGTCAAATCAAATCAGGGTTTTTAAAGTGCAACTACTCACCTGTAAGTGTCTCAAGGCGCTAGGTGGGTTAGTCCTCTGAGTTTCAGTTGAAGAGCCATATTTTAAGGTCCTTCCAGAGTTGAGTCAGCAATGGTGACTGCCTGAGGTGCAGGGGCAGGGTGTTTCAGCTCTTTGCTGCGAGGTAGGCAAAGGATGTTCCACCAGCCGAGACCTTCCGTGTGCAGGGTATGGTGACTACTAGTTGTTGAGAGGAGCAGAGAGGTCTGGTGGGGGAGTAGGAGGAGATGCAGTGGTTGGGGTAGGTGGGTCCTAGGTCATAGAGGGCCCTATAAGCATGGACGAGAAGCTTGAAGATAATTCCTCTCTCAATAGGAAGACAGTGGAGGTCTCTTAGGTGGTTGGAGATATATTTGTGGTGGGAAATGTCCAGAATGAGTCTGGCGGATGCGTTTTGGATGTGCTGTAATTTCTTCAGGTTCTTCTGGGAGATGCAGGCATAGAAGGCATTGCCATAGTTGAGTCTGCTGGTAACCAGGGCTTGGGTTATTGTTTTGCGGCAGTCCTTTGGGATCCGTTTGCAGATCCTCTAGAGAAGTCAGAGTGTGTGAAAGCAGGAGGATGCAACTGAGTTGACTTGGCAGGTCATGGTGAGTGGTGAGTCTCGGATGAAGCTGAGGTTGGTTGCGTGGTTTGTTGGAGTCAGGGGGTGACAGTGGTTGATGGCCACCAGGAGTCAGCCCAGGCTGATGTGGATGTTCCCAGGATGAGAATCTCTGTCTTGTTGGAGTTGAGCTTGAGGTAGCTGTCCTTCATCCAGGCGGAAAACGGCTTCCATCCTGTTGTGGAAATTCTTCTTGGCAGTAGTGGGGTTTTCAGTCAGTGAGATGATCAGCTGGCTATCGGTGTAGGAGACGATGTTCAACCCGTGATTCCTGATGATGGATGCGAGTGGACCCATGTAGATGTTGAAGAGTGTGGGGCTCAGGGAGGAGCCCTATGGCACTCCGCAGCTGATCTCCTTAGGTTCTGACAGGTAAGATGGGAGCCTGACTCTCTGTTTTCTTGCCAGACAGGAAGGAGCATATCCATTGTAGGGCCTTTCTGTGGATGCCAGCTGCATGGAAGGTTCCCCATAAATTTCATAAAAGTGAAAAACCCACTTACCTCGTCAGGTCAGGAGACATATTCGTCTCCTCCGTCCTCCTCTTCGTCTGGTAGCACACAGGCTTCCAGACTATCCTCAGTCAATCATGACTCTGCTGTCACCAGCACAAAAGCAGCATGATTGGTATGAGCAGCCTGGTTCGGTGCTCGAAGAGGGAGTGCCACCTTGCGCCCTTTCTCCTCCCGGCTGGGTGGAGAAATGCACAGAGCGCATGTCTGTATGAGCGGCCCAACACAGCCGGCCAACCAGACACACACACTTAAGGTGCACATACCTCCACTCCTCCCCCCAGCCCCGTTCTACCCTATCCTATCACGACTCAGCAAAAAATAAAATGATAATAACGACCCGTTTTTCTTTTGCTGAAAGCAGCGGGGTGACGCTCCTCCGCCTTAGATGAGGAGCCGCCCCTGACATCATGATTGGCTTTGCAAAAAAACTGGCTGGACTCCTGCTGCCAACTGGCATTTCCAAATTACACCATTGACACAGGTGTAGATTCCATGAGGAGTCGACGGGGCTTGGGCCGTCTTTCGTCTATGGTCCAGCTGACTTCCAAATAGACTGGGCAGACCACCAAGGCTGCGGACGGAATATCAGATGGAAAACGAATGACAGGACCAGTTCTGCCAAGATATAAATCAGTCCCTCAGGCTTTGTGTTTTGGATTATTTTTCTAAAAAGGCCAAAGGGGTGCAGGGTGGGAACAGCTGAACCCCAGGGCCATCAGGAAAGGTCTCAAAGGGACTCCCTCATTCATTAAAAAGAGAAATATTACAAACAGTAGGAACCTTGGTAGCAAACTGCTGGTACCAGGGTACCCAGCATAGGCGTAAGGAGCAGTGATCCTGGTGCCTTTAACATGTAACTGTTGTGAGAGTTGAAATGTTATTGTAATTTTTTTGTCCATAATTATGCTCATATATTAACGTGTGACATAATTTTATTATAATATTGTGTTTATGAAAAATGTGACCTACTTAATGGCCACAAACAAGTAAAAGGCCTGCATTTACTTCTTCATGCTAAGTTAACATTATGATGAAATAATTCTGTCTCTTTAAGAGTGTGCTCTTTGCTAAAATAAATGCTGAAATAATATGAGTATTTTGTGGCCTCTGTTAGGCAGAAGCACACGCAAGGTCACTGTGCAAATATTACCTGTATTAAATGTTTCTACTGTGTTCTGTCTTCTAGCTGCATTTCTGCAGCCTAACATCCTTCATTCGTTGTATTCGGATATTTGCATGTAGTTATGTTTCTAACTTAGGTTTTTCCCTTGAGGGAAATGGTGCCACAAGAAAATGTTTCTACATTTTGTAATCACTATCCTGTGACAGCATATTTGGAAGATGGCGAACAATGAGTCCACAGATGCAACGGGAGAAGAGGATGTAGAAGTTACAAGTGTATTTATTTGTGTTTCGCCAATGGAATAACAGTAAATAGAAGAGCTTAGAGCTAACATTTTATATAATTTGATATCTGTTAATGTTCTGATTGTACATCATTTTCTCACCTTATGGTCTAACCAATCATTAGAATTTAACAAGTTTATGTTCAGTCACCATTAGTTGGGGGAAGATTCTTCTTTGGGATTCTCTTGTATCCTGAGTTCCAGAGTTCTTACTTCTTATGATCTGTCACTTTGACATTTCGTGCTTTGCCAGTTAGACTACTGACATACTGGTGTTTTATTATTTTCTGAGTTTACTATGTCTGTTTGTTACTGAACAAATGCTTTGATGGTTTAGTAATTTTATAGTCCAGATTCTAAACCATACCCCTCACCTTGTTCCTGTTCTGATGTTGGTGTCTTATGTTACTGTCCCCCTGATGAAGTAGACGTTGTTGCTGAATACCTTAGAGATTGGGTAAATGTATGAACTGTGTATTGTTATTTGTCTTTTGTTTTTCAGGTACCAACTGCTAATATTATAATACTGCTGCTATTTTTGATAGTGTCTTAGCTAGATGTTTTCTAAATTCATGTTACTATTTTTTTTTACATGAAATCCAACATGTTAATGCTAATTAGTGGTTAGTGAGGTGTTACTTCCATACACATGAATTGTCATTGACTCTTTTCAGTTTTGTTATTTCAATGTATTCAATTTCTCTTGCTCAGATTCGATTGCTATTGTTCTGTGTATTAACCATTGAGGTAATATGTTTATTTGCATTGATTAAGCTTAGATCCATATGCCAAATAAATCAGCCTTTATTGTTTCTATACATGTATCATTTGAGTTTGAGAATTATTTTTGTGACTCTAGCATTGTTCATACAGGGAAATAAATCTTTAACTTCTTAATAAACAAGTGTGGTTATTGAAGTTCAAATTGATTATTATATGCTTGATTTGATTGTTTATGGCATAGTTCCTATGACGACTTCTTTAAAGCAGATTTGGTTTGGTTCATTGACCAAGAGAATGAAATACGCTATCTAGTCTGCTATGATTACATTTTAGCCAAGATTTCTATTTCTGCTTTAACGCTGTAAATCCTTGTTTTAAAAAATCAGTAGAATGAGCTCCTGTTTGGTGTACAGTCGATGTGAAACTATGACTCTTCTTGGATAAATATTGAGGCAAATTTCTATTCTGGCACAGATGCTCAATTCACAGAAATTAAGTATCAGTCTCTCGACACTTTCACAAGGAGCAATTATCTGACCAATCGGGGTGCAGGATGGCGAGATCAAGAGGAGCAATGAAGGCAGTCGCAGCACAATGGACCACGGAGTAAGGAGAAAGAGGTATGTACACAGAGAACAGGGGCAAGGAAGAGGGCAGAAGCAGGGACAGCAATGGAAGGCAGTTTTAGAACAGGGGTAGTGCAGCACAGAATATGGGAACAAGATACAAGGGTACAACCTTGGAAAGTGAGATGTAGGGAGATAGGCAGGGTCAACAACATAGAACAGTGACAGCACAGGGACAGTGGAAACTCGACCGAGCAGGTAGGCAGGGGTATGCACAAGGAGAAAGAATGGGGATGAGCAAGGTCAGCAACAGAGGTGCAGTGCCAGCATGGGAACAGCCGCAGCACAACTGACCAGGGATGGAGGGGACAGGGGCTCACCCCCACTGCCCATGGCCAATGGACGTATTTGGCTGAATATGATCAAAACTATTTCTGTGAAAAAAACACAAAGGTTAAATCGAGATTATAGTTAGGTATATTAACATGATCTTCCCTTTTATTAAAATAAACATAAACTCACTGAAAAAACAAAGGTTAAAGTTATGGTAATGGGATCTCAGCCTACATTATAAAAAATCCAAAGGTTAAAATTATTAATATGAAATTAAATGATTGAAAAACGAACATTTCCTAATCAAAAAAACTCACTGAAATTCACCTTTTGTGTAGTTCAGTGAACTAACTGTACTTTGTGCCCAAACAAATACTGAGTATGCCATCATACATTACACCCCTCATGACATGTTAATTTACATGATTAACTACATCAATCGGGTTAAGCATCATGTAGAGGTTAGCGCTCCCTATCAACTTTTACTTTTTTATATGCTGTAAAAGTTATTTATGTATTTTACATATATAAACAAACGTTGCAGCTTTGCAGATGATACGTGTTGATTGAGGGAAACTGTATTTTCCTAAATAAGCATGTTTGAGTTGAATTGAGTTAAAATGAATCCTTAAAAGCCTCTCAGATGTAAAGGATCATATCACGCTGACATTCAAAAGAGGTTGTATCAGCGCGTATAAACCGCACCATCACTTTAAACTTGACACGTTGCTGGCCTTAAAAACTGAGAAGATGTCATAAGTGGGATCTGTGTTTGGCAGCACTATGTATAAGCTACAAGTCGATCCATTCTGCTGCGTTTGGTGTGATACGTCTTAACCTGATATTCTACAGTTAGGAGTTTGGATTACAGGCTTATTTGACCACATCTGATTTTCACTGAGCCAAAACAAGATGCAGAAGCTCTGGGTATGCCAGCAAGTTGAGCACAAATTTAAATATATCACTCGTCTTCCTTACCGGGGTGGGGAGGAAAGGCTAACTGTCCGGAGAGTCCACAAGACTCTACTTCACCATTGGGATCTCTGAGCTAGTCAAATAGATACCCTTAGTATCGCTTAGGTCCAACTTTCAGCTGAACCCAAATTAGCTTGCGGTTTGGTGGTATCCAAGCAAGCACCTCCTAGACCACACATATGACACAGATGAATCAGTAAGGAATCGATGAAGGTCAACGTGGCAGAACCAGCAGCAGTTTGATTCGGGGATTGGAAGCTGAAGATGCTACACAACTGCAAGGCGCTCCCAGAGGGAAAAAATATACTGCTGGTAGCATTATACAACAGCGAGCTGGGTGGGAAACTTATCTAAAGGATACTTTGTTGGACACTTTTTGCCACCAGTGATTTATGTACGGAAAACATGGGTGATAAAAAGACAATATTCATGCTGTAAGACTTCTAGAGACAAAGAATTTAAAAAAAGACCTGAAACATTTAGAAGGTTCTGAGGATAAAATTAGTAACCACAAATAAGTCAGCAAGCAGGCAATAAAATTGTGGAAAAAGATATGAGGCTGATCCTCTGAACTCCTCTGAGTAAGATTAATGAGCATAACGAGCTAACTGGGCATGCTAATGCTAATAGTATTAGTAATGACACATTGAAACGGCCTTCAGTAGGGAAAGGTGTAGGCCGCATATCAAGTCCTGAATGTTTTGCTACAGTGGCGTTCAATGGTGTGTAAAAATGGCTGAATACTCAAACTAGTCATTCTAAGGGGATGGTACTCCTGGAAATAATACATCCCAAGAGGCTAATTTGTTAATACATCCCATATTTTTTAAATGTATCCGACTTCATGTGCAGTGTGGTATTCGGACAGACCCAAATCCCACCATGTTCCCTGGTAGTCAACAGGAATAGACAAGATTTATCCTAGATCACTCTGAGGCCCAAAGTCCTACCAAAGTTCTCAAATACCACCTTCACCAGGGTGAGGTTGCTTGCAGCAGTCATGCCCTCCTGTAGTCTTATTATGGCATCATCGGTGCATAGGCACACTATGTGCCATTCCCCGCCCATTAGGATCCACCAACCCCACTCCCATGCCTGTGGGGCACAAGTCAGAGGCTCTAATGCTAAAGCAAAGATCTGGGGGGATATTGGAAACCCCTGTCACATTCTCCTCCTCATCTGTTCCCCAAACATACTCTTGCCTCTGGGTTCCTGTATAGCATGCCAAAACGTTGAAGAAATCCAGCCCCTACGCCAAACAGAGGTGGTACTCTCAGCAAGTAGGACCAGCTGATGGTATGAAGGGCCTTTTCAATGTCCAGCAAGTCCACCCAGTGATGCTCTTGGTGCTCTTTAGCACAGTCCATAATCCCAAATAAGCACTGAATGTTTAAGAAGGCATTATAGTCTGGGATACACCATTTTGGTCGGTATGAATCACAGTTTGAATCTATGGTAACAAGCAATTTGCCAATACTTACTCCAAGATTTTGTAGTCTAAATTCAACATTGACAACAGCCGGTAGGAACTTATCACTAGAGTGTCCCTGTTGGGGTTTGGCAAAATCACAATTATTGTCCTCCTCATTGATTGGGGTAGGTGACCAGTGTCCCGTGCTGCCTCATAGGTTTGTAATAGGCGTGCCATTAGCCGTGGTCTGTAAGGGGCAAAGTACTCTGGGGGAAGGCCATCTGGGCCTGGTGTTTTGCCCCTGACCATTTTTGCTATTGCTAGATGTACTTGACATATGTTGAAGACCAGAATCCAAGAGTGGCAAAGGGGTCCACAGAAATCTGCTGTTGGTTCTTATTTTCCCCATCACCTCCATCAGCCCATTCATTTCCAGGCACAACAGCTATGACTCACGTGTCCTGCTTTCTGGGATTGTCAGCACATGCCATTTGTCCATTTGGATAATTCTGATACTGTGTGAGTGCTTCAAAGACTTTGCTGCTCCCTTTAGTCCTGGATGTTGAGGGATTTGTGATGTGCACTTCGCCTTTTCTTTTAACTACAAGGCTTGTACTTTTAGCTTTCATGGTGGCTATCATTATTAACAAACTCCCCAGGGCTCCTGGGTTGATTAACTTCTGCTCTTAAAAATATAGTAGTTGAAGTAGACATAGCAAAAATTGTATCATTAGCAGTGGATGATTGATTTTTGCGCCCATTTGGCTTGTTAGATTTGTTAGCAGAAGTAGCCCACTGTATAAGTGTTGGTTCTATATCCCTATCCTCATGCACAAGCTCTTGGAGCCCCATGTGTGAGACTTCCCAGGGATTCTGATGGTATGAAATTCAATCGCAACTGGCAACAATCTGATTAGAGCCACTAAGCTTCATTCGTAAAGGTAAGCTTTCATTTTTGTGTAAGTTTACTTTTTTTTTGGTATTCTTAAACTTTGAGTTAATAGTAATTTACGACTGCAGAGACTCAGCAGCCGGGGTGTAGGATTCCACACATGAAAAGACTGGAAAGGTCTATTATTTTATGTGCGGAGTTCTCGGCTCCGACTGCGGAGTATCCTTAGTTCTTTAGTTGTAAACTTATTATTGCCTCTTAGTTTGTGAATACCAAGAAATGAATAAATAAACTTACACAAATTTTAAGTTTACCTTTGTTTATCAGGCCTATTGTTGTCATTCGGAGTCCTTCCAGCAGCCGCCTGGATCTCTGAGCCTCCCATAGAGCCTGGTGACTGGTGCGTGCTTGTACCGTCTCTTCCCACCACAACCATAACTGTGGACAGGAATCCTCCTGTCTTGAGGGTGAATGCTCGAAACATACAGGAGTGGGCTGCTGCCAGTCGACTTAGTTGGGTTGGTACTCTGTGTATTTGCACCTCTGTTGGTATGCCTTTTTTCAACAGAGCCGGCACCTCCGTCTCCTATGATGCTCAAAGCTCTACTGCGACCATGTCCACGGGGGCTCAAGTTACTACCATTGATGAGGTATCAGGTAAGAGAACTTTGAGCTGCACAATAGTACCAGCACTTTAAGTTAAACAGGTACCAATGCTATCAGTGTTCGTCTAGCTTGTTTTAACAGTGTCCTTCGAATCTAAAAGTGCAGTGTACAGCATGCCACTGGAGGATGTTGCAGAGATAGTCTGTCAGCATCAAACCCCTTGCCGCCATCTTTTCCCATACACTGCTGTAATTAGCAGTGCTTGCATCACCATTGTGTTGCCGTTTGAGAACCACTAATCAGGTCCCTGCTGTTAATACCTTTCCGACTTCCAAATCCAACGCAATGTGGGCATACATCTACAGACAGACCATGGTGTAGGTTTCAGCTTTCACTTACGACCATCGATCTCATTGATCTTATAAACATGAATACCCCTTGAAAAAACCTAACGTTGCAGTTCATTGACTCCCATTGACCTCCCAGCACCATTTTATCCAAGTGAAGACAAAACAAAACATTTCATGCAATTAGCTATCCATTGCTAGGTGAATATTCAAAAGGGGCACTAATAAAACCCAGGCATGTAAAAAAAAAATGTTTTTAAACATTCTAACACCGAAATTCAAAAAGGAAAATCTATATTTTTTGCAGCATAAATTAAATATGTTTCTTTTACAAATTGTAAGCTAAGGATAACTTACTGCTTTCTTATTCTTGTTTCTTCTGCATCCAGAATCTCTCAATAAATTAAAGGATTGTAATTCACATCAGCCTCCTTTTATTCAACACGATACACAAATTTCCTCGTGTTAGAAAATTCAAACACCTGGGTTTAATTTTTATTATGATTTTTATCATCATTCAAAACTTAATAGTTTCATATGGTATTTAGTGTGCATAGCTTATAGTTCCCAATTTCTTTCGTTCCAAATGATATGCTTTCTTTCTTTTCCATATCTTTATAGAATTGTGCAATACTAAATTATTTCCATATGCCAACATGTGTTGCTCGAAAAAGAGCTTTTTCATGAGTATTCGAAACAGTGCTAATAATGGTTAATTCAAAAATTAATTAAGGTACATTTCCATTGTATAGCATTCAGAAAAAACTCTCAGAACATCTGTCAATACAAACAAAGGATCTCGTTCTCTCATGCTGCGGGCACTTAAAAGTGTGGCTTCTTGAAAACATCAAAATGTATAGTGTGAAAGCTTTCTGTTGTCTCCTTCAGCTCATGACTTAGGCCCTCATTACATCATTGGCGGTACTGACCGCAGTAAGGCAGTGCTGCTGACAGCAGCACCGCCACACCAGCAAAACACCGCCGACCGTATCATAAGTAATGATACGGCCTGGCGGTGTTTTGCTGGTGGACGTTGCTGCTGACAGCAGCGCCGCAGACCGTCTCCAGCCAGAGGACCCCCTGCAAGTAGGTAAGTCGGGTTCTCCGACCGGAGAGGGGGTGGGGGGTGTGGAGTGTATGTGGGGGTGTGTGTGTGTATGTTTTGGGATGCGTGCATGCGGGTGTGAGTCGCGTTGGATGCATGCGTGAATGAGTGACTGGGAGTGTTGTGCACTGTGGAGGCATGTGTGTGACAAGCTATATTAGTGTGTGTTGTGGTATATGGGTATGTACGTGTGCATGCATGGGTGGAGGTGGGTATGTGTGTATGCATGTGTGTATATGGGTGCACGTGTGGGTGTGTATATGTGTGGGGGGCAGGAGCGGGTGGTGGAGTGTGGGGGAGGACTCTGGGGAGGGGGTAAGGGTGGGGAGGGGATAGGGGCGGGGAGGGCCCTATAAGTGCCAGGGAAGGGATTCCCTGGCATTGATACTGCCTACCGCCATGGTTTTCGTGGTGGTAAGTTTGGCACGAAAACCATGGTGGTAGGTCAGGTCGTAATCCCGAGGGTGGGAATGTGACGGTCACTGGGCTGGAGACCGAAGTCTCCAGCCCAGCGGCAGTTACCACCATGGCGGTCGGTGTGTTAAAGTGGCGGTGTTGGATGGCGGTAACCGTCAGGGTCCAAATCCCATTTCTTTTAACGCAGGCCTGTTGGCAGTATTACTGCCACTTTAACACCGACCGCCAGGGTTGTAATGAGGGCCTTAATGTCTTTTATGGTTTAATGTCAAAAGTATTAGATAGTTATTAAAAAACAACAAAGGCACCAAAATTGTGGAATGGTCTCAAATAAACCCGATGAGTGAGAATGGTGCGATTAATGAACTACATTGATCCTGTAACTTGGGGAAATGCATACAGATATACAATTCTCACCAAGATGCCATTACATGTTCACTGCACTATGATTATGCTATGGTTCAAAGTAAGGTAGAATAATTATATATACAATCCTTCACATACATTTTTAGTCTTCTTGAAATTACACCCGCGAACGTTGCATTCCTCTTCCAAGACTGAGGGGGTCAATATGACCCTGGCGGTTGGTGATAATGTGGCGGCAGTACCACCAACAGGCTGACGGTACATACCACCACATTATGGCATTGGCGGTTTGGCTGAAGCCAACCCCCCAATACACCACAATGACCACCCTGGCGGTAGCAGCTGCCCGGTCGGAGATAAGAATCTCCAGCCCGATGGTCGCTAATGTACCGCCTGCGTCATTTTGACCCTGCCTACTGCCATGGTTTTCGTGGCGTTCCTAACACCACGAAAACCATGGCGGTAGGCCCTAACAGTGACAGGGAATTACTTCCCTCTCACTGATAGGAGGAACACCCACTCCCCAACACTTCCCAGATGTACCCCCTCCATCCACGATGCCCCCTTTCCAATCACTCCCCCTATAGTCATACACTCGCAGACACGCACCAGGCATACACACACTCACTCACACAGGCATACACGCATGCATCCATTCATTCACGCACACATCCGTACCACATTCACACTGACACGCAGACATGCATTCACACTTCCATTCATACACCCATTCTCACACATACGTAGACGCACGCAAACAACAATACACACACACATTCACATTCACGCACACACTCACATATTGATGCACACATACCCACACACACATACAACACCCCCCAACCCCATGCCCTGTTGGAAACCCAACTTCCCTGCATCCAGGGTGTCTTCCGGCAGGTGGGGGGACGTGGCGCTGCTACCGCCAGTAGCGCCTGCCAGCAGAACACCGCCAGGCCTTATTATTTTTCATAATACAGCTGGCAGCGGTCTATTGATGTGGCGCTGCTGGTGGTAGCAGCGCCACCTTAACACCATCAGCCAGTATGGCCACGGTGGGATTTCTGCCCTTCTTGTGGCGGGAATCCGACTGTGGTCATATTTTGATGGATGGATGTTAGCCGCAGCAACGGTCTTTTGGAGGCCGTCGTCGCGGCAGTAGGCGGCACTTACTGCCAATGTTGTAATGTGCCCCTATGTCTCTATTAAATACCTACGTGATCCTCGACACTATAGGTTAGAGACTCACAATTAATCAAGACTCAGTCAAGGAAAAGATGAAAATTAAGTACTAATTAGGCTAATTGCTGTGGGTATTTTACACTGTGCTATTCACACACTGTACATATCTGTTGTTCATGGCTTATCTTGGAAGCTATTGTCTCAAACAGCACTCACTGCTCTTATATCAGAGCAGTGAACCCCTTGCTTTTGGGCAGATGCTGATCTACTGCCTCTGAAGTGTCTCTAAGCGACATAGTGGAGTCCTATTTTCTTATGCCTTCCCCAAAACCTCTAACCCAGAGGGATGTTGGGGATGTCCCCCAACACGGCCTCCGAACCCCTGAATTGCGAGTCTTTGCGGACCAATGGCTGGCAGCGCCTTTCGGTCACTGATGGAATATACTGCTAGCACTGCACCTGATCTCTGTTCCACTGGAAGAATGTTATGCTACTGTGCATTCTTCAGTGCCCTGAAGAGAGGTTTGCTGATCAACCCTCTCACCCATCCTTTTATACTACATAATTTGAGAGCAGTGATGCGCTACTTAATAATCTGTATTCACTTCAACTTCATCCTTTTATGAAGTAAGCCCTTTTATATTGTTTTCACCTTTCCCATTTCACTTCCATTATCCCTTTTTCTATGTGTTCTTTTAACACACATTTCAATCTGTGCCCTAACAAATTAGCTTTGTTCAAGCATTACATCTTTGCCGTAAATGTTCGGGGTCGTGCAGTCAAAACTGTTATTGTTCTATTTGTTTCTCCACTTTGCTTCATTTTGGTCAAGGGAATTGCGAATCCTTCAGAAGTGAAGTACACAAGACACATAATAAATAAATGGACTGGACAGAGTGGTGAGGCCTGAACTGCAGCTGCCCTGGGCACTGTCAAACAGAAGCGATTTATTCTCAAAGGGAATGTAATGAAGGGGAAAGAAATCATATTTCTTAGTATGTGACACTTTTTCAGAAGGAAAAGGACTCTGCCCATTTACTCATTTCACGCGGTTTAGAACGTGCACTGATTTCCATAAGCCACCAATCTGCATAGAATGTAGCAAAGGACCTTTAACCCTTTGACAAACGGATGTAATGACACATTAAAAAATGCAATCGATGATTTCATTATTATAACATTACAGCGTTCTATGCGGTTTTCTAGCTTCGAACATCCAAGGAGCTGTTTAAAACAAAAACAAAATGTACTGTTAAACGCGTTTGATTCTTTAAGACCGCACGAATATGCTGGGAGAAAATGTGCCCAACATAGTGATGTGCAGATTTGCAAGCGATATATAATATGGCATTCTCAAATTTACAAGGAGGGACAGTGACTCTTAAGTCATTTTTTGATGCAAAAGCGGCGCAAACTTAGAAGATACTATTGGCCCATATTTATACTCTTTGATGCAAACCAGCGCAGGCGCTGGTTTGGGTAAAAACATTTACCACCGGCTAATGCCATTCCTACGCACCATGCGGGCATCTTATTTAAGGATTCACGTTAGCCGGCACTGCGGGCAGGTCAGAGTAAAAAAAAATGACTCTAATCAGGCAGCGTCGGCGCAGGGGAAAATGGGGGTTTTGTCCCCTGGGCATGGCCATTGGGCACAGTGGCATGTAGGGGGGCTCAAATCAGGCCCCCCTATGCCACTTAAAAAAATAAAATAAAAATAATTACCTCAACTTACCTGTACTTACCTGGGATGGGTCCCCCATCCGTAGGTGTCCTCCTGTGGTGGGTGAGGGTGGCAGGGGGTGTCCCTGGGGGCAGGGAAGGGCACCTCTGGACTGCTTCCATGATCTGAGACCATGGAAGTGAGCCCAGAGGTCCCCTAATGCCTGCCCTCACCCAGGCGTTAAAAAACGGCGCACATCAGGCTGTTCGCCGTTTTTTAAGGCCCGCCCCCTCCTGAGTGTCACAATGACGCAGGAGTATAAATAAGGCACACAGGCCTTAAAGTCATTTTTTGGACGGGAACGCCTACCTTGCATGTCATTAATGCAAGGAAGTTTCCCGCATCCTAAAAATGACGCACACAGAGGTTTTTTGATGTCCACGGGTCGGGCATCATAGTTTAAATATGGAGCAAGGTTTGCGCCGAATGTGCATCAACATTTTTGATGCCCCTATTGTATTCTGTAAGTTAGGCAGCTTTTACGTCAAAAAGTGGCGCAAATACGATGCTAAAAAGTATAAATATGGGCCTTAGTGTCTCACTTCGGCGATATTGCCAGATAGTGGCACATGCACGATCTATGTTATGCTGCTTCTCCCACAGCTTCTGTAGTCTGGTGCAGCAGAAGGGGCTACCATTCCAAAATCTGCATTTAACACTTGTATGGGTGCTCCGAACATATAATCACGGATGCTGGCAAGCAGGTCGTCAGGGGAAGAACCTCCTTCCAGTTAGTGGTAGAAATAGGTGTGAAACTTATAGTGGATCTAAAAATACTATACATTTCTGAAACCTAGACAACATTCTGAATTCAGCAAGGGGTCATTTGTGTAGATCCTTCAAGGTTTTCCTATAGAAAGTAATAGTTGAAATAATAAAAATAGGAAATTGAGTTGAAAAAACAGCCATTTGTGTCTATGTTTTTATCTGTAACTTCTTCTATCTATGGCAGATTTTCAAAAGCAATGTACCATTATGTCTTCTTGACCCTTCTGGTTACAGGGATATGTATGGCTTGGAGTTTACCAAGAACCCTATGTATCCAGAGCCAATACCTGAGCTGCACCTTGCAATGTTTTTTCATTGTGTACTGGGTATACAGTAATTAATTTGGTAAAAATGAATAGTGAAAATAGGAATCAAGGAATCCCTTGTATTTCCAAAATGGGCACAAGATATGCAGTTCAGAAGCAGTGGTTATTTGCACATTTCTGAATTTGGGGATACCCATACTAGCATGTGAATTAGAGGGCTTTTCTCAAAATAACTTCTTTCTTACACACTGTCTTACATTTGGAAGACACAAATGCTGAGAAAGACAATTGCTAATAACATGTGTTCTACTATTCTATGTCCCCCTGAGTTTCCTGATAAAAATGGTACCTCACTTGTGTGTGTAGGCCTATTGCACGCAACAAGAAATGGCCCAAAACGCAATGTGGACACGACACATTTTTCCAGCCAGAACTTAACTTTTTTTTGCAATGTGCCTAGCGGTGGATTTTGGGTCCTAGCTCAGTGGGCACCTATGGAAATTTAGTAAACCTGCAAATTGTTTTAAACCTAGAGGCTCAGGGGAATCCGTGATGGGGTGACTTGTTCGACTCTCACCAAGTTCTGTCACCCAGAATTGCTTGCAAATCTCAAGATGTGTCCAAGAAAACACATTTTCCTCACATTTCTGTGAATGAAAGTTCTGGAATCCGAGGGGAGCCACAAACTTGCTTCCACCCAGCATTCTCCTAAGCCTTGCAATAAAAATGGTACCTCACTTGTGTGGGTTGGCCTAGTGCCTGCGACACAGAAGGGCCAAAAACATGTAGAAATTAAGGGGGAACTAAAGCGGGTCCAAAATGGCAGTTTTTTCCATATGTTTTAGACTGACTCTGCTTTGAGCATGTGCACAAGTGGGGCACATTTTTTATCAGTACAGGTGGGGCAATGCTGGGTGGTAGGAATTTTGTGGATTTCTGCAAATTCCGGAAGTTTCCATTATAGAAATGTAGAAATAATACACAATCTCAGGCAAAGTTGGAGGCTTGCAAGGCATTGTGGGTAAGAAAATGGTGTGGGGTGTATATGAAGCATACCACGCTGGACTCCCCCAGATCTTTAGTTTCCAAAAATGTCTGAGCCTGGTCGGTTTTTCAAGGTGGCAGCACACCCAAGTCCAAAAAGTGCAGCTGCTCACCATTGCTAGTGGGAAGATACTGGGGATTAGCCAAGCTCTCCTGGCTCATATGTAAAATCAACACCCCAAAGAGTCAAATGTCCTCTTGCTTGCCAATGGGATGAGATGCTTTGTCCGCAGGAGAGGGCAGAAAGAGTGCTGCCCCCTTCAATTAGGGTGGAGGCATAACCATGCCCATGGTGGTAGGCAGCCCCCACTGCTATATTTCGTTTTAATTCCCTGTCGTCCAGTGGGCCATCTGCCCCCTCTGGGGGGCTGATGTGGGGTAATTACCCCTGTCTGTCTCCCAGGGGGGCAAAAAGTCTGTGTCCCATGTATTTGGGGAGAGAGAATTGCCAGTCCAAAGGTGGGCAGCCCCCAACCCTCTTTTATAAAAACAAAATTATGCCATGGCATCCAGTGGGCTTTCCCCCACCCCCCTGGGGGCAGATTGGGAGTTTTTACCCGTTAGAAATGGGGTCTTTGGTTGGCAGTCAGGTTACCCCCTGTTGAAGCAAGGACCCTCACTCTAGTCAGGGTAAAAAGAGAATCACCCTCAGCTAACCCCCACTCACCCCCTTGGTAGCTTGGCACGAGCAGGCAGGCTTAACTTCAGAGTGCTAGGTGTAAAGTATTTGTACCAACACACACAGTAACTTAATGAAAACACTACAAAATGACATAACACAAGTTTAGAAAAATAGAAAATATTTATCTGAACAAAGCAAGACCAAAGCGACAAAAATCCAACATACACAAGTCAAATTATTAATTAAAAAGCAAAAAGAGTCTTAAATCCTTGAGAAACCTGGTAAAACACTGTAGCGGCAAAATAACACGCACAGGCGAGTGTGCATCGAAAAAGGTAAGCGGTGCGTCAATTTCTCACCCGCAAGCAAGACTGTGCGTTGTTTCTCCTTCTCCGGTCGGGTCGGCGTGTGTCGTATTCCTCCCTACAGGGGAGCGATGTATCGATCCGGGCAGCACTCGGGTCCGGGCAGGCGTTGTGTCATTTTTCCACGCCCAGCAAGGTTTGCGTCAAAAATCCTGCCACAAGGTATAAGCAAAACTGCGCAATGTGGGTTGCAACATCAGCAGGTGTTGCACGTCATTCCTCCAGCTCCATGCATCGATTTTCCAGCCACGATGCTGGTGGAGCGTCGATTTCTGCTGCGAAGCCGGCAGTGTGTCGTTTTTCAGCCGTGTCTCGGAAGGTGCGTCAAAAGTTTCCCCGCGCGGTGGTCTGTGGGTGGATTTTCAGTCTTGATCAGCCAGCTTCACCTTCCAAGGCCCCAGGAACTGGATACAGCTCCACTTGGCAGGGCAGGAGTCTCTCCAGAGAGTCCAGAGGCTGGCAGGAGAAGTCTTTGATGGCCCTGAGACTTCAACAACAGGAGGCACCCTCAGGACAAGCCCTTGGAGATTTCTTCACAAGCAGGAAGGCTCACAAAGTCCAGTCTTTGTCCTCTTGCACACGCAGAAGCAGCAACTGCAGGATAGCTCCACAAAGCACAGTCTCAGGCAGGGCAGCACTTCTTCCTCAACTCTTCAGCTCTTCTCCAGGCAGAGGTTCCTCTTGATGTCCAGAAGTGATCTAAAGTCTGTGGTTTTGGGTGCCCTTCTTATACTCATTTTGCCCTTTGAAGTAGGCTGACTTCAAAGAAAAGTCTCTCTTGTTTGTGAAATCCTGCCTTACCCAGGCCAGGCCCCAGACACACACCAGGGGGTTGGAGACTGCATTGTGCGAGGGCAAGCACAGCCCTTTCAGGTGTGAGTGACCACTCCTCCTCTCCCTCCTAGGACAGATGACTCATCAAGATATGTAAACTACACCCCAGCTCCCTTTGTGTCACTGTCTAAAGAGAGGTGTAAACAGCCCAACCGTCAAATTGACCCAGACAGGGAAACCACAAACAGGCAGAGTCACAGAATGGTTTAAGCAAGAAAATGCTCACTTTCTAAAAGTGGCATTTTCAAACACACAATCTTTAAATCAACTTTATTAAAAGATATATTTTTAAATTGTGAGCTCAGAGACCCCGAACTCCACATGTCTGTCCACTCCCAATTGGATTCTACGCTTTAATCATATTTAAAGACTGCCCCCCTGTTAACCTATGAGAGGGATAGGCCTTGAAACAGTGAAAACCAAATTTAGCAGTATTTCAGTGTTAGGGCATATAAAACACATTAGTATATGTCTTACCTTAAACATACACTGTACCCTGCCCATGGTGCTACCTAGGGCCTACCTTAGGGGTGTCTTACATATAAGAAAAGGGATTGATTA
The DNA here is from genome assembly GCF_031143425.1 of Pleurodeles waltl. Classification (NCBI taxonomy): domain Eukaryota; kingdom Metazoa; phylum Chordata; class Amphibia; order Caudata; family Salamandridae; genus Pleurodeles; species Pleurodeles waltl. The sequence continues at coordinate 813,936,604 of NC_090445.1, read as the reverse complement.
GACCTGGCAAGTGGGTACACTTGCCAAGTCAAATTTGCAGCCTAAAACTGCACACACAGACACTGCAGTGACAGGTCTGAGCCATGCAATGTTTACAGAGCTACTAAGGTTGGTGGCACAACCAGTGCTGGAGGCCCACTAGTAGCATTTGATTTACAGGCCCTGGGCACCTCTTGTGCACTGTACTAGGGACTTACCAGTAAATCAACTATGCCAATCATGGATGGACCAATTATATACACATTTTGTATAAGAGCACTTGCACTTTAGCACTAGATAGCAGTGGAGAAACAGAGGCAAAAAGTTAGGGGAGACCACGCCAAGGATGCCAAGTCTAACATTACTCTACCTGCCCCCCGGGGTGCAAAAAGGCTTTGGTTCCCATTTACGTGGGGTAGGGACATGACCATGCTCATGGTGGGCAGCCCCCACCCCTCTGATATCTAGTGGTCTTTTTGCTCCCCCGCCCCGTGGGGCAGTTTGGGGGTTATAACTGTGCCTATTTTTCAGGGGAGTGGGGCATTGCCATGCCTGTTCTGGGCAGCCCCCACCCGGAGACTTTTCTAAAAAAATGTTCCTGGTTCCTAGTGGGCTTTCTGCTCCCCTGGGGGCAGATGGGGTAATAATCTCCTTCTGTCCCCCACGTGGACAGAAAGACTGTGCCTAATTTTGGGGTTGGGTGGGGGCATTGCTTTGCCCATTCTGGGCAGCCCCACTCCTATTTTATTATATAAATCCCTGGTATCAAGCAGGCTTTCTGCCCCCCCCGGGGGGGGTAAATTGTGGGTAATAACCCTCATCGGCTTCCAAGGAGGGGCAGAAACACTGCCTATTTTTCAGGGGTTTGGGGCATTGCAGTGCCTGTTCTAGGCAGCCCCTAACCAGAAACTTGTGGGTAATAAAACCCATCTTCCCCCAGTGGGAACCCCTATTTTTGGGGTTGAATGAGTGGGCTTTCTGCTCCCCTGGGGGCAGATGGGGTAATAATCCCCATCTGTCCCCCAGGCGGACAGAAAGACTGTGCCTAATTTTTGGGGGTGGGTGGGGGCATTGCCTTGCCCATTCTGGGCAGCCCCAATCCTATTTTATTTGAAACAAATCCTGGTATCTAGTAGGCATTCTGACCCCCAGAGGGCAGAGTGTGAGTAATAACCCCCACCTGCACCCCAGGAGGGTCAGAAAGACTGTACCCATATTTGGGGTGGTTGTGGCATTGCCTCACCCATTGTGGACATCTCCCACCCTTTCCTAAATGAAAAAAAGTCCCTGGTGGGCTAGTGGGCTTTCAAACGCCCCCCCCTCCCAGGGCTGATTAGAGGCTATTGCCCCCATCTGCCGCCTGGGGGGAAGGGCAGAAAGATTGCATTATTTTATAGAAAATAGGGGGAGTAAAAGCCCTTGGGCTGCAAGGGCCACCCCCTCCCTGGTGGCATAGTGTACTGGATCCCTGCTTGGGCATCACCCTCTTAAGGCAATCCCCAAGCAGGCATCCACTCATGAAAAGTACCTTTGGAAAGAGGAGATTTTTTTCCTTTCCAACTGTACCTCTCCTGTTGAAATCAGTGCTCAGAGAGCTGAGATATGCCCCTGTTAAATAAAAACAAGAGCAACCTGGGCACAATTTATAACGAAGCTCACTTTAAGAAAATTCTTGCCACTGACTTAATCAACCAAAATGTTTGAATGTGGGCAGTTAGTAATCTGTAATAAGCATCTTGATTTGATACACTGCAACCAGTACCCAAACATATAAAAACACATACTTTTTATTCCTTTTTTATCCCTGATCGGGAGGCTTTGTTTGAATAGCGTTACTCATCATGGGAACTTATTTAAGTTATTTAAGGCCGTATTTGCAAATGGAAGGACATTAGAGCATCATATAGAAACAGACATGATGTTCAGAGCCAAGATGCGGTACCTTATCCAAACTAGATTCTAAAAACAACCATTCACCAGATCACTGTCTGTCCTGATGAGATCCTGGTATCCTTCTTTAGGGTTGAAACATTGTCGACAAAGTAAAAGACAGACCTTACCTTTTAGAATTTGAATGAAGAAAAGTTACTGTACGGATAAATGTGTTGAAACTTTTAAGGATGCTGTTTTTGTGAGATACACCAGAGATTGGAGAAATACCATCAATTCTTTGATGTTTTTTAGATAGTATCCTTTTTCACGCAATGGTGCACTTTTGTCACTATTGCGTTTGCTATTGTTATCACAAAATAATTATTTCATGCCATGATAATGGTTTACAGCAATAAAAAAGTATGTGCTTTTATATATTAATCATCTAATTTTACTTTTATTTTCCCTGAAATTATGTTGGCGCACATGGCGCGCCGATTGTCATTTTTGGGTAGGGATATTTTTAGGCTTGGTTGTTAGGGAAGCTCTTCCCAAGCAACCAAAGCTAAAAATATTCAAATCAAATCCCTCTGGTGCCCGTGCCAGAGGGATTTCAGGTGCATGGACCGCTGGGAGCCGTCAGACACACACAAGCACTGTGGCATCAGACGGCTCCCAACCGTCCGAGGCATACAAGGGGTTACATTCTGTTTTTATCCTGGCAAGCTTGCTGTGCTTTCAAAGAGACGGGTCAAATGTCAGGCTATGTCTTTGGAGATTTTCATTTACTCCTCTTTCTCAAAGTTAGAGGATTTTATAAAGTGAACTATCTGACAATCTTGCACAGAAGATTTAAAAACCTGTAAATTAACCATACAATAATTTCAGAATGGAGCAGCATTTAGGAAAGCACAAATGAAGCACATTTTTTGTAATTCTAAAGTGTGATGGAAACATAGATTTTATTAGGATCAAAACAAATCAAGACAGTTTACTTAGTGTTGTACAAATGATACATATTTGTACACAAATATTTCCACACATTATCGTTTGTACACCATATAGTATTATCAGTAACAACACGTCATTGTGCTTTAGTAATATTTTTCTGACAATGTACTTCAAAATGTACCATTGGCAACATACCACATCTTTGAAACTATCCTGATGATTGGGTGTGAATCATTTGCTATACGTGCTCTTTGTGAAAGGCTTGGACTTCAAATAAATAGTCACAAATTGGTGGTGTTACCACTTCCCAGCCATGATCTGGGGTGGGCATGGAACCACCCTCTAAAATGGGAACCAATCAGCTTTAGGTATTTAAGGATCTTATTGACAAAGGACTGCTATATATTCCTGAGGGAAAACCTGATCAGAATCCTCAAAGCCTAATGTGTGGATGCAATACATTGGAGAATTCTCTTGCTCTCCCTGATTGGTAGAACAGTCCTCTACAAAATTATCTCTTCATAGTTTTGTATATGTGCTGGAGAACGCACCCCTTTAAGTCCCAGAGGGGTTCTTCCACTCAGTAGATGAGGTGATGAGGGGTTACTGTGGGAGGGGCATACCAAGGATTGTCATGACCACTGTGACTAGGAAGAACCTAGAGGGCGAAATCGCCTTCCTTGACCTTTGTCCTTACTACTGGGCAACACATCTGCAAGTGATAAATGACTGGGTCTTCTCATTACAAGAGCCCTCCCTGATGGCAGACAGGCAGGAAATGGACCAAGAGAGCCACTTCAGGTACCTCTATGAAAGTGGGGGGCTGACACCACTGCCTCCCGACAGCATTAGTAGTAATAAGGCACCAGGCGGCTCAAATTACAGACCGGAAGGGAAAGCTAACACATGAAACCTTCCTGTGGAGTTAGATATCCTCATGGGGCTGCAGGAGAAAGAGGCTCATAAGCAATGGATCTGCTGGACATCTCCAAGGTGGGTGATGTGTGGTAAGATGATGAGATGATACCGTTTATTGAGCTACAAGAGCAATATGAACTGACCGGGAGTCAGTATCCCTGATGTGAACAACCAAGACACTTACTACTGAGGCATGAAGAATTGTTGCATAAGGCACTAAGTGAGACAATGGTGGGTCACAAATATATTCTGTGCTTCTACAGAACAGCCTCCCCCCCACTGGAGAGGCTTAGGGAGAAAAGGAAATGCAACCTAGGTGAACTGGATGATGATGACTAGGGTGCAATGTGCCTCTACCACAGAAGGTGACCATAAGGGTCAGGTTACTATTGATTGTAGTTAAAACTACTTCACACAGCACCCATTCTAGCATAAGGGGCAGAGATTTGTTAAATGCTTTTACTAGTTGGATAAGAAAAGTGAGGGAGAGAGTGAGAATGCATGTTTTTGGGGTCTAGTTGAGAGCTGGACAAGGGACAAAATTAGTTCAATGATTATACAATCTCTAGTCAGTAAAGGGTGGGGAGGTAACACCTCAGAGCAGTAAAGTGCATTACTGTCTGTGCCTGAGCCAAGCACAAGGGATAGCTACAGCTGCAAGAATGGGCTCTTTTGAGGGGAAATGAAGACAAAAAATGGGGGGATTTGAGGTAAGAAAGTAACAACAAATCCACATGTGTGTATTTGCTCTTTGCAGGAAGTCCGCCTTTTCTGCATGGTCGCACAAGATTTTTCGCCTTTTCTATTCATACTGGACATGATACTTTGTGCACTTTACCCCTTCTAACCAGGTGTAAAGGGCCTGTGCTCCCCCTTTAAATATGGAGAAAATGAGTAACCTTGAGTGGCACATTTAACTTTCATCTAAGACCATGGTATATGGTTTGGAAATACACCCATTGTCTGAAAAGTTAAATACCACTTGCGGACTACAGCACCTATTGTGCCATCCATTACAGTGGCAGTGAAAACATGGCTTCAGGCCTAAACTGTGTACCCTGACATCAGCAGATCTAGCCCTTCTATCAAAGCCCATCTATTTGATAGGTAGGAAAATATTAATTTAAATATTAAATAGGTCACCCCTAATCATACCGCACTACACCCACACAGAAGACCATGAACAATTCAGAACCACTCCTATGCATCCTGCTCAACACCCTCTCCTTATGCAAATATGCCATGAATATCTGGGATACACTCACCACCTTCGCTACCGATGGCGATGGCTACAAGATGATACACAGAGACTGCATCAACAATTTCCACCTCAAAGACCCCAACAACACCAACTCCACCTCCCTCCTGGAGATCCTCAGCAACTCTGGCCTCACCTAACTGATCACTGTACCCACGTACAAAGTTGAACACACACAGGATGTCATCTTCAATTCCAGCAACAGAATCAAATTCACCCAAGTCACAGAACTCACATGGACCTACCACAACATCATCCACTTCAACATCTCCGATGCCCAGCACACAGTCTCCAAGCACCACAGCACCCCCTACCAAAGCTGGAGCAGAGTCACTGAGGCTCTATGGACACAGGACCTAGGCACCACCCAACCTGATTCCATGGAAGACCTCACCCAGGCAGTCCAGAACTTCACTGCCTGGATCACTGATTAAGGCAAATGCACTGACAGAGTTTCCCCGCAAAAAACAGCAAAACTGAACAACACCTCCAAGCAAGCTACATGCTACACTCCTGAACTTAGAAACACCACCAACTCAAGAAGTTCTGTTGTGTGACCAAGGACCCCTCCAACAGAGCAGCTCATAAAGCAGCCTTCAGAAATTAACACCACCACATCAGGGCAGCCAAGAGAGCAGCAATCACCTCCCGCATCGACACTGCAGCTGACCTCACTAAAGAACTCTTCAAGATCGTCAAGGAATTCTCCAACCCAACAACCACAGAGACCACCATCCACCTGTCCCAGGAACTTTGTGACACCCTCTCTGATTACTTCCACATCAAGATCACCACCATCTACAACAACTTCGCCACCGACCCACCACCTTTAGCCTAGACAACCTCTCACAACCAGCAAATACCAGCTGCACGGTAACCATATGGTCCCCGATCACCACGTAGACTACTACCTCAGCCATCATGTCATCCATCCACTCTGGGGTACACAGCGACCCCTGCCCCCACCGGCTCTTCAACCTCGGAACCAACCCCATCAGCACAAAACTTACCAGCATCATCAACACCCCCATCTACACTGCAAACTTACAGGATGGATGAAAACATGTAGAGGTCACACCCCTCCAAATAAAAAACCCTCTGCTGATCCCAATGACCTCACAAATTACAGTCCAATCTCCCTGTAACCTACCTAGCCAAAGTACTTGAGAAAGCCATCAACAAATAGCCCACTGAATATCTGGAACAAAACCACCTTCTCAACGCCTCACAATCGGGATTCCAGGACAACCAGAGCACTGAGACCGCACTGATCGCTGCCAATGACAACATCTGAGACCTCCTTGACCAGAAATGCCAGCCCTAATCCTCCTTCACTTCTCTTCTACGTTCAATACAACTCTTCCACCACACTATCCTCAACAGACTCCACAACATCGGTATTCAGCAAAATGCCCTCAAGTGGATCACATCCTTCCTCTCATGCCACACTCCGAGCATTTGCCTTCCTCCCTGCACCTCCACACCCAAGAACATCACATGCAGAGTACCCTAAGGATCAACCCTCAGCCCCACCCTTTTTAACATCTACTTGACCCCCTCGCAAACACCATCAGATCCCACAGACTCAACATAATCTCCTTTGCCGACAACACTCAACTGATCCTCTCGCTCACCGAGGACCCCCCTTAATGCCAAAACCAACTTCTGCAATTACATGACCAACGTTTCAGTTTGGATGAGAGACAGCTGCCTCAAACTAGACTCTGACCCACCTGAAGTCCTGATAAGTGTGAGATGAGTGTCTCCTCAATGGTGTGCCTACTCTCAGTATCAGTCAAAGCTTCACAAATTCAATGATGTGATAACAAATGCTGTGGAAATGAATAAGTGTGTCAGGACCAAGCAGGAATGGTTAAAATGGAGTAAGATCCCCATAGACTCTTTTTCAGATTACCTATTTACCACATGTGCCCAGGATATGGTCTTATGTTTAAAGGGCAGTTTGGACCCAGCTCTCCTATTAGGTGCTTATTCTCATGTTTGTGGACATGCAGCCTTGAGATTGAGGAAACCTGATGCCAACCACAAGGCAGGGGACAGGAAGTGGTTTGCTGAAAGGCAAACCATAACCATATGTTAGTTTCGGAAAAAAACAGGTGATCAAAATGAGTTTTCCCTTTATGGAGGGAGTTATAAACAGGCCCTACTCCAGAGGAAAAAGGAAAGTAGAGAGGAGACTTGGCTTTAATTACCTCACTCAGAGGTATTGAGAAACATCTCCAGGTTCTTGGAGATTGTTAATTGGCCGTTTTTTTGTGGGGTAGATAATAGAGTTTGGGAGTGGGTAGTAATGCCTGACACCTGGGTTTCCCATTTTAAATCTGTATATGAATATGGGGTATTGGACTCCTCAAAGATTACCTGACCCCACTCTATCGGCAGAAATTCTCACCCATGTCCTGAACGCCACAAACAAGGCCATCCTCCCTGAGTCCTGGTCGAAATCCATAATTATTCCGGTATTCAAGAAGGGTGCTAGACCCCAATTGTTATATGCCTATATCAGTAATTGACTCAGTGGTTAAGGTTATGAGGAGTGTGATCCTTGCCAGGCTAGCCGCTTGGCTAGACATAAATGAAGTAATCTCTATTTTTGCAATATGGGTTTAAACCAGATAAGGGCACTCTCGATCAATGCCTTCATTTACATTTGATTATAGAAAAATATACAGTAATTAAGCGAGGCAGGTTTCAGCTTGACTTTATGGACTTAACATCAGTCTTCAACAGAGTCAATAGGTCAAAACTGTGGGCCTTCCTTTTGGAAAAAGGCATGGCCCGTGCAATAGTGAATTTCTTGTCAGACTTACATCTTAATGCAAATGCCTCAGTGAGGTACAACTCGAATGGGAGCCTGTCTCCTTCATGCATTGTAAATAGGGGTGTTAGGCAAGGTTGTATACTTTCTCCAATAATCTTTACTTTTTACATTACCAAGTTGGGCCCCAAGTTATGCGCAACTTACACTGATATCCCACTCATAGGCTCCTATTTAATATCTGCCCTACTATATGTGGACGATGCTGTGTTATTGGCCCAACCGGGGGTAGGGTTACAAAGTCTTTTATATAGCTTTGTGGACTTCATAACCTCACTTGATCGAAGAACTAATTACACAAAATTGCATGTCATGAGTATGGGCTCGAAGCAGAACAATAAGAGCTTGAAGAAATGCTTTGGGTGTGAGTCGAAATCACTGTGGTTAATGCATTCTCGTACCTGGGTGTGTTGCCTGATGATAGGGGCTCTTGGTCAGCACTAAAGAGGGTCAAGAGAAATGTTATGGCCAGAGCGGGTGCAGCTGTCTTTGATTTTGCTAAAAGATTGAGCTCTAAGCCCATCCAGGCCCTTCTTAAAGTACAGCACTCGAAATGCATCTCACTGAGCAGTTATGAATGTGATATTTGGGTTATAAACCCATGCCTGAAATCCAGGTGGAAGAGAACAAGTTCTTGGGAAGACTGTTAGCAGTCCCTCAGTCTACAGCCTTTTACATTTTACATGATGAATTGGGAGCTGGATATGTCTCTGAGCTCTTGGCCTTGTGCCCAGTGACTAGGTGGCTCAGGATTTGGACTAATCCAGAACTCAAACTGAATCACATTGTTCTGAAGATTTCTTTAGCTCCAGAGAAGGGTAACAATATTTCGTGACTTAACCATATCAGAGTGGTCATGGATAAGTTGAATCGTCCTGATTTGTTTAGCTCCCCAGAAAAAATCTACAGAAAAGAGTTGGCATGGGAGAAGAAACACTTTTCATCCCTGGCTTAAGCAGAAAGAGAAGCTAACGAGCTGCGGAACGCCTGGTTTAGAAGCATGTTCTATTAAAAACTGGCCTAATGATTGTACCTTACCTCTATATAGTACCTATTCACCGTCATCGGCTCATACTTACCAGGTTTAGAATAAACCTTTTGCACTGGTCCTTAGGAGAACTGGCAGGTTGGAATGTGGCATCCAATTTGGGCTAATGTAGCTGTGATAATTTCTGTTCAGAAGAAACTGTGCACTTTGTAATTTTCTGTGAACACTATAGTTCCTTGAAACTAGAGTACATTATGCCTCCATTAAGAGGGTTGGGTTTTGTGCAGGTTAGACCAGCCCTTCTACTCTTATAGATGTTGACAAGTGCTAGAGTTTCTTCTAATGTAGCCAGCTTTTTAGTTGGGGCCCTGCAATTAAGAGAAAAAAAATCCGCCCTATTGGATCCCTATCCCCAAGAAATGATATTAATCTGGACTTGAAGTACATATTATATCTCTATATTTTACATTTATAATTAGAACGGTGTTTATGGATTTATTACATTGTCTGGTCATTAATTTTAATATTTGAGAATGTTTTAAGATATTTTTATTGCATGGTGTAGACTTTTCTTTTATGATTTTAAGTAATTGAATAAAGAATAATTGACTGAATGTATCACACATGGCAATATACTTGTATGTTGTCAAAAGCTTTCATTGCAAAGACCATGTGTGACATGCAATTAGAGTGTAGGCCCAAGAAATATATACATTTCAATCTTGGGTAACTTTGTAACATCAACAGAACAAAACACAAATATGTCTCAGCCATACTGACAGGCTAGGTACACACATACTCATAGGTATTAACTCAGATTGACATATGTAAGAAATGTGATAGCTCATCAGTTCTGTGGTGTTAATTGCCCAAATGAAAAGCATATGAGTGCAGCAGTATGAAACTCACAAAGTGTAACACAGTGCTATCAGACATGTCATAAATCAGTCATGAACATAGATGAAAATGCAACCTATGAAACGCACCACGGTGTACTCAGGATACCAATGACAACATTCAGTGGACGCAGCAATGATGACTGAATCAAGGCATAGACGCCCAGAATCCAATACAAGTTAGTGTCATACACACACATGCTAAAAAACAAAGTATTGTGTTCAGGTTTGTAGTAGACAGCTACTTGTAACATTATCAGTGTTTCCCACATAAAGATTGCACACATTGCAAGATGTATGTGTAAATCCAAGTGCACCATGACAGCTCCTCTGTCAAAAATCAACAACTGAAGGCTAACAATAAATTGTAGATCAATCAATTTTACATGTTTGAAACTCAACACTTGTATGCGTCAAAGTCATGTGCTAAAGTAAGTGAACAATTAAACAGCTGTGTCAATGCCATGTAGGCCAGCAACAAAATCAGTGGTTTTACATGGACATCTGTATCTGTGAGTTTCAAACATGTTGGCAAATTCACAACTTATCAGGGGAGGGCCAACTGGCCAAATGTTTGATCAATAATCTGTCACTTTACACATGTATTGAGTGCACATAACATAGAGTGATCAAGAACCTCTCAAAATACCGATTGCAGTAAGCTACTGGATGAACATGATATTCAGGATGTGTAAGTGCAGAAGTATCAGGGCATGCTCATCATGTTCTATTACAATGAGAACTGGACAAGACATGTATAGACCAATGCCCAACTGTATGTGTAACATGTAATGTTAAATACTGTTAGAAATGTGTATGAGTTATTCAGTGAACACATGGGCAGGAATGTTGCTGTAACAATAAACAAATTTATTGACAGTTGTAATTTCTTTTTTACTTTCAGCTGACCAAAGATATGGGTTCCAGCAATGGGCACTCATGGCTCTTCAAATGATCCTTCTTGGAGATAGTCCACGTACTGAAGGCCTGGATCCCCGTTAATGTGAACAGTTGATCCTCTTGCAACCCCATACCATACCATTAATCACAATCCACTTTCAGCTGTGTAGCCCCAAGACAAACACATTTGCCTCGTAGTGCATGGGGACCTGTATTGTCACAGTAAGTTTGGGAAGGTTTCGCCCATCCATGCACATGTCCAAGCATTTTGCTTTGTATTGTTGGAGTTGGAGTTCTGGTCACTAATGTTAAACATTAGACTACAAGTTGCAGTATTCAAAGGACAACCTAGACTGGGACTGCACATCATGCATGGAAACATGGCAGAGCTGTACTGGACTGGACTGGACAAATTGTTGCTGGTCCAAAAACTAACATTTATGTGATGTATGGTTGACATACAAGACATTCCTGCCCCTCCCCTTGCAAACAGTGCAGTGCAGTGTAGCAGAATGTGTTGCTGCACTGCGCTGCATGACTTGTTTAACAATATTGTTCATTGATAGCACTTACCCTGTAGATCATCCTGGTCCTCAACCACAGAACTGTCCTGTCCAAGAACTCCTGCCACCAACTCAGTTAGTATGAGTGACGCCACCTGCTCCTCCAATGGGGCCAAGTCCTCCTAGTTCTCTGCTCTTCTTCCGGTCCGCATGGCTGCCCTCAGGTTCTTGGCCAGTTTCTCTTTGGTTCTGCACTTGTATTTGTGCCCCCTCTTCTTCAACTCTGGCACTGTCCTTTTTGTTTAGTCTACACTGTTAATCCTATCTTCTATGGACTACCAAATGGATTCATCCTTCCCCAATGGCAATTTGGAGGTGACAAAGAGAAGGCGCTCATATTTGTCACCTCATCTATTAATATTTAGTTCTCCTTCTCACTGAAATTGCTCATCCACTTTCCCTGGACTTCTGTCTGGACATATTGGCTGGTGTTGAGGTAGTTGCCCTCACTGCTTGTGCTTGCTGCTCCCTCTATTTCTTGTTTTTGCTGAATTGGTAATTTGTCATTTTTTTAGGCTTACTGATGCACAGCACACTCCTACATGACGCAAACCTGATTTGCAGCACATAAGAAATGCTCTACGTGGAACACATTTGGAGTAAATGCATTACAACACTGTGTGCCATCCTTCCCACTGATAGCTCAAAATGTTTGACGGACCATGGGACCTTCCAGCATAGGGCACCGTACCATAAAAACTTATAAAACGCAGCAAAAAATATTTAAGGCATCATTGCGTTACTGCAGTGATACATCAGATCTTATAAATCTGGCCCTTAATATATTGCAAATACATTCACATAGGCTTAATTATTACAGTGCAGAATATAATAATGTAAACCAGCGTGCACCATAGGAATCATGCATGTTCTGCATTTTGAATAATTGTGTACCACATTTAACTCAAGCGGGTTAATACCTTGGGCAGAAAAGAACAATATTCATGACATGAGGGCTCACCCCAACAAGAGTTGTGAATATTGCTTGAGGTGGGCAGTTACCCACCCCAAATAATCGTTCAATTTCCTATACTTGTGAAACATTTATCATATTTTCAAGGCCTTTCTGCATTCTTACAACACTAAGAGCCCAGCACCTGCTCATTAGTGCCCATCTGTAGGTTTTGTTTTTCTCATGCTCCTTCTTCCATTCACCTGCATTACGGAAAAAGTGTGAAAAATAGCACCAAAATGTACAGATTTGAGCATTGTATACCTTCAACTGACTAAGTGGAGAAGCTCTGGTGCGTTGTTTAATCATTTTTCTATTACTTAAATGTATACTTGCTGGTTATTTTGCATTAAACATTTGTTAAACTTCAGTGTGCTATTCTGAGTGGCTGCTTTCCTTTTCAATGTCTTGATCTTCTGTTTCAATAGCTCATCAGAAAAATTAGAAGGCAAATGTACACAACATGATTTTGAAAAGGTAGTTGTTGTGACTTCTTCCTCTCTCAATCCCAAACTCTTTCCCCTGCTTTACCACCAGGGCTGATTGACTGGCTATTTAGGTTTTGAGAAAAGAGTGGCAGGGACCCTAGAGCACATTGTCTGGCTTGTGCAAAAGTACATTCTGTTAACTATGGGTAATGCCCTCTGTCCCAAGTAATTATGAATACAGACACCGAGAAAGCACATATCAAATTTTTACATAGTGTATTTGCTGATTAATCTAACATAGCCCCAGTTTTGAAGGTCATGAATTTCACAAATTCAATGTTTTTCTCCATACACTTTATTTTCCATTTCCTTTTCCTTTTTTCTGTGTTCTTTTCGCATCTTAGGTTTCAAGATAAGACTGTAATTATGTCAGTCAACATTGGCTTCAGCCCGTCCCTGCCTCTCAGGCCTGGGGCTTTTTCAAGGTTGCAATAGGTATTTAATTAAAATAAAACCATTAAACCCCTATAATAGTGAGGATAATTACTACAAAGATGTAGCACTGCATATGTTGTGAGTTTCCAAATTCAAGATAGGAATAATGGGTGAAAATGTGAGACACATATTTTGTGTGAAAATGTTAGACTTTTCATCCTTGGCATGGTATCCCTTAACTTTTTGCCTTTGTTCCCCAGGTTGTTGATGTGTGCTGGACTCTGATTTTACTGTTTTTGTTACTCTGGGCACTTTACCGCTGCTAACTAGTGCTAAAGTGCAAGTGATCCTTTACAAAATGTGTGTGTAATGGGTTTATCCATGATTGGCATATTTGGTTTACTGGTAAGTCCCTATTAAAGTGTGCTATAGGTGCCAGGGCCTGTAAATCAAATGCTACTAGTGGGCCTGCAGCACTGGTTGTGCCAACCACATAAGTAGCTCTGTAATCATGTCTCAGACCTGCCACTGCAGTATCTGTGTGTGCAGTTTTAACTGTAAATTCGATTTGGCAAGTGTACCCACTTGCCAGGCCTAATCGTTCCCTTTTCTTACATGTCAGACACCCCTAAGGTAGGCCCTAGGTAGCCCCAAGGGCAGGGTGCAGTGTATAACTAAGGTAGGATATATAGTAATGTGTTTTATATGTCCTGACAGTGAAATATTGCTAAATTCATATTTCACTGTTGCAAGGCCTGTCCCTCTCATAGGTTAACATGGTGGCTACCTTTAAATCTGATTAAAGTTTACATTCCCTTTGGGAGTGGTTGGACATGTGGAGTTTGGGGTCTCTGAGCTCACAATTTAAAAATACATCTTTTAGTAAAGTTGATTTTAAGATTGTGTGTTTGAAAATGCCACTTTTAGAAAGTGAGCATTTTCTTGCTTATACCAGTCCTGTGACTCTGCCTGTTTGGGGTTTCCCTGCCTGGGTCAGTTTGACAGTTGGGCTGGTTGCACCTCACACTAGACAGTGGCACAAAGGGAGCTGGGGTGTAGTCTGCATTTCCTGATGAGCCATCTGTGCTAGGAGGGAGGGGAGGAGTGGTCACTTACACCTGAAAGGGCTGTGCCTGTCCTCACACAATGCCGTCTCCGACCCCCTGGTGAGTGTCTGGGGCCTGGCCTGGGAAGGGCAGTATTTCACATTCAAAAGAGACATTACTTTGAAGTAGGACTACTTCAAAGGAGAAATTGGGTATAAGAAGGGCACCCAAAACCACAGACTTTAGAACACTTCTGGAGACAAGAGGAACCTCTGCCTGGAGAAGAGCTGAAGAACTGAGGAGAAGTGCTGCCCTGCCTGTGACTCTGCTTTGTGGAGCTATCCTGCAGTTGCTGCTTCTGCCAGAGTAAGAGGGCAAAGACTGGACTTTGTGTACCTTCCATCTTGTGAAGAAATCTCCAAGGGCTTGATTTAGAGCTTGCCTCCTGTTGTTTGAAGTCTCAGGGACAGCAAAATACTTCTCTCTGCCAGCACCTGAAGTCTCTGGACAGACTCCTGCTCTGACAAGTGGTGCCCTATCCAGTCCCAGGGCCCTTGAAAGGAAAGCTGGTGGAAATCCAAGGAAATCGACTTCGGCCGACTTTGGACCGACGCCGCTGCTGAATCCGTTGACGCCGCCTGCAACCAACTCTGCGATCTTCGCTGGAACGTGATGACCTTCGCAGGACCGACGCCGCTGCAGCCTCACTGAAGTCCGCAACTCCGTGGAAGTCGCTGCACCACGTCGTGACCAACGCCACTCGAAGTGCACGGATTCAACATTTCGCACAGACGTCAAGATCCCCGACTTCGCACATCAACTTGTTTTCACTCTTCACCAAAGGTACTGTACTTGGGGGTCTTCGCGACTGTGTCCGGCGCCGCTGGTGTCGGCTTATTGGGAACAACTCTGTCACGACGCCGTGTTAACATCTCATCGAAGCATTTTGTGTTTCTAAGTGCTATTTTTGAGTTTAATCTTTAAAAATTCATAACTTGACATGTGTATGTCAGATTTTTGTTGTTTTGGTCTTGTTTTGTTTAGATAAATATTTCCTATTTTTCTAAACTGGTGCTGTGTCATTTTGTAGTGTTTTCATTACGTTACTGTGTGTGTTGGTACAAATACTTTACACTTAGCACTCTGACGTTAAGCCTACTGCTCTGCCAAGCTACCAAGGGGGTAAACAGGGGTTAGCTGATGGTGATTCTCTTTTACCCTGACTAGAATGAGGGTCCTTGCTTGAACAGGGGGTAACCTGACTGTCAACCAAAGACCCCATTTCTAACAGATAATATGACAAGAAACAGAATAAGATGCTAAAGTACAGGCAAGTATATGTAAGCTCAAGTGGGTTGGTGTTTAATAGTAGAGAGTGTGGTTGGATCAATGTAAGGTGACAAAGGATGTTCCACCTAAATGGTATGAGAGGAAATGATAAAAGGAAGAACAGAAACATTATGTACGGAGGCAGTCCACAGAAAATTAACTGTTGTCTGCTTTGACGATTAAATCAGTGAACAGTGGTGTTTGGGCATTGGGACAATTGTATATGAATTGGACTATGGGGTTCTGTAAAAGAACAGAAAAAGTGTGGTCAGGTAAGAAACAACTAAGTTGAAATTTTGGGTGAAAACGTAGGCACATAATAATAAAAGATGTGATTGCAAGTATGGGAAAGGAAAATAGATTACACTGTCACTGTCAGAAAGAAAGTGGAAGTCCTCGAGGCCGATGACCCTAGCCATGTGAAAGCAGGCATTCATGACTATTGTTAGACCTGGCATCCTTGGTCTCCACTGTCTTTTTTGCCTCTGTCTTCCATGTTTTGACTGTGTGCTGGGCTCTGTTTTTGCTGCTTTTCATACTTTGTGCACTTTACCACTGCTGACCAGTGCTAAAGTGTAAGGGCTCACTGTGTGAAATGTATGTGTAATTAGCTTTTCCATGATTGGCACATTTAATTTACTGGTACATCCCTAGTAAAGTGCATTAGAGGTGCCCAGGGCCTGTAAATCAAATGCTACTAGTGGGCCTGCAGCACTGGTTGTGTCACCCACATGAGTAGCCCTGTAAACATGGCTCAGACCTGCCACTGCAGTGTCTGTGTGTTCCGTTTTAACCTGCTAATTCGACCTGGCAAGTGTACCCACTTGTCAGGCCAAAATCTTCCCTTTTTAGACATGTAAGGCATCCCTAAGCTAGGCCCTAGGTAGCCCCACGGGCAGGGTGCAGTGTATTAAAGGTGGGACATGTACTGATGTGTTTTACATGTCCTAACTGAGAAATACTGCCATATTCGGTTTTCACTGTTGCAAGGCCTCTCTCCTTCATATGGTAACATGCGGGCTGCCTTTTAATATTTTTTAAGTGCATTTTCCCTTTGGGAGCAGATGGAAATATTACATTAGGTGCCTCTGAACTCAATTTAAAAATACATCTTTTGGTAAGGTTGCTTCTTAACTTGTCAGTTTGAAATTGCCACTTTTAGTAAGTGGGCATTTCCTTGCTTAAACCATTTTGTGACTCTACCTGCTTGTGTATTCTCTGTCAGGGTCAGACTGACAGTTGGGCTGTTTGTGAATCTCCTCTAGACAGTGACACAAAAGGAGCTGGGGTGTAGCCTGCATATCCTGATGGGCCATCTGAGCTACAGTGGAGGGAGGAGTGGTCACTTACACCTGAATGGGCTGTGTCTGCCCTCACACAGTGCAGTCTCCAACCCCCTGGTGTGAACTTGGAGCCAGGCCTGGGCAAGGCAGGATTTTGTCAAGAACAGAGACTTTCCCTTAAAGTTTATCTACTTCAAAGGCAGAAAGGAGTATAAGTAGTGGACCCAAAACCCCAGATCTTCAGATTACTTCTGGATTCAAAAGGAACCTCTTCCAAGGAGAATAGCTGAAGAGCTACAGGTGAAGTACTGCCCCTTTGCCCGTGACTGTGCTTTGCTGGATTGGCCTGAAGTTGCTGAAAGAGGACAAAGACTGGACTTTGTCGTGTATTTCTGCTTGTGAAAAATTTCAAAGGGCTTGGATTAGGCTTGTCTCCTGTTTTGAAGTTTCAGGCCATCAAAGACTTCCTCTGCCAGCACCTGGGCTCTCTGCAAAGACTCCTGCCCTGCCCGGGGATGCCCTATCCAGTCCCTGGGCCCTTGAAAGGTGAAGCTGGTAGAACAAGGACTGAAATCCACACATAGGAAAACGTGCAGGGAAACTTTGGACCCACCACCTGCACTATGGCTGTAAAAACGACACGCCACCCATCTCGTGGCTGAAGTCGACGCACCACCTGAAGTGCAGCTGGGAAATCAATGCAACACCCTCTTTCAACTGCTAAAAATGACGCAAACCCCACATAGAGCGGTTTTCCATCACCTTGCTACTGGATTCCTCAGACATCGTTGCTGGGCGCCAAAGTCATTGTGAACCTGAATGAATCCGAGGTGCCCCATCCGGAAATCGACACATCGCTCTCTTGAGGGAGAGAAAAATGACACATTGCATACTTGACCGTAGAAGAAACTATGCACAGTCTCACTTTCAAGTGGAAGGATTTAGAATTACTAAAAACTGAGGCTGGTTATTAAAGTGGGAAAGGGTGATGGCAAGGCCCTGTTATCAACAGGGGAGGTAGGGGTGTAGTTTTAGAATTATCAACAGGAGATTTAAAATAGAAGTTAAACTATAGGTTAATTGTTTGTTTAAGGGAAAGGGAGGCAGGTTGGGATTCTTTGTTTAGTGAGGTTGTGTTTAGTCAATAAGACTGTTGCCAAGGTTATTCACATTGTGATGATTAAAGAAGCCTTTTTCGATGTGCACCTTCTATATTCACTCGATTTGTTTCATCTTGCCCTGTTGTTGGAGAAACTCCTTTAGTAGAGGTCCTGAGGTGGAGTGAATACAATGTCCATTGTTTTCCCACATTTGTGCTCGCCCTGCGTTGAGCTATTTATTCAGGCTGAACTGTGGCTGGGCTACGACCCTATTTTAAAGGCAGGGTGCATTTCTCACAGCTGCTGTAAGCAGGAAGAGGCACATCTGGGAATGCTGACATGTAGGTTCTCCTCAGGTCTCTACCAGGCAGCTTTGAGAGAGTACATTTCCGTTGTGGAATTCGCTGCTTCGTTTTGTTTAGGGCATTAGTGGGGCATTCGTAAAAGGGAACCAAAATATAGTGGTGTGAAAATAAGAACTGATGTCGGGGGCGCGGGTTTATATACTACATACCGGAATGCATTAGTTACTAACATCATTTTCAAATTAATTGTAAACATCTTTACCTGGTGAAGAAAAACATTAAAATCAGATACAAACTTTGTAGTATGCTTCGCAGTGCTGGGGGGGGGGTCTTTGTTTATAGATTCCCAATGTGTCTCAAGAGAAAGAGCGGGCTTGTCTCACACTTGCCACCTCCCGCCCCTCCACAACAGATTCACAGACGGCATAGGTGCGTTTTACTTCGGATTCATGTCTTGTCCCTACTGCCGTGCCGTATGCTACAACACTGAGCCGCCGGTAAAACTATCCATGCTTCAAGTGGTGGCCACGCGCTAAGAACAGTTCTGATATGTGTCAATGTGCGTGGAGGGTCATTTGCTTGGCTGACCAGACGTCCCGGTTTTGTCCAGACAGTCCTGTTTTTTAAGGACTGTCCCAGCGTCTCGACACTTTTTGGCTATACAAGAACATGTCCCCATTTTTGAGAGAGAGGGTCGGGTAAAAGTGCACATTGATCACAGAGTTCTGCAAGCTCACGTTTCAGCCGTCGTATCACACCAGAGAGAGGCACAACTTTTACAGACTCGCCTGCTGTGCAGCCTCACCTCATTCAAACAGCACAGCAGGATTTAATGAGGAGTGAATGAGGTCTGAAGTTCAAGGCCAGGTTCACTAACAACAGGCCACTGGAGCTCTTCACTGCAAGGCCAGGTAATTTTTGTCTTTCATTATTATTATATGTATAGTTGGATGTGTGTCGATATTTAGATATTCAGTCCTATTTCGATGCCTATGCCCGTCCCGGATTTTGATTCTGAAAATCTGGCCACCCTATCGTTTGGACAGCAGCAAGAGTGTCTGGAACAAGGTACCAACAACCGTATTTATACTTTTTTTAGCGCCGCATTTGCGCCGCTTTTTGACGCAAAACGGCGCATACCTACAAAATACAATGGTATTCTGCAACTTTGCGCCGTTTTTGCGTCAAAAAACGACGCAAATGCGGCGCAAAAAAAGTATAAATACGGGCCCAAATGTTCAACAGTAATTCTTGTTTAGTCCTTTCTTCATTCCATAGTTTATTTAGCCAGGAGTCATTTGTGTAAACAGTGCAGTGCAGTGAGATTAGCAATACTACTTCCGAGAGGAACTGCAGCACTGTCTGTGACTACATTGTAGACCACACTGATAAGTGGACTTCTGAGGTCCTGCAAAAAATGTGAACGTGGCGCCTTTACTGTGCTCACTACCTAACATGAATGACATTTTTCCAGAAAAAAAAAACAATGCTCTTTATGCCACAGTACTGAGAATGGATCACTGATGGACTGAGCATATAACCTAGCATTATGAAGGTTGGCAGGGTCTATGTGGGTCATTAAAAACCCTCTTCCAAAGTTAGAGGCCTGAGTCTAAGGTCTATAATGTAGGAGAGTCCCTGTTGGACCTGGCCCTCGATACAATGTCATTGCCTTCAACTCTTCTTTTTTCTCAGCCCATTTTTGTTGGCTTTTAGAACTCTGTGCTCTTTACTATTAGTAACCAGTGCTAAAGTTCATATGCTCCCCCCCTAAAACATGGTGCAATTTGCTTACACCTGATTGGTGCTTTTAATTTACTTATAAGTCCCTCATTTATGGTACCACGGGTGCCCAGGGCCTGTAAATTAAATGTAACTACTAGGCAGAAGCAATTATTTTGCCATGCATTAAAGTTGATTTAAAAAAATGTCTGAGGCATTCCATTTTAGCCTATAATGCAGTTTTAAACTACCAATTTGTCCTGGCAAATAAACATTTTCTCAAGTCTAACCATTCCTTTATAATATATATATATATATAAGCCATGCCTAAAGTAGGCCCTAAATAACCCACACGGCAGGGTGCATTCTATTTAGACAGTAGGACATGTGTTTTTATGTTTTACATTTCCTGGTAGTGAAAAACTCCTAAATCTGTTTCTCACTACTGTAAAACCAAACTCTCCCTTAAGGCCTAAATCTCTCATAGTAAAACATTGAGGGCCTGATTCTAACTTTGGAGGACGGTGTTAAACCGTCCCAAAAGTGGCGGATATACCACCTACCGTATTACGAGTTCCATAGGATATAATGGACTCGTAATACGGTAGGTGGTATATCCGCCACTTTTGGGACGGTTTAACACCGTCCTCCAAAGTTAGAATCAGGCCCTGAGTTTCCATACTACAACTAACAAGTGCTCACTTTTAATTGGGAACAGACAGAAATGTCATACTGTGATGCAAATTGTAATTAAACATTCTCTTTAATGGTAAAGTCATACTTTAGATTACAATCTTGAAAATGGCACTTTTCGAAAAGTTGGTATTTTCCTGCTCTAAACTTTCTGTGGCTTCTATGGATTTCCAGCTGTCTGGGCCTGTTAATTGCTCCCACATCAGAAATGCTTGTTGGGCCCAGACAGTGAACAATGAGACTGGGGTGCAGCTGGAAGAGGACCAACCTGCCTGGATGGGAGGGGTTCCCTGCCCAACTTACATTTTAAAGGGCAGCTTCCAGCACACTCACAAAGAAACTTGACACCAACCTTTTGCCATCTTAGACCTCTTGTTGCTTGGGCAGAGGGAGAAAGGAAGTTTCCAGAACTAGATGTCAATGGGGATTAGACTAACCCCTGTCCCCCCACTTCAAAGGGTGGCACAGGTGTAAATATTGGACCTCCTGAGCCACTCATATTACACTTTTGAACCGGCAGACTTTACATGAGGACTGCCATGTTTCCCAAACGAGTGCAATGCTGATTGAAATGTCTTGTTCGTCAGAGGATTGCCCAGCTGCTTGAGGCCTGCCTTGTTCCTTCAAGGTCTGCCCTGCTGCTACCAGAGGACTGCCCTGCTGTTTGAGGCTTTCCTTTTTCCCCAGAGGACTGCCCTGCTGCTTGAGGCCTGCTTTGTTCCCCAGATGATTGACCTGCTGTTTGAGGTCTACCCTGCTCTCTGCAAAGGAAGTCCAGACCTATACCCTTCATCCCAGACTACCTTAGTGAATCCAAGGGTCACTTGGTTCACTTCCTGTTTTCACTCTGCTGGCGGAGTTCACAGAGTTTTGCCACTTGGAGCACGGAGTTCAGCATAAACTCCACTATCTGCTACATGGCGGAGCCACCACTAGTCATCACTGACCCTGGGAAAACAGACTGCTTTTCTGCAATCCTTTGATTGATTGAGAGCTGCTGCCTAGCGCAGAGAAGGTTGTCATGTATGTACACACACACACACTCACACACATGTACAGCTACATGTAGACTTGGAACTATGACATAAATATATATAAAGTAATCAAGACATATGTGTACTTTCACACACAAAACTCAGAATAGATTAGAAAAGCAGGCATAACCACCTAAGTGCCAGGAAAGTAGCTGAGGGTATTCAAGACACATTTAAATGCTTTAAATGCCGCCCACACAAATATTACTTTTATTGGTTTACAGAGGTCCAGGAATGTGCCTACCAGGTTCATCTAAGTGCTAAAAGCACACTGAACCCATCTAGCACACGAAGTGCAGAAAATGCAGGGAAACGTGCAAATTCAATTCATTTTCTTCAGATTGCACATGAGTGAGAAGGTGCTCCAGAGTAAGCCAGACGGTAGTCTACCAGTCAATCCCAGCCTGCTCCAAGCTGGTTGGCACCCTCTGAATTTTGGAGTACAGCTAGGAAAGAGGCACAAGAGCACGTCACAGCCAATCAGCACTTTGGAGTTCTGTGCTGCACACTGTGACTGTGATTGGCTAAGGTGCCCCAATACTCCAGTCCAAGGTTACCTTACACTTCATCACAGATGCCTCCCAGAATATGTTCAATCATGGGATTGGTTGCTGTGTGGCCTGGGAGCTCTACAATTTTACTGACTAGTAATAATGCACAATTCAGCAGCCTCCTCCTTACATGCTGCAGCTCTGGTGTCTTCAGGCTAGAAGGCATAGTGAGTGAGTGAGTGGACCGGGGAGGAGACGGTGGAAGTGCTACTGCTGCCTGTCCTGCTTAGCAAGCACCCTGCCGGTAAGTGGTAGTCTATCGCACTCCAGTTTCCATTTGGATGCCTATGTCCCCGGGGAAGACTTGGCGGCTTCTTCCTGCTCACGCATGTGAAGTTGCCCCGACTTCAGGCCTTCTCATTCTGCTTTTATCCCTACATGCCTTGTTGACTGTTACCAGTTCACCAACATTGGGATTCACCACCACTGCAGTATGGTACGTGTATCGTCCCTCTCCAGGACACTCTAGAGGTGCAGAGCCTGTTTGGGTCCTCAAAGCAACCTACAGGATCTCTGTAGGATGAGATGGACAACCAGGAAAACATTCTGTCAGTGGTATTGTGTGCACACCATGGAAGGGAAACACTTGCTGTCCTGACTAACTTTGTGTTCAGTCCACAGTCTTAGCTGCTAACTGTAATATATAGATACACTAGGGGAGATTGAACTGGATTGGAAGCAGTGACCTTGCTAGTTGCTACCTCTGCAGTTTGCCAGCCATAGTTTTGACTTATTCAATGGGTCTCAGGGAGGCTACATTTTAAAATGCCTTATGGGGTTAAAGGTGGCACCTGTGGTGGATGGATCTCTGCCGACTTTCGCTGAGTTGTTGTGTAGCTCTGTGGAATTCCACAGAGTACAACTCTGCAACTTCCTTCCATCCCTTGTTTTGATATTCATGGACACAAAAAGCTCAGGTGGCCTCCCTGCAACTGTCCATCTGAGCTGCTGCAACTGGCTCTGCCTAGACCTGCAACTGGACCTGTCTAGATCCACAACTTGACCCTTGTTGGAGTCAGTTCCTGATCTCCAAGATATGTTCCCCAGGTCCTAGACCCTTGGCGGGCATCAGTGCAGCTCCTCGTGTAAAATCCTGAAGCTTTAGACTCTGTTCCCTGGACTTTGACAAGGTCACTTTTTTAGCAGAACTAACATGTATCAGCCTGCACTCCATTGTGGTTGGCCTAAAAGTGTGACTTGGTCCCAGTCTAGTGCACCCAGATACCCACAGTAAGTGTTTCCTGCTTTTTGGCACAATTTTTTCATTCAACCCTTTAAAATTGCATATCTCTGGTTCTACTGATTGGATTTTTATGATTTAAGAACCGCTGTTTTTATTACATTGTACTCTATCTAAATTGGAGTGGGGTATCTCTTATGTTATGTTTCCACTTTATTACTGTTTGTTTGTTGTATAAATATTTAACTTAGTGCCTCTAAGTTAAGCCTGCCTGCTTTTGTACCAGGCTACCAGAGGGTTAAACACAGTTGAATTTAGTGACTTTTATTGGTTCACCCTGACAAGGATTGTCATTGATATGTGAGAAGGGTTTTCACTCTCCTCAATAAAAAACACAATTTCCTATAATTCTTTTAACTAGTAGTATAGCCAGAGGCTGAACAGTTTATAAGGTTATTAGAACATTTAATTCACTAAATATAAATGTTGGACCTGAAAGCCTTAGGGTGGTCACCCCTAACTTTTTGCCTGCCTCCTTCCACTTTTTGGATACTGTTTTTTAGACTCTGCACACTTTACCACTGCTGACCAGTGCTAAAGTGCATATGCTCTCTTCCTTTAAACATGATGACATTGGATCATACCTGTTAGACCTGACATGCCTTAGGGTGGTCACCCCTAACTTTTTGCCTGCCTCCCTCCACTTTTTGGACCCTGTTTTGCTGGCTGTTAGACTCTGTGCACTTTACCACTGCTAACCAGTGCTAAAGTGCATATGCTCTCTCCCTTTTTAAACATGGTAACTTTGGATCATACCTGATTGGACTATTTAATTTACTTATAAGTCACTAGTAATGTACACTATGGCCCTCATTCTGACCTTGGCGGGCGGCGGAGGCCGACCGCCAAAGTCCCGCCGTCAGGTTACCGTTCCGCGGTCGAAAGACCGCGGCGGTAATTCTGACTTTCCCGCTGGGCTGGCGGGCGGTCGCCTTCAGACCGCCAGCCAGCCCAGCGGGAAAGAGGCTTCCACGATGAAGCCGGCTCGGAATCGAGCCGGCGGAGTGGAAGCTGTGCGACGGGTGCAGTTGCACCCGTCGCGTATTTCACTGTCTGCGCAGCAGACAGTGAAATACATTTAGGGGCCCTCTTACGGGGGCCCCTGCAGTGCCCATGCCAGTGGCATGGGCACTGCAGGGGCCCCCAGGGGCCCCGCGACCCCCCCTACCGCCATCCGGATCTCGGCGGTCCGACCGCCGGGATCTGGATGGCGGTAGGGGGGGTCGGAATCCCCGCGGCGGTGCAGCAAGCTGCGCCGCCGCGGAGGATTCAATGGGGCCGCGGTACACTGGCGGGACCCCGCCAGTGGTGCCGGTCCGACCGCGGCTTTACCGCCGCGGTCGGAATCCCCATTGGAGCACCGCCGGCCTGTCGGCGGTGCTCCCGCGGTCCTCCGCCCTGGCGGTCAAAGACCGCCAGGGTCAGAATGAGGGCCTATATGTGCCTAGGGCCTGTAGATTAAATGCTACTCGTGGGCCTGCAGCACTGGTTGTGCACCGACTTAAGTAGCCCCGTTAACCTTGTCTCAGGCCTGCCATTGCAAGGCCTGTGTGTGCAGTTTCACTGCCACTTCGACTTGACATTTAAAAGTACTTGCCAAGCCTAGAACTCCCCTTTTTCTACATATAAGTCACCCCTAATGTGTGCCCTAGGTAACCCCTAGAGCAGGGTGCTGTGTGGGTAAAAGGCAGGAAATGTACCTCTGTAGTTATATGTCCTGGTAGTGTAAAACTCCTAAATTCGTTTTTACACTACTGTGAGGCCTGCTCCTTTCATAGGCTAACATTGGGGCTGCCCTCATACATTGTTAAAGTGGCAGCTGCTGATCTGAAAGGAGCAGGAAGATCATATTTAGTATGGCCAGAATGGTAATACAAAATCCTGCTGACTGGTGAAGTCGGATTTAATATTACTATTCTAGAAATGACACTTTTAGAAAGTGAGCATTTCTTTACACTTAAATCTTTCTGTGCCTTACAATCCACGTCTGGCTGGGCTTGGTTGACAGCTCCTTGTGCATTAACTCAGACACACACCAAACACAGGGTACTAAGCCTCACGTGCACACATCTGCATTTTGAATGGGTCTTCCTGGGCTGGGAGGGTGGAGGGCCTGCTCTCACACAAAGGACTGCCACACCCCCTACTGGGACCCTGGCAGACAGGATTGAACTGAAAGGGGACCTAGTGCACTTCTTAGCCACTCTTTGAAGTCTCCCCCACTTCAAATGCACATTTGAGTATAAAACAGGGCCTCTGCCCTACCTCATCAGACACTTGCTGGAGAAGAAACCTGAACCAGAAACTACATCCTGCCAAGAAGAACTGCCTGGCTGCTCAAAGGACTCACCTGTCTGCTTTCTACAAAGGACTGCTGCCTTGCTGTTGCCTTGCTGCTCTCTGGCTGTGCTGGGTTGTGCTCCCCAAGGGCTTGGATAGATATTGCCTCCTGTTCCCTGAAGTCTCAGGACCAAAAAAACTTTATCTCTGCAAGAAGAACTCCCTGTGCAGCGAAAATCGATTCACAGCCTGCCAGAAACGATGCACAGCCTGCATCGCAGTGAAAAAGTCACTGCATGCTGAACCGGAATGAGGCAGCCCGACTTCTTAACTAGAAGATTGATGTAGCGCCAGCGTAGCGACCGGAAATTCGACGCATGGCCCACTGAATCGTCGCACAGCTGAGCCAGAACGACGCAGCCCGACTTCCAGGGAGGAATCAAGGTACCGCCTGCCGTGCAGTAGAAATTTCCACACAACGCCCACTGGATCGACGCAGCCCCTGTGACTTAATCCTGTCAGCGCCGGATTTCAATGAAACATCCCCAGGGCATCCGAAGACCACACAACCTGAAAAGGATCCAAGACTGAGCACCAGAAATCAATGCAGAGCCTTCCCTGCGTGAAAAATAAACGACGCAACGCCGTATGCAGCCCAAGAAATCGACCCACACCTCCCTGTTTCCCACGCATCTCCTCCTCTGCGGTTCCTTGTGGAGATTTTTGAACGCAAACAAGGTACTTTGTGCTTACAAAAGGCATTTGTTGCTTTTAAGAGACTAACAACACTTTCTATCATTCTACAGTGATATTTCCGAATATACTTATTGCATTTTAATCGTTTTGACCTGCATCTAATCAGAAAAATATTATATATTTTTCTAAACACTGTGTGGTGTACTTTTGTGGTGTTCTACTGTGTTATTGCATGATTTATTGCACAAATACTTTTCACATTGCCTTCTAAGTTAAGCCTGACTGCTCAGTGCCAAGCTACCAGAGGGTGGGCACAGGATAATTTGAATTGTGTGTGACATACCCTGACTAGGGTGGGGGGGGTCCTTGCTTGGACAGGGGGTAATCTGACCGCCATCCAAAGACCCAACTTCTAACAATAAAGTATAATTGAACAGAGTGAAACAGAAAGAAAAACCTTGGAATATTACAGCAGACAATCAATACCAGCCACCATTGGCCCTCTGCTACAATAATTTCTTCAAAATAGTTCTCTAAATTTTATTGATTTGGTATAGCAATATAGCTAGTGGCAAGCGTACTATTGATCATTAAATGCCTTTTTCAAAGTTATAGACTCAGGACAGAGGAGAGGGCACCAATGAGGGAGAGAGGCTATAATAATCTATAATGTCCGAAGCAGAAGGGCTATAATTTACTAAACTATTCTACCCTCCGAGGGAAGAATCTTAAAAATAGAGAGAACAGAAACCTTTGAATGTTAGAGCAGACTTCGAGCATTATTAGCCCTCTGCCAGTTTGTTGTATTCGTGGAACTCTTGGTATTCCAAAGTTGTAATAAAATATAATGCCCAGGAAAACAGTACTCATATGTAGTTTTCGCAATACTGATGGAAAGGTGGTCATTTTTTTTTTATTGTGGATTAGTTTACCTAATTCTTTTGTTGACATAGCATTTTGTCCAAATATTCTACCCATTCACCTTTGCACACCCTGTGCAAAAAAAAAACTTTATCTGCTTCCCACAAAATGACACACTTATGCACACGGACACAAACAGATCACAGCAATGCACACATGCACTTAAGATGGTTACATAGCAGAATTTCAATAGCGGAAGTATCATCTGACATAACTATTATGACCTATATATAAATTACAAAAATACTGTTCCGCTAGGTGTGGGTTTTCTTT
Organism: Pleurodeles waltl; assembly: GCF_031143425.1. Lineage (NCBI taxonomy): Eukaryota > Metazoa > Chordata > Amphibia > Caudata > Salamandridae > Pleurodeles > Pleurodeles waltl. Next base: position 813,909,152 of record NC_090445.1, on the reverse strand, counting down.
TAATAACTAAAATTTGTAAACAATACAAATGGTGCAATAGTTTGTCAGATGATAAGTAGTCCAGGACTGTCTGGTACCATACCTTTACAAATATTCAAATGGCTCCAGGCTTACTAAACACCCTCCCAAACAACAAACCGAGATACACATACTTACGCACGTACAAACGGCATCGTGCTCTCACACCCATATTCAAGAGCTGGAACATGCACACATTAAAAAGAAACATGCATGCAGACACATACACATAAGCAATACACCAAGGCCTAGACTTACAATACTTTATGCAACAGAGGGCTGTGTGAAAATTTGCCGTGCTGCATTGCTTGAAGGGAGAAAATGCTTATCAACATATTGAATAAGAGTTGCCCAGTGACATCTTCGGAGGATTTGTGCTAAAAATTGCTTTTCTATGTGATGTTCAGCCTTGTGCTTTAGTGTAAAAGTGAGTCAACAGTGCCTAGCATAGGATTTCTAATGACGGTACAACACTCTGCTACAATTTCCTTAATGTAGACCACCATGCAGGGGTCTGACTTACAAGATGACTGCTTTAGTGTAAAACACAGGTTACATATAGGTATATTTGACATTTGTTCTTAGAGTCTGTCACAAAGCCAGATCATGTTACTTCAGTAGATCTGGTCTTGCACCAAACCTAAGATGTTTGCACTGCCTTGTCCCAAAAATGACCCCTTTGCAAAAATGTAACGATGCCGGTGCAAAGGGATTTCAGCGTGTCATGGTCATTTTTTATTACAAAATAGCATTTTTAGTTTAGAAGTTGATTGTTGTTGCTATTTGCACAGCATGTACGCCAGTATATACTCTAGTAAATCTGGGTCTAGTAGTTTAACAAGAGGCATTGGAGTAATACGACACAATACAATACAATGACAGCCCTTGAGTCACTACACAATTTGTGTTCAATGCAATGGAAAAGCCTTGGGTGATCATTAAAGTATTTTTCGCGTTGTTACTTCCAGAAGGAATAGCACGCAATTGTGCCTGATCAAACTTTCTCCATTTTGTTTTCTCAAGACACTTCACAAAACATTAGTATCTTCGTTTCTCGCTGTCGATGTGGAGTTGCACTCTAAGGCGTTCATTTAAAAAAGCTGCTCCTCTGACCGGCGGTTTCTCCCTCCAGAAAGACACCTAGAGTAGCCGGGGAGACCAGCGGTCTAAGCAGAGGTGCGCCGTCTCCCACAGACTGCGCCGCTGAGGTGCCCGTCTCCCGCTCCACGGCTGGGCACCTAACGAGGCCGCCTCTCCGAGGAAGCGGCCGCGCTGCCGAGCTGTGCACTGTGCTGCACCAGAGCCCCGGGCACTCGTCTGCGAAGCCTTCAAGGCCCCTGAGAGAATGAGACTGGTGCGCTCGTGTCTGCCCGCGGGGAACCAGCAGGGCGAATTAAATCACCTGCCGGAGAGACGTTGGGAACGGACCACAAGATCTGAGAGGCAATTTACTGTTAGGTCCAAGTTTCCAAAGCGAAGGGCGCGGAAGCCCTCTAGAAGGCGTGGGTCCAGTCGCTCCTTGCGTGGTACTTATGTGCTGAAAGTGTGAGTGTAGTTATAATTATTCAAACTCCCCAATACAGGCGTGGGGGCGGGGGGGGGGCAATTCACTAACAGCAGAAACGGCTCAAGCCCCAGCGGCACACACAGTGTTGATAATCCTACTTACCTGCCAATGGCGCTGGTATTTCACTAGAGCGCACAGAGGAGCACGCGGAGCGGTATTAGCGCTGTGTGTGTCTGGAGAGTTCACAGAGCGGTGTAAGCGCTGCGTGTTTCTGAAGCATGCATAGAAAAGCACCAGCGCTGTATGTATCTGGAGTGCGCAGAGAGCGGTATAATCACTGTGTGTTTCTGGAGAACATATACGCATTTGAGCCGCGTGTCTTTGGAGAGCACACCGAACAGTATTTCCGCAGTGTGTATCTGGAGAGCACAGATTGATACTAGCACTAGTGAGTCGGGAGACCACAAACAGCGGTATTAGAGCCCACATTAGCGCTGCCTCTATGTGGAAAGCACACAGAGCAGTATTAACACTGAGTGTATCTGGTGAGCACAGGCAGGTATTAGCACTGCGTGTATCTGGTGAGCACTGAGTGTATCTGGTGAGCACAGACAGGTGCGTGTATCTGGCTCACAGACAGGTAATAGCACTGCGTGTATCTGGAGGGCACAGACAGGCATTAGCTCTGCGTGTATCTGGAGTACAGACTCTGTCTGTATCAAGAGCGTGTATGTGGAGCACAAAGAGAGCCATTAGCGCTGTCTGTGTCTAGAGAGTACCGGGCGGTTGTAGCGCTGCGTGTATCTGCAGAGCACGGAGGATATTAGGGCTGTGTGTAACTGGAGAGCACACTGAGAGGTGTTCATCTGGCCCCGCACAGAGGGACCCACAACTCTCGTGAGTGCACGAATCTGCTGGTCTGCTACCAGTACACCAGTGCTGAATAGCGGGAAGGGCGCGCACGGAGACCGGGACCAGCAGAGCTGCGAGTGGCCCACAGTGCCCAGTATCAGGGACTGGAAGAGAACACGCAAAGTAGCCGAGCAGAGGGGCGCGGCAGGGGGACCTGATGTAGGAGGGGACGGCTAACGTGCCTGCCCACAGCCTCAGCGCTGCGAGGAAACAAGTTGGCAGTCAGGACCCTGGACAGCGGGTGCTGGAACTGCTCAGGCTCTCCTAAGGAATCCCTCGCAGCTGCAGGATTGAAGCGGCGGATTCCCACCCCAGAGCGTGTAAAATCTGGAAAGAGGGGACAGATGGCACAAAACACAGAGGCTTCTATTGGGCACGGGGCTGTCCGCTGCCACCCAGCTGTGACTGCGCTATAAACCACACCTGGATGCATGCTGGAGCCATCTGAGAGGAATCACAGAAGTGTTTTAAGGTCTTTTCTGCGTTACGGATTTTCTGGAGACCTAAAAGTTTTTCATGTTGTCGGTGGATTTTTCTTCTAATAAAGCAGCACATAGTAGATTGGCAGGGGCAGTGCCAGTCTTCAGGCGGATGCCGCTTGAGAGGCAGCTGTGGTGAATTCACTGGGCATCTCCCGCTCCTTGGCGGTCGCCCAGCTCCTCCCCCACGTGCCGCACGGCTCCAGCAGACCCTCCAGCGTGAACAGTTTCATTGAAAGACACGCTTCCGCCAACACAAAAAAGAGAGAAGCGAGGACGAGACCCTACCGACAGGGAGTTCCGTTTGCCACCAGCAGGCAGCAAGGGAAGGACTGAACCCCCGGGAGCATGGAGAGAACGGCTGGCTATCGCCCAGCCTGGCACACTCTACTCTGGGTACTGGCTTTCATGGGCACCTGTGGGATTTCCAGTGGGGACATTTCTTGCAAATCGTGTCATTTTCAGGTCGGAATGCAGTACCCTGTGGGCTCCCCCTTACTAACAAGGCAGACCAGGCATTTAGGCGGAGACGAGGAGAGTCTGGCTGGAGAGTGGGGCAGGGAGAGGGGCCGTAGCGGGAGCGAGGAAACGGATAGCTTTGAAGGGCTTCAACCCGCTCGAATTGGGATAAGTGGATATACGACCGTCCTGCCAGGGTCAATTGACTCCCAAGACAACAGGGGTGATGACCTAAGCTACAGAAGTAATGCCAAGAGTACTGATACACAACCGACAACTTCTGACCTACACAGAAGTACACTTAGCGCTGCCTTGCTAGGGCATAAGTCCGACCAGAGTGCGTCAGAAGTGCCCAGAGTCGAGCCATGGGCAATGGAAGTGGGGGGAAACAGAACCCCAAGACAGAGAGCCAAAAGGAGCAAGGGCGAGAGGAAGGAGCTCGGAGGTGATAGTGAGAGCAGCTCTATCATGGACGGACAGAAAGTGAGAAGGTCGGACTTGAAGGGGTCCAAGGAAGAGGGACGAACGAGCCGGGCCAGGGTTGAGGAGCTCAGACTCACCAGCACCAGCTTTGCTCTGACTGGTGACTCAGCACACAACCAAGCCATGGTGCACTGGTCTGGAGGGCACAACAGTAGCGTGAGTACTCACATCTGTGCACAAAACATATTGACCTCTGAGGCCATCAGTCACCTAATAGAACTATCTGCTGGTAACCATCCACCCATCCATCCATCCATCCACCCAACCATCTATCCATGCATCCACCCATCTGTCCGTCCCTCTGCCCCTCCATCCACCAGTCCCTCTCTTTGTCTCTCTCCATGCCTCTTTTGACGTCCTCTCCCTCTGAATCCCCCCCCCCTCTCTTTCTACTACTGCCCTACTGGTTACCACTGCGTGCTCTCCCTTCCATTACTTCTCGCTGCCTTTTTCACTATTTCTGCAGAATAAATACCCAGTAGAAATGTCTTAATGTGTAGATTTATAGAGAAGACCACGCAAATGCCATTGATTACACCAATAGCCAACAGGGGAGGTCTTCTCCTAACGTAGGCGATGCCGACAGAAAGTATGAAATGATTGAGCTTGTGGCAGTGGCTGCTGGGGGCTCCCTTCGCAGAGGGGACAAACAGAGCCTGGGAGCATGAGTCAGGGTGAGTTATTTGCTCTGTTTGTCCCAGACGGCAGAGGGGGTGGGAGGAGGAGGCTGTGCGCGCGCAATCTGCACCTGGGAGATTCGAACCCCTCACGCGCCACAGCGGCTCCGGGAATAATGCTTACAGTGTCAATGTCAGCAACGGTGGTGCAGCGGGCCAAGAGTGGAACAGAGATCAACGTAAACTGGGGCCATCCACCGAAGTGTGAGAAACAAACGGGATAACTTTTCACCTAACGGCTCCCTCCGACCTTGCTCGGTGCATTTGAAATACATTAAAAAATCTGTAAAATATAGATTTTTTTATTTGTATTCTTTTAAAATCAAGAGGTGGCGCCCTTGAAATCTGCAAGAGCAGCCAGTCCTTGCGACTCTCTCTTCCCGGCAGCCGTATAAAGCAAGAAATGTTATGTTAGCGAGGGTTACAGCGCGCCCTGCTTTATTTCAGCCCGAACACGCTCGTAAAGAGCGTTGCTTGTTATCATAACGCGATATAAAAGCGCTATTTATGGCTCTCCATAAAAGGCGAAAGTACTGCAGGTGGAACTGCGAGCACAGAGATGCGCTCATTATGGCGAAGATTAATAGAAACTTCTCTTTTCAGTATTTCGCTCGGAGCATTAGGTGCTTGATGGGAACCGGTGATGGAAAACACAAAGCAATTGAATCGGGGGAGTGTTCTCAAAACACTTCGGGTTGTCTTTTTCCTTTTTCTGGAAGAAAATGTGTTCTTGTTATTCAAGCCCCATCAGGATGCACGTTCAAGTTCTGTGGGGGCTCCCAGTTTGTAACAGATGTGGGATTTGCACAAGTCCACATATCTTAGTCAAGTGATACACAACCAGAAATCTATCTACTTGTTCTTGTAGTAGTTGGAATAAACACTTTGAAGCGCCTTGAACAAATTGTGTGATCCTCCTCAAGCCATTCAATCGCTCGGCGCCCCATTTCCCAGTCGCGAGAGCTCCTTGAGTTCACAGGGCGCTCTGCACATGACACTCTTCACTTCGTGGAGAAAGGCTAGCTCAGCTATCCCTGTCCGCTGACTTCGCTGTAACCAACTGAGTTCTAGCCGCTACCATGACCACAGTGTTTTCCCTCTTTCCATCGTCGCTACGATTGATATGGTTTGCACACTGGTTGAAAGCAGGTGTTTGGACATCCGCTACTGGTGAACGAAGACCATTCATGGAAAATATCTCCCCTTGAGACATTTCAGAGAGACGCGTGTTGCATTTCAACGCACGTCACCAGTGTGATAACTCAGGCGTGCACGCGGGCCAGTCAATACATTGTAACAGTTTTACTCTTGGCGTCCACTTAGCAGTGACTAAGCCCATATGTAGGGCCTCCCTGGTGGCAATTCCACTTGACCATTTTCAGGTGGTTTCCGCTTGGCAATGCTGGAGTACGAGGGAGAGATATTTACTGACCTGTGTGAATAATCTTGCGTTTACGTTTTTAATGGATTGATGATATTTTAGGTTCCAGTTGGTATTTGTAATGAACGATCAATGCTACCCTTGTTTTTTTCCACCGGGCAAAGATTGTTAGTTAATTGTCCACGAAACAACATGCTGCAATCATAAACAATTTGCAACTTGTCACATAGAATTCCCATTATTGATGAAGCGTTATACATTAATATATTGTTTTTGAAAAGAGGTTTAAAATGATTGGTTTATAAGATTATGAGGGATTTTGTAAAACACAATGTTCACCGAAGAGTGTCTCTAGGCGCTGAGATGCATCTTTTATATACAAGGTGTATCATACCAAGAAAAGCAAGCTACTTGTTTAATGCACTACACACATAACCGTGCAAATTAGAGATGGTGCACTATACAGATAATGTTTTTTTAAATATAATGTTTCCCGTACTGAATAGAGAAACATTTAAGAAGTTATTACCACAAAGCCTGGCGCCATTGTTTTGAAAATGTGGAGTCCTCAGGCTGATGTGTGTGTAAAACGAACTGGAAAGTGATGCGTTAAATTTGCGACTTAACGGCACGTAATGCACAAAGACCACATGTATGTGCTTCAGCATGTGAACTTAGACAGGGTGTTGCACCAGACTGTGCTGGAAGAAGGCAGATACAGACTGTGACAGTGTTCACAGTCGGAGGGCACGAAAAGAGGGTGGGGCCATTATTACACGGGGAAGGGTAGAGAGAAAACCATTGGCAGTGGGATGTCCCATTATCCAGGGTTACATGCTTTCCACATTAAATGACGTAATTATTGCACAGAATCCTTATACTCTGGTTAGGCTCACACGGAAAACACATGCAAGACCAGAGGCCAGACGGTATTGCGGCCCTGGCGCTATTTATTGTTAGTGAAAGGTGTTACTGTGCATGATATTGGCATCATAGGTGGGCAGGGCCATTTGCATGATACGAAGAACAATGAAAGATAAAAATGTTTCTAAGTCCACGTTTATTGTGAACACTGAGGCCCATATTCAAGAAAAAGTGGTACATCCGCTATGATGTGCCAATTTTTCTGCGCCCTCCTACTGGCATCTAACGACACCATGGTTGCGTTGTATTTATGATACAGCGCACCATGATATTGGTTAGTACAATAATGGCAGCATTTTTGATGCTATTGTGGCCTTTTGCTACACTAGCATCAAAAACGTTGACACTAGTGTAGCAAGGTGAGAGGAGGCCCTTAGGTTTCTATGAGTGTGTTGTTTTAACGCCTGTGCTGACGTTAAAAATGACACCAAAAATGTCACATTGAAATCTTTTCAATTTCACTGTGCCATTTTAGTGGGATTCCTAGGACCGGAACGCTCCCCCTTGCATACATTATGCCTGGCGCAGGCATAATGTGGTACAAGGGTTTACAAAGTGGTGCAATGCATGCATTGCGCCACTTTGTAAATATGGCACTGCAGAAAAGCCACTTTGGCGCCTTAGCATAAAAAAGTGACGCTGTGGCGGCGCTAAGGTGAAGCTAGGGGCTCCTAAATATGCCCCCAAAAGTCTTGAATCAGTAATTAGGCCTTGCATCGTGTATCTATAAGTTGACTATTAACATCTGCTAAGTTATTTATCAGGACAAATAACAATAGAAAAAAGCGAGGACATTCTAGCGACGTGGTAACTATATGTTTAGGTATGAAATCATGAGCTTTTTGGTAATGTAGATAAATACTTCGAGCACACTTTCCACAGAAGCTTAAAAAGCACCGACGTCAGGTAGCAATGCACACTGTACACCCATGTTGTGTGTAGCAACCCACCACGCTACACAAATTCAATTATTTCATTTATTTTATTTAGAATTTTTGCAGAGGGCCCAGACCACAAATTGCTATCTCAGAGCGATGGGAGGGGGAGTATTATCGGAAATACAGCAATGGACTGGCATGCAATTAATGCAACAAAAACCCAGCAGAATACATGCAGCAAGAAGAAATGACAATGACTAGGAAGATGGAACCATCTAGATCAATCGTACAATGAATGACGCGTTGTGAGGCTGAACTCACTTAACCCTTTTCATAAAGCATGCACAATTGTTTTCTGTGCTATGCAACTCCAATTGGTAAGTGATAAGTGAAGTTATTGGATATTGGTACTGTACCTTAGAGAATCATGGCCAACATTTACAAGAATCTGGCGCATCAGTACTGATGTGCCAGATTACTCGCACCCCCCCCGCCCACCACCTAATGACACCATGGGTCTGCTGTATTTACAATATGGCACAACATGACACATATTAGGCCACTAGCGTCACAAATGTTTACGCTATTGAGGTGCTTTGCTGCACTAAGGTAAAACATTTTGAAGCTAGTGCAGCAAAATGCAAGGAGGCCCATTGATTTCAAAGGATGAGTCCTTGTAATGCCTGCTTTGAGCAGGCATTAAAAATGACATAAAAAAAGGTGCAGTGGCATGTTGTAGATTTCATTGCTCCATTTTTGTGAGCCTCCTAACTCCAGAATGCTGTCATTGTATCCATTATGCTGATGAAGGCATAATGTGGCGTAAGGGGTCGCAGAGTGGCACAATGCATGCATTCATTGTGGCACTTTGTAAATATGGCGCAGCGTTTTTTGCCTTGTTAAGCCACATTAGCACAAAAAATGACACTCATGTGGCTCAAGGAGGCACTAGGGTCTTGTAAATCTAGCCCCATAAGTGCAGAAATCATCTAGACCTTAAGTGTCTTACAATAAACAAAGGAGCAAGGTTTCCTTCTGTCCTCAGCCTGATTAACCTGTGCTTCACCTAAATTGGGCCTCTTTCCTCATAAGTGGTATTAGGCCCTCTCTTCCTCTAATGTAGGCACTGCCGGTTGCTGTGGGTCTGGATGTGGGTAGCCAACTCACACTTCCCTTCTTACTCAATAAGGTTGGGTCCACAAGGTCACAGAGGGATAGCCCATATTTCATAGTACCCCAGTCCCTTACCCAGCACATCAATTATCTGACCCTGCCCTTGGCACACCTAGGCTCACACACAGGAAGGCATGTTGCTCAACTGGACAGGAGCTCGTGGGATCTCTATCCCATGTTTTTAGAAGGTGACAAGCTGTAAAAAGCACCTTACTGTGCAGAGAAACGGACACTGCCTTTGGGTGCTTTGTGTTGTCTCGGTTTTATTTAGTTGGACTAATAGTTGTGAGATCGGACATAGTGAGGCCGGGCATAGTGGATTACACCATGGAGTGTTATTTACACATTCCTACGGTCCTTGCAATTCGTCTTTGTATTCTTCCAACCTGTTGCCTATGAAGACTGTTTATGCAATTGTTTGAGGAACATCAATGTGCAGTGGCACCTATAAAATAAGAACTTTGTGGCTAGTGGGTAAACTGATGTAGGACTGGTCAGTTTTGTTACTGGAGCTAAGTATAGGCTGTCAGCTAGTGGCCTCTGCATTAACACAGCCACGGTTCACACTTTTCGAAGGGTCTTGATGGTTTGTCCATAAATACTAGGAAAGGCAACTTTTGCACAAAAGAGTGTTTAGTTTCCCTGCGTTCACCGAGGCATAGTTTCATGGTCTGGACACACAAATGGGCATCTTTTCGAGACTGTAGGGTGCTACATTCGAAGTGGTATGGACATCGTGCATGCTTAAAAATGGCAGGGAGGAATTGGAATGTATGGCAGAGATGGGAACAGGCAAAAACAGGGGTTCAGTCATTGCCTCCTTGCTGGGGGCAGTCTCCTGTTAGGGAATGGCGCCTGGGAAGAGGGCAGCGAAGGGAGCTTTTGAAGGAGAGAGAGAAGTACTGCAAAACGGTTTTAGGCAGAGGACGTGCCAGTTGGGGACTTCAGTTCAGGACTGCTGTACTTATGAGCATCTCTTACTGGAGGGAATCAATTGTGCCTTTGTGTTGTCCGATAATGCCTGCCAGATACTGTGAACACTCTCTCTTCAGTGCTCTCTATCGCATTAGTAGTAAAGGTAATTTTAGGAGTTTTGTGAAGTATAGCGCCTCATGCAGGATGCTCCGAAAGAAAGATTACACCTTCTTCATGAAAAACCCAGTTCGGATATCCACAATAACTGGAGCCAGTAATTACTTAGTAGAAAGCTGAACTCATTGTCAGTATCTGTTAACAGACTCCACAGGCAAGGTTTCTGTTTGCCGAATCATTGATGAGTACTTCCTGTTTCTTGACTGAGACCGAAAAGGATGAAACCGGCCTAGGTGTCGGTAACTGGCTTACACAGAGTGTCCTTTTGTAGGATTCTAAGATTAATTTGCCAAGAATCTCTAAGCATGAGACACAAATGATTGAAAGTATCCTTTAAGGTATGAGAGTTCAAACATACCAGGACGTGCTGATGAAACAACTACAAAACAACTATGTAATTCTAACAGGAGCGTGTAAAGATCTCTTACGGACTCTGTTTGAGAAATTACATTATTTGGATTGGCTATTTCATTGGCTTGTTCAGTAAAATAGGATAAAGGACACAAGTCAGAAAAGTATATCAAAATCCAACCATGACACAAATTTGACAGAGAGGTGGAGTGAAAAATCCAGCAACAGCAAAAATTATGTGTATCAAAGTAACCATGAGGTGCCTTACAAGAAAGGTCTGCTATAAGTATGACTCCATTGCGAATTTCTATCACTCAGTTTTTCTGAGAACACTCCTTTTGACTTCTTACCACGTATCTTTTTGATTTAAAAAGACTTATTTGAAACTCAAAAGTGATCTACTGTCTCAGGTTCAAAGACAATTAGCCACTGAATCAGTTTTATCAATGGTTTTGACAGCAATTATGGCTGCAAACTATTGATAGGTTCTGACTCCTAAAAGGAGATGCTAACCGATTCACAAATGGGAAGCTACCCCCGTTGGACAGTTTCCCTTTTGGGAACTGTGCTTGGTAGACATTGGAGGAGCTGTAGTGGTCTAAAAGGCTCCTTCTTTCCTACCTGATGCACTCCCAAATATGGACCATGATTGTAAAGCAACATTGGTTCCTTTAAGGTATACAGGAGCTTAAAAGAAACGTTTTCCACCAGGGAATGCACTCACTGTGACAGTGGTCTACTGTTCCTTGCAAGCCACTATGCCTTAATTTGTAGACAAAAACATAGTCTAAAAAATTGCAATCTTCCTACAGGTAGCATTACAAAATCAGTGAAAGGTCACAAACCGTGTGCAATTCGTGACCACTGTTTGTAATCAGTTCATTGTACATCTGGCTCTTGGTTCCATCCCTACCAAGGATTATGGTCTGAAGCAAGTCAATGAAGGGAATCCAGCATCATTTATGCATGCAATGTGCAGGTTTCCACCCTTAGTTTTTTCTGTTCAGGGGCTAGATTTCCCTAGAACATGCTCAATCAGAAAAATCAATAGAGAATAGCTAGCTAGATCCTCACAGTATTTCTACTCCAGCAAGAGTTCTTTCCACTCAGTTGGCATAATTAAAGTCAAAGTAGAGCATTTCAGTGGGTGAAAGGATTACTAAGCCACTTGATACATGCCAGGTGTGAGCAAGCTTCCTTTGGCCTCCCTAGGGAAATTCTTATCAATAGAATCTTTATTTTATAAAAAGTGATACACAAGCACTTAGTGTTCAATGGCAGGAGTTTACCGAAGGTAATCTTACAGCCAGAAGCTCTTTTACTAATGGGTAATATTACCCCTGATAATGTAATGTTACTGAGGATTAAAATACAACTTGTTGGGTTTTAAGTGGACATTTCAAATCATGGTTTGTGTACAATGTTTGTGAACACGCTGAAACATGTGAGATTGTGGGTATTTACCATCTTGGAAATGTTTGTTAAGGGCAGAAGAAAATCATCCCTTTCCAGGATGAGAAAGTGAATGGAATCTCATCATATTTGATGGTGAAGAAGGGAAGACTTTCAACTAAGAATTATTTTCCTTTCCATACATTTCTCAACAGTCTGGGCATGCTCTTGATCACTTAGAGGGTTACATCAAATACACAAAAGGTAATTGGAGGGTGCTTGCAATACGTCCAACCACTGACAATCACCTAGGGCAGCATTCCAACCCATTGTTCTTTTGTCCACCATACAACTTCAAGTTAGACCTAGCCATCTGCAAATCAGTCTTTTTCCTGTTCCAGTGGGAACAGTCCAACCCAAACTGCTAAGCAAGGTCCAATTTGAACCATAACACAAGAAAGCCAGGACTAGTTTTGCCCTGATTGGGGCTCTTCAGTCAGGTGTAGCTTGGTTCCAGCAGCACAGCAAGCAAGTGACGCATGTCTGGGCCTACCCTTGGTCACTGAGAGGCATGTTTACAAGGCTCTTGTGCCTTCTTGCACCACCCTAGCATCATTTTCTTTGTGCTATGGAGGTGTTAAGGAGGCCCACACCATGCGCCATATTTACAAAGTGGCACAATGCATGCACGGAGCCACTTTATAACCCCTTGCACCACATTATACCTGCGCCAGGTATAATGTATGCAAGGGGCGTTCCCTCACAGGGAGGTGCCAAAAAATGGTGCAGTGAAATTTACAAGATTTCACTGCACCATTTTTCCCATCATTTTCAACACCTGTTCAGGACAGGGGTTAAGGTGATGCTGCCATTATATCCTATGGGCCTCCCTGACCTTTGCTGGACTAGTATTAAAATTTTGACGCTAGTCCAGCAAAGTGCCACAATAGCGTAAAAAATGTAGGTGCGTTTGTCCTAACAAATGCCGTGGAGCACTGTATAGTAAATACAGTATTACCATGGGGATGTTAGGGGGCACAGGGCGACGCAAGAAAAGTGGTGCATCAGAGCTGATGCGTCACTTTCTTGTAAATATGCCCCTTAGGGTTATACATAAAACATGCAAAAGGTGATGGGAAGATGCTTGCAATAAGTCTAACCATTGGCAGTAGCTAGACTTATTGTGAGCATCGTCCCACTATTTTTTTCTGTGTTTAATAGGGTGCAGCCATTCAACAGACCAACATGCTTTTGGACAGCCACTTTAAAAGTAGACAAAGACACTCTTTGGGTCAAGCAATCAGAGTCCTGGATGCATGTTTTTGCTGTGGTCTCCCTCTCTCCTAATTTATTCCCTGAGAAATGCTTTGTTTGTAGCTTTTCGATTAAATCTTGCTGTAGGGGCAGGAACAGAATTTTGTAGTGGTCCCACTGAGACCAAATAATTGCATGTGTAAAAGTATGTCTTTTCAAAATAGTTGGTTGATAATCGGTTTCCGTGGGAGGTCATGTTAAAAAAATCACTCCCACATTTTAATTCGAGTGGTATAATGGAAGCTTCTTTAATTATAAATGTGGCATGACGGAAGTAACCTGGAAAAGGCAAGTTTGGCATTTATGGGCATAAACTCATCAAGAGAACAAAGGTGTCTGTCCATTCATGGTTTGTTGCTTTAAATCATCTTTTCAGAGCCACTATCTGGCATGCATAGAAAGACCAGCTTGTTGCCATTGTGCTAGGTATGGCATTTGATGCTGCTTCTTATCAGGTCTTGGAGGAATAGCAGATGAAAGATAAATGTTAGGAACCAAGAAGTAAGCTACACAAACAAGGTACATTCTATTTTGTAGGAACTATCATCACTAAAGTATGCAGCTTCCGAAAACATCTTAGAAAAACTGAAGACCATTTGTTTAAATGCGGCCATCAAGGAGGATAGCATTAAAAGGAGTGCTTCAACCATTTAAACTTAAAGGCTCCAATTTTATTTCTCTCAGAGCCAGGGTGACCAGGCGTCCCTGATTTTCTGGGACAATCTCAAGCTGTTACCATTTGTCCTTGGAAATTTCAATACATTTAACGTATGTCCAGGGCACAAGTTGGGGGTGGATGTGGGTAGACGGCGTCCACCCACTATTTTCACAGGGTGGATGCTGCTCACCCTGCCAAGAAGCTGGGCTCCATTGAAATATGCTGAACGTGTCCCTGTGTAATTTTCAGCCACCGGCCACATTCAGCAACGTCTGCACGTTGTTTGCTTTCATTCTGAACAGCAACGTGCAGGCGGCGACGGGCCTTTGTTAGTTTAAATTCCAACTGGGCCCAAAACAAAGGCTGAAGCTGAGGGACCAACAGGTCTTCTTGTGTTGGAGTATCCTTGGCTGGGAGCTATCTGGAACCTCACTCCTAGATGCAAATGCAATGGAGAGGAAACAAAGGCACACAGCTTGTCATTACTTCACAAGCACTTAAGAGAGATATGATTTTGACTTTGTTCAGTCCTTTTACAAGAGCTATGTAAGAATGTCAGATGTGTTTTTCTGTCCTAAAATTTACTCATATAGCAATTTAAATCCTACTATTTTGTTTTATTTCTATAATAGCAGTATTCATCCCAAAACAGGCTGTCAGATCCCTTTATATCACAAGGCTTTTTAACCGTGAGCTGAGGTTTGCTAAACATTGAATATTGGATAACCACATCAGCTTTGGTAGGACAGTAAAATAATTGATCTGGTGAGTAGGTTACTTATTTTTAAAAGGCGTGCCACTATCCAAAAGGTCCAAAACATTGTCTTGTATGCCATCTTGTCTAGTTTATTATCATCGCTGGGGAGTTCAAAAGGTAGAATGCGTTGAAACGAGTCATACCACTTCATGCCTTTTTCTAAAATATTTGTGGCTTGTGAGCTTTTGGTAAATGTAGACAAAAGAGTGGGAACTGGAACAGTGGCATTGAAACATTGGCATATGAGGTACAGAATTCAAAATTACATTTCTTTCAAACAATTTAGGACCTGATTGAGAATGTGGAGTATGGTATGTACCCCATCAGGTGACGAAGTACCCATCCTCCACATTAAGAGATTTCCAGCACACATGTCAAATCATTGGCAGGATCCACCGTCACAATAGTTCCTGTCAATGTGTTAAAAGTTTTATTTGTTACATGGTACCCTCAAATTGATGGCTATTCATCACCCTTTAAACATGTATTTAGTTTTTCATAAGACAAACTCCAAAGCAGGTGTTTGTTCTTGAAAACTGAAAAATGAAAAACTAATGACCCCCACACCATGGAAGTTGTCTCACTTGGTGCTGAGGCTTCATGTAAATATTTTCACTGTCACCTTTTTCACTGTTCCACCCAGCAGTGACAGACAGTGAAAATTGGTTATCCGACTGCCCACTCTAAATCAGGTGGATGCTCAAATTACCAAAACTCCAAAAGAACGTATCCTGTTAGGTCGTCGGACCACTTTGTTGGTGACAAAGCACGCTCTATCATCGAGATACTGAATGTTTGCCCACCTTTAAATCAGGCAGGGCAACCAAGGTTTGGTGGAGAGGATACTCCATCACATCTGTAATGGAGTGCCCTCTCCCTCAAACTCTAAGTGATGCCCTTAACCTGAGTCCCACAATGCCCTAAAACAAATAATATAAGACTTTGATCTGCTTCAGGCATTTGCTGAAATTTTCAATCTGCAAGGATGGCACCTCGTCTCTGAGAAAATAGCACAGGAATTCAGATTTTTAGATGAGACTCTTCCGGGAGACTCAAGGCCTGATTTAGAGTTATGGATCCCATCTTCCATATTACTATTCCATAATATCCTATGGGCATTGTAATACGATAGACGGAAAATCTGTCACGCCAAACTCTAAATCAGGTCCTCTGATCTCTAGGCTGGGGTGGTTGCAGATTATCAAGTGACACGTAGTTTTATGGGTAATGGTTTGAGTTGGCTATTTGTACATTTGTGATCAAGGCATCTACGGTGTCTGTTTCATTCCTCATCTTTCATGTGGATATCTGCCAATTTATTATAAAGTACTGCTGGAAATGGCCTCTCTGCAAGGTCACCCCCAAACGTTTTTCCATCCTCTTCTTTTTTTTCTGACATAATTTTTGCTGGCTTTACGACTCTGGATACTTTACCACTGCTAACCAGTGCTAAAGTGCATGTGCTCTCTCCCTAAAAAAATGGTAACATTGTCTCATACCCAATTGGCATATGTGAGTTACTTGTAAGTCCCTAGTAAAGTGCGCTTCATGTGCCCATGGCATGTAAATTGAATGCCACTAGTGGGCCTGGAGCACTGGTTGAGCCACCCACATAAGCAGCCCCTTAACCATGTCTCAGGGCTGCTCTTGCAAGGCCTGCGTGTGCAGTTTCATTGCCACTTCGACTTGGCATTTACAAGTACTTACCAAGCCTTAAACTCCCCTTTTTCTACATGTAAGTCACCCCTAAGGTAGGCCCTAGGTAACCCATGGGACCAGATATTAAATAGGTAAAAGGCAGGACACATACATGTGTGTTTTATATGTCCTGGTGGTGGAAAACCCCTAAATTTGTTTTCTCCTTTCATAGGCTAGCATTAGGGCTCTCATATACTGTTTGAGTGGTAGATTCTGATCAGAAAAGGGTAAATAGGTCAGGTTTAGTATGGCCAGAATGGTAATAGAAAAACCTGCTTAGTGATGAGGTTGGATTTTATATTACTATTTTCGAAATGCCACTTTTAGAAAGTGAGCATTTCTCTTCACTCAAATCCATATGTGCCTTATAGCCTGTCTCCAAGCCATTTCTGGCTGGCCTGCTTGACAGCTCCCTTGTGCATTCCACCCAGACAACAACAAACACAGGACACTCAGTCACACCTGTACTCATCTGCATACTGAATGAGTCTTCCTGGGCTGGGAGGGTGGAGGGCCTGACACTTACATTTCAAAGGCTTGTTGCCTGCCCTTAAACAATGGACGGCCAAACCCCCTACTGGGACCCTGGCAGACAGACATGTTCTGAAAGGGGACCTTGTGCATTTCAAACCACTCCTTTTTAAGTCTCCCCCACTTCAAAGGCATTTTTGGGTATATAAACCAAATACCCACCAAATCAGACACTTCTGGGCCTGAACCTGCAACTTGTCAAGAGAAGCTGCCTGGCTGCCCAAATACTCACCTGGACTGCTTTGTTGTGAAGGACTGCTACCTTGCTGCTGCCCTGCTGCCTTTCTGGCCTCTGACTTTGCTGAAAAGTGGTCTCCAATGGCTTGGATTGAGCTTTCCTCCTGTTTTCTAAAGTCTCAGGGCCAAAAAGACTTCATCTCTTCAAGGAAACTCCTTGTGCGCTGAAAATTGATGCACAGCCTGCTGGAAATGACGCACAGCCTGCCCTGAGAAAATTGCTGCACAGCCGATCTGGAATGATGCAACCTGACTTCCAGAGTGAAGATCGATGCAGCGCCTACGTTGCGACTGGAAATGTGATGCATGACCCTACCTGATCGACGCATAGCCGAGCTGGAACGACACTGCCCGACTTCCTGAGTGAAGAATCGGTGCAGTGCCTGCCATGTGACATAAAATTAAATGCCTCGTCTACCGGATTGACGCAATGCCTGTGACTTCTTCCCGCACACCCAGGATTTTCCCCGCATCATTCCTGGGCATCCAAAGATCCCCTTATCGCAGTGAGGAAGCAAGACTGCATGCCAGAAATCGACATAAAGCCCCTTGCAGCGTGGAAAGAAACAACACATTGTCTGTGCTGCATCAGAAGATCCACAATCTCCTCCTCTGTGGTCTCCATGCCTGGTAATTTTGACGAAAACCAGGTACTTTGGGCAAACAAGACACATCTGTTGATTTCTAAGATTTAAGACTCTTTTTAAACTTGCAAAAGTGATATCTCAACTTGTGCTTATTGAATCTTGATCATTTTGACCTTAATTTAACCAGATATGTATCTTATATTTTTCTAAAACCTGTGTGGTGTGTTTTTGTGGTGTTTTCACTATGTTATTGCATGATTTATTGCACCAATACTTTACTCATTGCCTTCTAAGTTAAGTTTGAGGGTGGGCACAGGATAAATTGGATTGTGTGTGACTTACCCTGACCAGGATTGTTATCCTTATTTGGACAAAAGTGAATACCTCTGCCAACTAAAGACCCCATTTCTAACAAGTACCCTATCCATTTCTTCAAATGTCTGCAGTTCTACACTGTATTCTTTCTACTTTCAGTATTAGTCATGACGCACAATGCGCTACACTATGCTCCCTTTTAATTACAAATTTAATATAAGATCAGATAAAAAGAAAATAGCTGGATATTATTATGCTTCTTTAACAATTTATGGTAAACTATTATTGTATGATTGATGAATATTCGTTTCACTTATACTGCCTATTGCATGAATGGTCAATAAAGCAAACTAATATCAAACAAGCACAGGGCTTTGTCCCCACCATGTGCTTTTTCACTAAAAAGGAAGAAAAATTATCGTCACATTTGTCAGGATTGCACAACAAGCGGTCTCTTCTCTTCATAATCAAGAAGCGTGATGTGCCTGCTGCTCACAAAACATATCCTGTGTTAATTTTCCACAAAGAAAGCAATCGTACTGTGCCTATTCACCACTTAAGCGCATCCTTTCAGTTTAGACACAAAAAAGGACACTCTGTGCGTGGTTCCACGAACACAAACCCTGTGTTTTTTATCACCACACACGCCCCTCCTGCAGGCTCTTACTGGCGTGGAACCTTCCTTACAGCAACAAATCCTGCACGTCCTGAACATGAAAATAAATCATGGACATATGCAGAGGATGTCATATGCACGGTAAATGCCCTTCACCCACATTCTGTGGCAGTGGCAACCCCAATCTTATTCTCTAAAAAATTGCACACGTTGTTTACAGGCCATGAAAGTCTGTGTTTCTCCTTAAAAAATACACCCAGATAAAATTCAAGAGAATTCACATTGGTTTAATGTTACACTGAAGCTCTTCGCAGCTGTACATCTCCAGATTTTGCACTGTCTTCCTGAAAGTATACCCTGTAGGCGCATCATAATAAAAAAGTGTGTTGTTTCAGATGTAAAAACACGTAGGTGGGTTCCTACACTATTCCTGGCCTCAGAGACAGGCCAATAAAATCGTGTTGTGGCTAAGAAATAATAGATAAATACATGAAAATGAAACAAATGATTGTATTACAAACAATAGAATACTGTAGAAACAGTTTTCATATAAGATAATTTGTTAAGCAAATCGTGCAGGTAGGCAAATCAAAAGAATTTCATATAAAAAATATAGGGCCTCATTATGAGTGTGATGGTTTTCAGACTGCTACACTCGCTGTGGCGGTGGGACCATCGCACTCCAGGTGGGCCCACTGCCACATTACAATCCTGGTGAGTGGGACCGTCTAAAGATCACTACCAGAAACATTGTTCCCGACGGCTACCAGAAACATTGTTCCCGACGGCTGACAGCACTCTGGGTTGTGCTCAGCCATGGCAGCGTTGAACTCAGCACGGCCATGCTGATCACATCTTAGCTGTCCGCCAGCCTTTCCATGGTGGTCACCTCGCCAAGGAAAGGCTAGCAGACAGCTAGTGCCGATGGCTACTGGAGCCCCCCTGCCCAGCAGCTGCAGGAGCCCCCCGCCCAGCAGCATCAGAATGCGCCCTGTCTGTCTGCAAACAGTGCACATTCTGATGGTGGTGTTGTGCTATGGTATTGGTCTGTTCCCGCTGGTCAGCCCAGCGGGAACGTCATTTTAAAATAATCCCGTCCGTCCGTCAGTCCGCCATGAACGTAGAAATACGAAAGGGGGTGATGCCACCGGTATGGCGGTGGCATCCTCCCTGTGGCATTGGCAGTCTCGTGGTGGGACCGCCACTGTTATAATCAGGCCCATAGTGCAACTTATAGTAAATTGGAAACACACTGATGAGAAGTGGACTACATACAACTTATTGAAGACATTATGATCAACTACCATCACACGGGAAGCAGCCTTAACCACGACTCATGAACAACGAAGTCATGGACAACGAAAGAGGAACAACGCTTTTGTTAACTACGACTTCCTAGTTCGGTGCCCTAACCATGCATGTGCTTAACCACGCACATGCGTGGTTAAGGCACAGATGAAGGGAGTCGGCTGAGGAGGACCACGTGATCAGGTAAGTGGGGTGGGACTGGGGTTGTTTTAGGGGCGGGCAGGGGTGGGGGGGGTCAGGGTATTTTGAGTTTTAGGGGATGGGGATTGGGGTGGTTTAGGTTTAGGGGCGGGTGAAGGGGGTTGGGGTATTTTTAGTTTTAGGGGTGGGTTGGGGTGTCGGGGTATTTTTAGTTTAAGGAGGTGGGGGTTAGGGTGGTTTAGGTTTAGGGGCGGGAGGGAGGATCAGGGCATTTTTAGTTTTAGGGGGGGTGGGGGGTGGGGTATTTTTAGTTTTGGGGGGTTTGGGTGGTTTAGGTTTAGGGGTGGGGGGGTTGGGACATTTTTAGTTTTAGGGGCAGGGGTCGGGGTATTTTTCGTTTTAGGGGGTGGGGGATCCGGTGGTTTAGGTTTAGGTTTAGGGGTAGGGGAGGGGGGTGGGGTATTTTTTGTTTTAGGGGTGGGGGTATTTTTAGTTTTATGGGCAGGGTGGGGGGTCGGGGTATTTTTACTTTTTGGGGATGGGGTTGGGGTAGTTTAGGTTTTAGGGGCGGGGGTTTGGGTGGTTTTAGTTTTTTAGTGGCGGAGTGGGGGTCACGGTAATTTTAGGGGTGGGGGTTGGGGTGGTTTTAGGTTTTAGGGGCGTGGTGGGGGATTGGGGTGGTTTTACGTTTTAGGGGTGGGGTTGGGGTGTTGCAGTAATTTCAGGGGTGGCGGTTGGGGGTTGGGGTGGTTTTTGGTTTTTAGGGGCAGGGTGGGGGGTCAGGGTAATTGTAGGGGCAGGGTTGGGGGCTGGGGTAGTTTTAGGTTTTAGGTGTGGGAGGTCACAGTAATTTTTAGGGGTGGGGGGTCAGGGGGGTTGCATGCTGGAACCATGCATGCCATTCACTAATGCCTTAACTAGAAATGCCTTTACAATGAAAAATCATTGTTAAGGCATTCGTGGTAAAGGCATTAGTGGTAACAACGCGATTGTTCTTCCGACCGCCTTGTTTAGGCATGCGTGGTTCCAGCATGCGTTGTTGCAACATACATTCCCATCACACCGGCATAGAATTTGTGACTGAAGGGTGAAAACAATTTTCCCTATGTGACCTCAGCAATGCCTCTCACTGTTTGAAGGATGGCACTCACTTAAAGACATACTCTGGAAAAAGGAGTCCTAAAAAGAAGCTAAAAGCACAAAATCAATAAAGATGGGATCTTCTGGGGGCTTGTGAATGTGTAATAGTTTGTGTACAGTGACCAGTAGTTGGATATTGTGCCAAAGAGAATGCTCTATAGGCCACACAGGCTGCCATACATATTATTTTTTTCTCTCTGAACGAAAAGGATGGCTTACAATGCATGGCTGGTGACTGGAACTTAAGTGCTTGCCTTGATTAATCGGCTTGTCCTGTGCACCTGCAGACTGCTGTCATTTCACTATAATCACACTGTGTGTAGAAATGACTCCACTCTTTGATTCCCCACTATTCCCATATATAGGAAGAGAATGATATCTCATGACCTTTATCCTTGATGAAATAACTTGTTTGTTCCTGCAGAAGCTGTGTTAGTGGGGGTGACCAAAACGCAAGTATGTTTTCGTTAGAGTAGTAAAGACCCAGATCACTTGCTCGCATAAAGGCTAAGTATTTCAGGACCAGTGAAGCTTCTGTATAGATACCTGTTGAATCTTAAAAGGTGCGCAAGTATCTGTGAAAAAGGTAAACTGCTGGCTGCAGGCTTTATTAGGAGATGATAAAAGGGAAATCCTAGTAATGCAAATCTACTTGTGAAGGACCACAAAAAAAATGTAGTCACCCCCTTGAAAGTAGAACCACAAATGAATACATACATAGGTAAATAAATACACAAATAAACAAATAATAAATAAATACATAAACTTTCCATCTTTGGCCTATGAAAACATATGGTACCCGGAACTGTTGCATCTTCAGTTAAAAAAGGGTGCGCGCCCGCTGCTTTTCAAATGGCAGGGAAGGTGCTGCTAGGTGATCAAAGGAACATTGTGAATCAGAGTGGAAGACCATCCCATCTCCGCTCACCTCATAGCCAAGACATGGAGCATGTCTCGGGAGTGGGTCTGGGATGACAGACACCACGATTTGCGAATGTATAAATTCTATTAATGCAGATAATCTCGCTGATGCTGTTGCAGGGATGAAATCTGTTCGAGCACGTGACTGGCCTCCTGAACAAACAATAACCTTTACAAAATGACGCGTAAATCGAGCAACCTGGATCTAATTTTTAATTATGAAATTGTTCCCCTCAATCAAAAGACGAGCGGCCAATGTACCGACTACAAATTTAAGGCATTTACTAACATTAAAGTAATGAGTTGTTTTATGCGCAGAGGAGTGCTATCCCACTTATAATGTGCTTAAAAATGTGAGATTGATCGCTCTAATTGCCTCGTATGGAATTGATGGTCACATTTAGGGTAATAAACAGCGTTTTGAAATAGCTCTTGGCTGGGAAATGAAGTCATCGGCACTAGGAAAAATTCCATGCCACAATTTCTTAATGGATTTTTTCTGATAACAGAATTGCAACGTGGTATCTTGCAAAGGCGTTCTCTAACACCCTGACAAGAAATTCATGATTAATTCTTGTAATTACAGGTAACAATATCGGAATGCGGTAACCCTAGGTGCCTTCGTGCCGAAGTGCCTTTTAACCTGTTCCAGGCAAGGATCATATTATAACTTGACAACAGCTTCCAAACTTTTGTTTCTGTTTTAAAATCTTAATTCCCTCTTTTTTGGAAAGTGTAATTCGTACTTTCAGCGTGTATTACAAAAGAGAAGTTGACTGACAATAAAGAATCTCAGGGTTCTGTTATCTGCCTCATGTTCCTGGTTGTTCTTCATCATCTATAGATTTTAACGTACCTCCTTGCTTCGAAGGATCCTATGTCTACTACAATTGTGGATTTGTTACAGTCTCGTGTCTCCAGTCACAATTTTACCCCACGAGTTTTCTGGTACTTTCATGACCATACCATATACTTTCTTGAGAACTAGGGCAGATTTAAGAAAAGTGGCGCTGCACCCAGTGCAGTCCAACTTTCCTTGCGCCCCTTAGTGCCCCGCTACCGCCACCATGTGTGCCCCATATTTAAATTTTTTCACTCTATTGATGGTTCAGGGTTAGTGCCAAAATTTTGTACATAGGGGCCTCATTATAAACCAGTGGTGTGCTCCTTTTTAACACCTGTGGCACAAGGAGTTACAAAGTGGCGCAATGCATGCACTGCGCTACTTTGTAAATCTGGTGTGGTGTTTTTGCCATAATATCACCACATTAGCATAAAAAATGATGCTAATGTGGCGATATTATAGTGCAAGGGGCTCTTAAATCTGCCCCTATGTTTCTCTCAACCTTCATTGCCAGACAGCATCATGAAGACTAGTTCTTTGTGGGTCTTGGCTCTTATGCAATAGTCAGATATATGCAGACAGTAGAAAAGACCACAGAGATTGTGCAGGTAGTAGAATATACCACAGGAATCATAGACCAAAGGAATCAGAGAGTAAGGGTGTAACTGAGCAAAGGACAGACTGATGAATGACAAAGCAACATTTTGATCTATGTACCTAGCACATCAGACTTAACAATCAGCACCTTCTTCCAAGGAGGAAGCATTTCCAGGAAATCACACCAAGAGAAGAGAATACTTTTGCTTCCACAGGTTTCAGATTACATTTTATGGGCTTTTCATTTGTAGGTAGCCTTTGTAGGGGTCTACTGTGTTAACCTGAAACATGGTTTTAATCAAGAGTAATTACCCCTCTACTTGAATTATTGACACCTTTGTGACGATGAATTGCCTGGGGTGGTGTTTCTGCCGAAAGAAAGGCCCTCTCATAATGGGTCCTTAATTGTTGAATTTGAAAGACCCCCATTATTTTACACCCACAGCTTCTTGATAGGAGTGGGCAGAATTGGCAGATTTTCATTTCTTGACATTCTGTTGACCTTCATTGAAATTCTGTGATATTCCACAAAGGGGCAGAGTGGGCACAGCAATTTACAATGCACACATCTCAGTGCCTTACATAACAGAGGTTTCCAATCCAGTGCATACCTGTTGATGCCCCTGCATACTTATCTGAGGGCACCAAGGGGTACGTGCCTTGTAGAGGTACTTAAACAGTGCTGAAAGTGGGAGCAGTCCCTCTATGTTTAAAAGTCACTACAGAGCAGGGTAAAGCTTAATCTGCAGTGATTTTTAAAAACAGAGGGACTACTCTCTCTCGCAGTCCTATTTAACTATCATTGAACCCATAGTGTTGCCTTTTCTCGCTAAAAATATAGGGTATTACCTTGGGTGCCAACAATTCTCTAGGGCTTGCCTGGGCCTCAAAGTCAATATATTGCTATCTCCTTATAACCTGTACTGTGTGATTGCCCTTTCTTCACCCTGCAATGCATGTAGAGCCCCACTGGGTACTATCTTCCTATGCTCTGCATCCATGTGGACCACAATAACATCTGGAACCTGTCCAAATGGTCCTCTTCACTCTGCATCTAGTTCTTGATGTGCACCCTACCCTTCATGGCATCCCTTGCCCTAGTGATCACTGTTGTCAATGACTCCCCATCTCCCCACCCTCACCCCTAAGCTCAGTGCCTGAATCCTGGTATCAACACTCTCTGTACATGGGAACATATTTTCTTTGGTGCAGAGACAAGAAACATCCACAACAGTGAGCTGGCCAAGACCACCCCTCCTTTTCTGTTAATCCCTCATGGTTATCTTCCACTTTCTTCATGCATTTGTAACTCACTCCTCCATATCTGTTGGCCAAAGGCTTTACCCACGCCTCTCACCTGGTAGCCCGTGTCACCAAGAAGGCCTCCGGATGAGGACCTTCCTACACTTGTAGAACTCTGGGTGTGTTGTAGGCAGCTCTGTAGCTACTGGGGCTCAGTGGAAGTAGCTCCTCCTCCCACTGATGCTGCTCCAACTCGACTGGCTCCTACGCCAGCACCCGAAAGCCCTGGGCAGCTGCTCTGTGATCTGCCATGTTAGAGTTGTTCTGTGTGCTGGCCTGAAGGGTGCTTGCCCATTAGAGGAGCTTAAACTTGCCACCTGCGTTCCACCCACACCCTCATTTGATAGTCGAGGCACTAAGAAGCGAGCCTAAATTGACAAAAAGAGAGGACATTAAACAATGCCACTTCATTGAAAAATATTGATTGTAGTAGGCAAGGCAACTCAGCAGAAGTAAAGGAATAGGGAGCAGAGTAGTGCTGATTTAATCTCGCTCGCAGAATGGCAGAATTAATCAGTAATTCCACATTACATGAGTAATGCAGAATTATTGAATTACTTAAATTCTGCCTAATTCCACCCACCCTTATTTCTTGATGTGAACCCAGTGATCACAGAATAAAAGAAAGTAAAAAAATAGTTTAATATGCATATGAAATTTCAGCTGATCAAAGGCAAACGCACCTTCAGTAAGAAAAGATTCCAGATTTTAGCCACCATGTAGAAAAACAAGCGACTGCCTATGCACAGACAGAAGAGGTTCGGAGTTTGAAGATGAATTGGACTGTAGTAAGTATGTTTTTGCTGAAGAAAGAATTGGACGATGTGTTCTTTCTTACTTCCTCGAAAACTTTGTTACCACCTTTCTGATATAGTGATGTCAACTTTTGCTCAATTTTCATCATTGATGAGAAATACTGTGGAATTTCTTAATTGAATTGCATTTTATTGTTAACTGCCTAAAGTGGCACAAACCCACTCTCAACAACACATTTCGTTTAAAAAACAAAATATTGATAATATAAACATTAACTGGTTCAAGAATTCCACATTTTCACCATTTAGGCCCCTAATCCGAGTTGTGGCCTAAATTCTAACCCCCTGTACAAAAAACACCAATACTGAAACAGACAGAAACATGGCAATGGTAGAATTCCAGGTGACACAAAATGGGATGTTGATTCCTGCTCTTTTCGTGATCAAATTGAAGTAGGGAACATGTGTATAATATGTACAACCCTGAGCAGAGTCCACCAACAATGGCAAAACAGATGTCTAGACTGCCAGTCCTCGACCACTGGTGCAGTCAGTAAATAATGGTAGGGAGCATGGGCTTCTGATCCCGTCGAACCACCTCCTCATCTACTGACACATGAAAGAAAGGCACTTAAGAGCCACTATTCAGTTTCTCATGCTGTTTAATTATTTGGACAGGGTGCTGGCTGCTACTATATTCTCCCTTTGTCACATTGCTAATGGGACTGAATCCCTGGTGGTATATTTGCAAACCAGGATTAAAGATGTTGAAAGCCCCGGTTTGTGTGCAATGCAAGAGCAAGAGGCAGAGGAATATGAGCAGTGGCTATTGCAGCAGCAAACCCACACATAAGCCAGAGGCAGAGCTGCCAATAGCAGGGTAGTGCAGTGACACTGGGGCCACAACACAGCTCCATCACTTCCATCTGGGGTTAGGGTGTCCTGCTTCCCATGGTGTATTTGGTCTGGCAGTAGTACCCTGCAATGACACTGGCACCTACCACACTTTCACTTCAGATCTTTGCCTTTACTTGCATTAAACATTTTTTTATAGGATTGGAGGATCCCTAACTATAAGAGCGGTTCTTTGAAATGAACGAGCCATCCTTCTTCATCCGCCATCTTAACATAATTAATGCTGCAGTGCGAGTGTGCTGTAAAGGCACAGAAAAGACGATAGTGATGTGAAAGAATTGCCAAGAAGCTGTGACAAGCAAGTGCTACAGGATGGAGAGTGAGAGAGAGAGGGCAGTCCCCTTCGCGGATATTCACGATGCATCTCACCGCCACGGCAAAAACAGAAGGAAGAAGGAGGAGGGAGGGCGAATGAGACCATGCGGCACCGGTTGGTCTGCATACTTTCGTGAGGATAAAGCACTTTCTTGAAGAACAGTAGCAAAGACCGAAGTGATGAAGGGACGAGGGGTCAGTAGAGACAGAGAGCTAGCATGCGCAGAGAAGAAAGTAAAAACGAGGAGAACTTTCAGAAAGTTCATGGATATCATCGGGCATCAAAGGCCCGCCAAACGTCTTCTCTGCAGGACAAGGAACCTCTTTCAAGATTCCGGCGGACATTTCCAGATAACGAGAGGACAGATGTGACAGGTAAATCAATTGATTCATAGCAGGATATAGCAAATGAAAAGCATGCTGAGCTACAGGCAGACCCAAGCAGGAGGGCAGAGCAAGGGAGGGGTAATGAAAGCCCATAAATGGGCATAATGACATTAAACCACGAGGGAGCGGGGGCAGCTGGATGAACGAAAGCCAGGAAATGCAGATACCTTGTCTGTAGAGAGGGTGTATCGGGGAAAGTGAGGAGATAAAGGCACCAGTAACTTTAAACAATGTTACAGACTGGTAGGACGATATAATGGGGGAAATGAGAAAAAAACAGAGCCTAAATGTAAACAAAGGGCATTCTGTACGCAGAAAAAGAACAACTATTAGATATTGCTAAATATGCTGGAAAGACGTGAAGAAGGGATTGGCAGCATCACTTACTCCTGACTTAACCTTTGCCAGCCCACTGCAAGCAGATGTTATTTTTCTGGCTCTTTTCATATGTAGAATATGCTTGCATTCATCGTGTTTTGAATATAAAATTTTACTTAAATGTAAAAAATCCGATGATATACCTGCAAGTGCTCGTTTGTATCTGGCATAACTATAGGTATGCAACTAGCATTGTAAACGGTTTTCTGCAGTAGAATAAAGTTGTCTGCAGTTAATGGTAGGTGAGGAGTAAATGCTTTGAAAACAAATCGATGGAGGCATCTGCTGATGTGGAAAATAAAAGATCCTACAATTCAGCACTCAGAACATGTCAACATCTATCCACAAATATGAGTCAGTGTGAAAAAAAACTCTTCATTACTTTACTTTTTGAAAGATAGCAACATCATCCCCTGTAACACTGAACAAGGGCTTCACAGCGGATTCGTGGGTGCCTGCATCTTACTGCCCAGTTTCCTACATCTTGTGAGGAGGCTTTGGACGGTGGGACCCTTGCAGAGCTAAAAAAACAATGCTTGCTGGATGGAAGCATGTCCATGTAGCATTTTAAGTATCAAAAACAACATTTCCTTTGGGTGGTGGTCATTTGAAGTAATTCGTTGATCAAGGTAGGGCAATCAATGCTAATTACTCTCTGATGCCCAAGACAAAGAATGACTTCTTAACACCCAAGGGAATAATTATTTCTAATGCTTACATACTAACCAGGTTCCCAGAATATTGTTTTGCCCCAGTAGCATTGTAACATGCATTTGCCAACAGGTGTCTGAGTTAGGGCAACCGTAAAGGCAAAAACCCTTTGCAGCATGGGATCATGGCTTGGTGGGGAACCTTCCTCAGAGTTGGAGAAGGCCCTTTGTAGTGTACGAAGAGAAACACAGGCACACTCCTTTGCCTGCAAGTCTAACGCAGCATGGGGAGATGTGCTTGGCAGCATATACTAGACAGTATAGGGTCTGGCGTTTTTTTTTGCAATGGGTCGCCAGCAGCAGATCAGGTAACAGAACAATACAAAAGTCATAGTCAAGGCAAATCATTTTTCTCTGTTTAGACATGTTACAGAAGGAGGGACGATCAGCTGGTCATTTGCCTCAACATTTATCTTCATTCACACTTTTGTCACATTTTGGAGGCAGATGGCCCTAGCATGACACCTAATTCATCAAGCTTTTTTGTTAAGAGGATATTTTTTGTGTAGTTTTATCAGTCATAAAACTATACTCCAATGCTCGAACAATTTGTGTTTTATAAACTATATTATGTTTTATTTTAAAGACTACGAATTAAATTTGATTTTCATTAGTCCACCTTTATCGCTTTCTTTTTATTTCTATTAATCAGACTTTCCAGTTAGTCAATTTTGACATTTTGCTGAAAGGACTTTTATTATATTCCTATCCAAGTTCTTGGACTTGTTAAACAAGAGATAGGTCTGTCAAATAAAGGTCAAATGATTCAGACTGCCACATTTTGGCCTCTTCGTCATTAGAGAGAGGGTAGCATCCATAAATCCTTGAATTTTTCGCGACAGTACAACCTTTATGACAGTAAGACCTACCCATCTTGATGTTGTCATTGGCGATTTGGCAGTGCGCATCTCAGGTGAGCTCTGTATTTATAATATGCTTGCAAAGCAAGCGGATACATGTGTTGAATATTACACAGAGAATATTACACATAGATCTCATATGGGAATTTGGTGGCAGCTGTTTTGCTAAAACCGTTGCACATGCCATTCACAGTAGACAATACACTGCATGTGTATTCTATGGGGTGGTAGAAACATAGGTCACCTAAATGTTCGGTGGAAGAGTATATTGTAAGCTCTATGAGAAACTCTGGCATTCATGACCACTAAGCCTACTAGCCCACCATCTTTTTATTGTAAAGTATTATCTCTTTGTGTATTTGGATTGATGATCCCATTTATTATTATGTCCTCAATGACCTCAGATGGTTTTCATACACTATGTAAGCCTCATCCACCCACATCCCTATGATATTGATCGTCTCTCCGGGAACCTTGTGGCACAGTGGCCTCAAGGCAGCATGTGCTGTAATCCTATAGATTATGTGCGGCCCTGCGCCATCTCCAGTGCTGTC
This sequence comes from Pleurodeles waltl, assembly GCF_031143425.1. Taxonomy (NCBI): domain Eukaryota; kingdom Metazoa; phylum Chordata; class Amphibia; order Caudata; family Salamandridae; genus Pleurodeles; species Pleurodeles waltl. Next base: position 813,879,586 of record NC_090445.1, on the reverse strand, counting down.
CATACAACAATCGGACATTAGTGGAATGTCCCAGCAACAGCTTGTCTTTTTACGGCTACTTTAAGACCAGCTTTAACCTGATCTCAGTTTAAATTTTAAAATCCACCACTTGTATGCTGCATATTCTGTGCAGCGGCAAAGTCCATTCCTATTTCATTCACTGTCATTTCTAAAGACCTTAATGCCGAGCTGTGTTGGTGAAGCTGTATGTAAAATGGTGGCACAGCTAGGAAAAACAACTGTAATTTTCCAGTACTGTCAGCATGAGTTGTGGCCTAATTTAACCAAATAGGTTGAATAAATTTTCAAAGAATTTGAATTAAGCAGAATGAGATCCTGTTAAATTTTGGGCAATGGCGATAGCTGACTGATTCGCAAAACATAATAATGAGTACAAGAAGTAGTTCTCCAGTAGTACTACTTCTCCTTACCCAAAAATGAAATGCACGTAGGTAAGGGTGCAGACCTCTGCCTACACCTGTCCTGTCACTCATCCCCAGATTTCTCTGTCATGATTCGAGAACTACATGCACATAATTCCACATTGATGGTGTAAATGTGAAGTGGCAAGAGGGAGTGGCTGGAAAAATGTGAAATCCCTACTGCAGTGTGCAAGGAGGAAAGAAACAATTAAGGATGCTCAATGGAAGGAGCATTTAATTACAAAACACATCTGAAAAAGGGTTCACTAAAGTCACACTCACCTGTATTTCAGTATTACTGCAGCCCAACAAATTAACATCTGTTCCAGCCTAGCACTGCAGTAAATCACGCACCATGCATGGCCACTTCTTTGCAATGAATCAGATAGAAATCAACAGAGATAGGGGATATCATTATTAGCACAAAGACTTTCACCCAAAAAAAACAATTCAGTAAAGGAAAAAAATCAAAAAAATCACTTTAGAAAACTTGAGGCACATAAAAAGAACATTGCAAACATATTAAAGTGATAACAAATAATTTGATTATGAAAATGAGATATCACTTTAGACGATGCAGACACCTATACAAATCACACAGCATGTATTTATTTATTTAAACCATTCATATAGAGAACATGAACAAAATAGGTGTTAGGGCAGTTCACATTGAAGCATGCGAGGCATTACATCGAGATGGGGATGGTAAAAACTATTTGGAAGCCATCAGAATAGCTTAGTGGCCTTTGAAGAATAATCTTAGGTCTATGCAAGGCTGATGTTGGTTTAGGAATTGTCTCCCATTGAAAGTGAAGGCCTCTTTTAATCAATGCGCATTAAAATATAACTAAACAAAGACGGCACTTATCATGCAGTTAGGCTGTCATTATGACTTTCAACATCCTCTCACCTCCGAGGCCACCAAACTGTAATGATTTGTTTATAATGAGTATAGAAAAAAACACGATCTGCGGCTATACCTACACAGCAGAAGTTAATCTGTTTTCTGTGTAAATAGTAAACAGACTGAAGTTGGCCTTGAGAAGAAACAACTGCAAGTGCAGTTTAAACTAAATCTGCATTACCTTCCCCTGACTCCTCTGATGAACTTTGCCATCTTAATTTCCAGTATGTTTTGGGCTTCCCACAAACTCTGTAACAATTGAAAATTCAAATCATTCAGATTTCTTTTGAAATAGTTTTACCCAGTGCTAACTGTGACCCCTAAGGATGATGGATTTAAATATACTTGGGAATTGCCCATCCCATCTATTCATTTATGCTCTCTATAGTAATCCATAATGGTTTTGGCAAAAAGAATATATATCAATTTTTATTAACCCTAGTGTTCGACAACATCTTTTGATTTTGCTAAAATTAAAATACAGTTATAGTGGCGTTCAGCCAACCCTCTGTATCTATTGGTCTGCTTTTGTGTCGTTCATATTTCTGTCAACGCACTACAGTATACAGCAGTGGTTCCCCACCTTTTGACTTGTGTGGACCCCCGCTTTATCATTACTGGAACCCAGCAACCCCCATTGAATAATTATTGGAATCCCAGGGACCCCTCTACTGCGCCATTATTGGAAGCCAGGGACCCAGGCCCAAACATTGTCTATGATTTAAACCGTAAAACAATATACTAAAAATACAGAAACTAGCACTCCATCAAGCACATACACACATGATAACACACTTTATTTAATTTGCAAACAAATAAAATAAAAAAGGTAGGAAGGTTGGAGCTTTTTTAAATTCAATTGAAGCCACACACCATTCATATTTTTTTCTGTTTGGTGCATATGCACTGCTCCCATAAATCAGTCTGAGGATACCAATTTAACGTTTAGCCTCCAATCTCAAATTCCTTGACATTTACAGTGCATTTTAAAATGTTCAGTTGTACAATTAACCACTTTATTTATATAAACTTTATTAATCTGATAACATTATTTAATTTTCTAAGCAGTCGCGGGCCAACTGAGGAGGCTTTGCGGGCCCCCAGGTCTCCCCAGACCACAGGTTGGGAACCACTAGTATACAGCATGGAACAAAGGGTCATCCTCTTCAGCTATTGGCTATTTTCACTGTGAATGACAACACTCTGCCCTTTCTCAAGGAGCGCATCCACATACAAAGTCGTTTCTTTCAGTGCTAAAGAATACCATGGCAATGTGGCTTTTGTGAGCAACAGTAATATTTTTGGTTTTAGTCAATGTTTGTTTAGCTTGATGAGGACCCAGTAGCTTTCTTAACAATAACGTTTTGTGAAAACCATGACAAAATAATCAAAAATTGACAAAGCCAAAAGATTGCCTGCTATTGAATGACCCATTGTCTTTACCAATGTTTGTTATGTACTGTAATGCATTCGGTGGCAATAACTCGCAGGTGTGTTACCGCTGCGAGACCGGTCATATCTCAATCAGACTTACATTTATTCCCCCTCCATATGGCTGATTATCCAAAAAGCACCCAATGCCAGCCAATTTCTTGAGTTAGAGAATATAACATTCTTCAGCCGTATTTATTTCAATCCATAAACACAACAAATGTTTTGTTTTCCATATACAAACCACAATAAGTACAGTACAACATAGTGTTCGCATGGGCATTTCTAGTACATAAAATCTCCTAGCAAATACTCCATTGCTAATACATGAATACATGAAATATCATATCAAAATAAGGAGTCATGATTGACCACCCTCAAGGCCCTTGTGGTGCTGACTGATCAATTGACTTAATTGACTTCGACCCAGGGCAACACCCTGCTGTTCTCTCCATAAGTTGTCTTCTATAAGGCAAACTCACTTGCCTCCTCAAGACAGAGGGAGCTTGAGCCAGCATAACAGCTGTATCCCCAAACAACCATGCCAGAGCAACCCGATACAGGGATTCCCCCTCGCATCCCTTTGGGAAGTGGGCCTTGGACATTCGGGCCATATCTTGGCCCCCATACCAGCCCACCATCCTCAGTATCTCCAGGGCCATGTAATGAAGTACCCCGGCTGGCTATGGACAATTGCGGCTTCCCCAGCCTTTCAGTAGTGACCACATTACCCCTGCCCCAGATTGAGCTAAATGCTTAAGAATCCAATTCCATCCTGAATTCGCCTGCACATATTCTTGATGCCAAGGTTGTCTACCTATTTTTTGTGGCCAAACATGACTCCTCCTCTGCCACAGGCCTGGGTGGTTTACAGACCAATCGAGTCTCTCCCCAGATTCTGCTACTTAGTGCTGCGAGAAATGCCATGCAGCCAATGCCATTACGGTCTCCAAACTAGACTTGTTGCTCCCAGGCTAACTAATGAACCTCATCCCTGTCCAAAGACAACTGTTCCACTTTCAAATAGCCTCACCAACTTATTCAAGCCTGTAGAGGACTGGCCCAACCTAGAAACTGCTCCCTAGAATGACATAACACCATGTAATGGTAGAGCCAGTACACTCTTTAGTTCAAACGTCAGGAATGTCCTCTAAAATTGCAAAAAACATTGCCACCCATGTGGAGGGTAATGACTGCTAGAGGCTGTAGTCTCTGCATGTGACCTCCTGGGCAAGCTGGAATATCCCATCTCAACAAAGACCTCCCATCCCATCCCAGTAAAAGTGAAGGTCTGCTTTTTCACCCTGTCTGTTAAACCGTTTCTGGGCAAAAGTTGACTTTAAATGCCACTTGGAGGCGTGACCAAGGATCCATGCACTGGCTGTAACCATGTGACCTAATGATAAGATTTGAAAGGAGAGAAAAAGAAATACCATCAGTCATATAAAAGCAGTGCAAGTCAATTTTAGTTACATCATGTTAGGTAGCATGAGGCCCTTCTGACTCAGGCTTTTCCACTCCCCTTTCCTGCCACAGGGTAAAGTTCCGTTCTTCTGGGAATGAGGGAATGACCCTCTCCCCTTTCAAACAGAGGGTGAACTTAGTGTTAACAATGATTATGGACCAGGTGTTTTGAAGGAGTAGCTCGTGAGCAACTAGCAGCTCTTGAGCTACCCATAAGTAGCTCTCCTGTGTGTAGGTCAGCCTACCAAAACTGACAAGCTTATGTTTAAATGACACATGCACAGTTGACCTTATGTGGTCAGTACTAAAGCTCAGAATGATTGTCAGCAACAGAAGTATCTTCTAGTACAAGTGTGGCTGCCACCGGCAGCTATATCTGCAGGAATTTCTGCATGACGGACCCCTGAAGCTAGCTGATCGCCCCTTCTAGGTTCCCCAGCTTCGATCCGGCAAAGTAAGAACACTGCAACTGCTAAACAACCCCCGCAGTTTTGCCATCATATTTTGACTGACACTTCAAAAACCCCAACAGAACATGAGGTTAAGCAAGGGCTCTGTGGTGACCCAGTGAAGTTTGAGAAGTGGAGTGATCTTTCCCTAACAAATACTTTCTTCCCCATAGTTTCCTCTATACCATATATATGCCTATAATATGCGAAAGAGTGCCTTTGTGCACCTTTTGAGTACTCTGACCCGAAGTGACCATGCACTTGTTAAATCTGAGCCAAGGAAGTTCATCGTAAATTTGGATGCTGGATCCTCCGCCTATTAAGGAGGTCCATAGTGAGCTGGTAGGACTGAAAAAACGACCAGTGGCGTAAAGATTCTGCCATATCAATGTGTGAGCATTAGATTGTATTATGGCTGTTTCCTGAAATTGAGGTAGGCTTTGGTGATCTATGGAGGAGCATATAATCTTAGGAAAAGAAGTTCCTGCTACAGAGTCATGCAGCCCTTGAAGTCTGCTGAGATTCCTTCTCAAGCCCCTCTCATCCCGTTGCGCTTACCTCCTGGCGAGGGAATGGGAAGCTGGCAGTAGCTCTAGCATATCAAATTTGCCATTGCATATGACATCAATAAAGGCAATCCCAATTTCAGGTCTTATAGCACCAACAAGTTTGTCAGTTATGGCCCAGCAGTGCAGTTCATTAATGTTTCCCTAACACCTTACCTTTCAAAAGAAACATACGGAGAGATGGCTAATTATGCCTATTTCATAGGGTCACACGCTCAACATATATCAACCTTGAGGAAAACACTGCAGATAACACAAGAAAGCCAACATTCAGATAATTAATCTAAGAGAAAGGGGATGTTAAAGTTCCCTATATAGTGCCTTAGAACAGCAATAGACACCCAAGACATTACTAGTAAATAAAATGTGTTCAGAACAAAAATGGAAGCCCAGTATGTGATGCAACACCTTTCATTGACAGAGCGACTGATATGAAGAGGTGGTACTATGTAGTGCTTGATCAGCCACATTTACTAGAAGTTATATAGCGGGTGAGATAGCTCAGCGGGTTGAGTGTTTATTGCAGAAACGTGTGCGCAATCTGCAGAACCAAGGTAGTTTTCAGAAGTCTAATGAAAGAAGTACCACTGGGTAGTGTAATAATAAAAGGGAGCAATGATCTGTCAATTAAATATTGTGCTATAAGCTGCTAAAGTTATGGCTTATACAAAGAGCCCCTTGTATCATGCAGCAGGAGAGGGCAGAATTATGAGACAGGGTTTAGTAAATTATAATGAAATAATGAGAACATAGCATGGAAGCAAGAGATTTGTTAATTAAATGAATAGCAATTGGTTCTTAGAAAAACCAACCAGAGCCTAAAAGTACACCTTTCAATACTATCACTTTCTCATGCGGGCATGTGCAATGTGGTCAACTTGTGCAACCATAATGTCCTTTTCATGACTAATTAGAGGCACCTTCTGAAGCCAGTTGTAACAGTCTTTATAAATATTATGCTTGGTTGAAATGTAATGTATACTGGCAGAAATTCCCAGCATTCTGAATTTCGAGTTACTGACATTTGGGGATTTTGTTGCAATTTTTTTATTATATGGGTTTGAGTTATTTTCATTTAAGTGAGTTTGGTTCATGCAAAAAATATCTTGGTTAAGAGACATTTATTTCACAAACCAGTTTCCCGCCACTATGCCCCCACGTATCTCATGGAAAACCCGCTAACCAATTTCTTAAACCATCCAAGATATCCTTGTGCTTTGTGGCCACACATAAAAGGTAAGCCTCGCACTCTCCACCACAATCCATGCCTCTGAATATCCACTCCACACGACATGAAAAAATGGGGGTACCAAACATGGAAAACACCATCTCCCCCCAGAAAACGGGTGCAACACAGTGCTGCATGCAACCTTCAATCGTGTTCAAGGCATCCTCTGAATGATGCAACGTGGCAAAAAATCCGACCATCCAACTAGCAAAATCATCCTTCAAAATCACCACCAAGCAAAAAAGGATCTCCGATGTTATGCCGAGCCTCTGGGCCAATCCCAAAAAAGACATGAAAGTAGGAGCCAGCATCAACATCTACACCGTGCTGCCTTCTCCTGCTACTGCGCAAAGCTGACCCTCAAAATGATCCAAAACCAAACCAAGAATGAGGCACACACCAACCCAAAAAGAAACATCATGCTACCCCCAAGAAAGCTGCCGCTCTTCTCTGCAGCCCACACCATTGTACACCCACCTCACCTCACCTTTGCTCCCACACTGGCTCCCCCCCACACGAGGGCTCCGACATGGCAACGAGTGGCACCTCCAGGCAAAAAAGTAGAAAAAAAGTTCTTGACCTATCGCCACATCAGAAGCCCCCGGGAGGTGCCCCTCAAACATCTAAAGAGCAGGTGGGGGAAAAGGAAGCACTCCAGTACTTGAGCAGGTAGGGGCGGTGTCAGTAATCACCAGGTGGACCCAGGCAGTGATGTGTAATCTGGGCAACATTGCCTGCTACTTAACTTGTCCTGCCACCCCTGACAACTGCCCAGGCACCGCCGCCAGCGATGGGGCAACCAATAGTAGTGCAGGTCCCCTTGGAAGAGAGGGACATTCAAAAGGTGGCCACTGTTGGCCACTGTCCATGACTGGCCTGATATGGCCCACACTTGTCTCCAAGGGCCTGCGACTTGGCAGCTTTGCCCCTTGTCCATAAGTCAACGTAATCAATACAAGAGAATATTCCACATTATTCTTTATGGTCGGTTCTACCCTAAGATTATTCAGAGGCTTAATAAAGTTGTGGTGAAATATTTTTCAGTTACATCTTAGAACAAAATGAAATGATATGCAAACAAGAAAACAGCTTTACTTTCATGCTTTACAGGCAGAAAATTACTGATTACCCCATCCACAAAAGATGCTTGTGTAATACTTTCCATGATGCATTAGCAGAGGTTACATTATGATAAAAGCTGCACAAATCTATGGCGAGTCATTGTTCATTGGTTAAATAGTTTTCCGACTGAAGCTGTTTTTAAGGTTTTGTGTAATTCAAACCTTTTGGCACTCTGAGCGGCTCAGCAAGGCCTGCCTGCTAATGGCCGGGGACGTGCAACTAATGGCGCGGGTACTTCAATGCTGTCAAGCCCGTTTGTTCGTTTGCTTCTTTGAAGCCACAAATGCAAATGATTCCGTTCTCTTAGCTTTGTGATCCAGGTTGAGCTAGGCGGGGGATTCACACCGCCCTTAAGAACGCCTGTGGTTATTTCGCATGCATTATTTATTGAAGGTTTTTCCTGCAGGATAACAGTTGAATTTAACGTACAATGATTTGCCTCATGGATCCCCCCATGCTCCTAAAAGCAGAATGCCGCGCCATCAATCATGGCCTAAGCAAAGAATTAAAAAGAAAATCAGATGAACCTTCCCACCAGAGGTGATCTGTTCCTTGATTAATATTGTACAAGATCACTAGCGATCTCAAGCTGTTAGTGTCAGCCGTTCACAGAACAGCAGAAATATATATTTTGTGGGCTAAGCCGCTACCGGTTCCAATCAGGTAGGAAAAAGAGTAGTCTCAAAGGATAAAGAGGCATATTTGAGAACGATTGGAAGCTACTGCATTGCCAGGAGAGCACTATTCCACTTATCTAGGTCAATAGATTTAAACAGGTCATCCATACATTACCTGCCAGGATTGGGAAATCGATGTCAGGTGCCAGCAGTAAGCCACTGGCAGACAACTCCCCAGATGCACTGAGCAGTAAACAAACAGAAAGGGTTTAAGAACACTAAAGCCCTGGATAATTTCATCAACTTGTAGTGCAACTTTTCAGCTTGGAAAGCGACTTATGTTCCCAAATATGACATTTAGGCCCATATTTATACTTTTTTAGCGCCGCATTTGCGTCATTTTTTGACGCTAAAACAGCGCAAACTTGCAAACTACAATTGTATTTTGCAAGTTTGCGCCGTTTTTGCTTCAAAAAGCGGCGCAAATGCGGTGCTAAAAAGTATAAATATGGGCCTTAATCTTTTCAGCAGTTTAAGTTTTTTTCAGGCAACCATAATAACATTTTAATGTATTTTTTAATACGTCATGTGTGTTTGGTTTTATAAATGTATATGTTCATGTTCATGACATGCACCTGAAACAATAATTGTAACACTCAATAAGAAATGAAAAGAAAGTAGGCTGTTTCGGCAAACCTACTTTGAGGCTCATGTTGACATCCAACTTTACCAGGGTAAACACTATGGCCATCATTATGAGTTTGGCAGGCTGCAGAGGCCACCCGCAAAGCTCATACCGCTGAGAGACTGCCTGTGCGGTCCAAACACCGCCAGCCCTATTTGGAGCTCACCGCAGGACCGGTGGCCGGAAACAGCGTTTTCGCCCGCCAGCCCTGCGGTGAACAGGGCCTTAATATTGCAGCCGGCTCATAATCGAGCCGGCAGCAATGTGGTGGTGCGGCAGGTGAACAGGATCAGTTGGAGTAAAAGTTTATGATGGAGCATAATTAACAACAAGCTCATCTGAAAGAGATACAGGAAAAGAAATACTCTCCCTGTTCTGACACGTTACTTTAGTTTTCCATTAATCCAGATGCATTTGCTACAAAAGTACCATTTGAAATTTCAACTCCTTTGTCATATTCTAGACTCAGATGCCCACACTTCAGTATTGTTTGTATACTGCACACTCTTTCACCTTGGGTAACAACATTCTGTTTATTCAGTTTAGCAATTTTATTAGGCTTACCGAATTTTGAACAATGTTTTTCTACCCAGCCTGGCTTATGGATGCATATCCATTCTCCAGGAAAGAAACTTGATAACTGAACTCTATTGTTCTTATTATATATCACTTTCTGGTTAGATTATTTTCATTCAATCCTAGTAGGAATTTGCTTAATATCTATATTCTCTTTCATTGTTTTCTTGCGCATCCACCAAGGGCCACACTCTGGTCAATTTAAAAGGACATGTAGCGGAATATGGAGTCATCTTGTACATCCAAAGTTTTGTTCTCAAAAACTCTTTTCATTTCACTTTGTTATCTATGACCTAAACAATACTTTCTTTTATAATTCTTCTAAAATGTTCTACTTGCCTATTGCATTGTGGATCACAACGAGGTGTACTAATGTGTTTGATAGCACTAAAATTCCAAAATTGTTTAATCTCACAAGAAGCTAAATGAACATCATTACCATTGTCCTGAATAAAAAATATTAAGAAATTCTAGCATTGTTTGGGTACAAACCTTGCTGACGCATTTTAACTCAGGTCACTTTGAGAGGTAGTCAGTAAGAACCATGGCTAAACAAGATGTACACAGTAGACAGTTAAAAGGACCTATACTATCCAAAACTATTTTCTACCAGGAGTTTGTTAGCTATTTAACAGGATTAAGAGGAGCAGATATAGTATGGTCTGTTTGCTACTTAGACTGCACTCAAGATAATCTCTTACTTAATGCTCTACCACTGTATACAACTAGGGCCACCAAAATATTGCCTTTGTAACTTCCTTTTTGCAGACATTCCAGGATGACATTCATTACCATACACAAAAGTATTTCATATAATCACAGGAAGGAATAATTTCCCTGACATATATAGGACTTCATTCTCAATTACCAGTTCCTCTTAGACTTTATGAAATTAATTTAACTCAGAAGCAATTTCTTTGTGATTTGTCCATTGTTGGACCTGGCCCTTTTTGCAGGGTCATCCCCAAACTTTTTGCCCCCTTCCTCATTATTTCCTGACCTGTTTTTGTTGGCTTTAGAACTCTGAGCACTTTACCACTGCTAACCAGTGCTAAAGTGCATATGCTCTCTGTATAAATTGTACTGTTGATTGGTTCATCCATGATTGACATATTTGATTTACTGGTAAGTCCTTAGTAAAATGCACTAGATGTTCCCAGGGCCTGTAAATCAAATGCTACTAGTGGGCCTTCAGCACTGGTTGTGCCACCCACATAAGTAGCCCTGTAATCATGTCTCAGACCTGCCACTGCAGTGTTTGTGTGTGAAGCTTTAAACTGTAAATTCGACTTGGCAAGTGTCCCCACTTGCCAGGCCTAACTCTTCCCTTTTCCAACATTTAAGACACCCCTAAGGTAGGCCCTAGGTAGCCCCATGGGCAGGGTGCAGTGTATGATTAAGGTAGGACATATACTAATGTGTTTTATATGTCCTGACAGTGAAATACAGCCAAATTCGGGTTTCACTGTTGCAAGGCCTATCTCTCTCATAGGTTAACCTGGGGGGCTGCCTTTAAACATGGTTGAAGTCTAGATTCCCTTTGGGAGCAGATAGACATGTGGAGTTTGGGACCTCTGAACTCACAATTTAAAAATACATATTTTAGTGAAGTTGATTTTAAGATTGTGTGTTTGAAAATGCCACTTTTAGAAAGTGGGCATTTTCTTGCTTAAACCATTTTAGTGACTCTTCCTGTTTGTGGATTCCCTGCCTGGGTTAGTTTGACAGTTGGGCTATTTGCACCTCTCACTAGACAGTGACACTAAAGGGGCTGGGGTGTAGCCTGCATAACCTGATGAGCCATCTGTGCTAGGAGGGAGGGCAGAAGTGGTCACTCACACCTAAAAGGGCTGTGCCTGCCCTCACACAATGCAGTCTCCAACCCCCCGGTGTGTGTCTAAGGCCTTGCCTGGGCAAGGCAGGATTTCACAAACAAGTGAGACTTTCCTTTGAAGGAAGCCTACTTCAAAGGCCAAAATGGGTATAAGAAGAGCACCCAAAACCACTTACTTTGGACACTTCCTGGAGAAGAGAACCTGAACCAGAACCTGCATCCTGCCAAGAAGAACTGCCTGGCTGCCCAAAGGACTCACCTGTCTGCTTTCTGTGAAGGATTGCTGCCTTGCTGTTGCCCTGCCGCCTTGCTGCTCTCTGGCTGTGCTGAGAAGTGCTGTCCAAGGGCTTGGATAGAGCTTGCCTCCTGTTCCCTGAAGTCGCAGGACCAAAAAGACTTCACTCCTGCAACTGGACTCCTTCTGCTGCGAAAATTCAATGCACAGCCAGCTAAAAACGACTCACAGCCTGCCCCACAGTGAACCGGAACGACGCAGCTGACTTCGCAAAGGAGAAGATGGACTCAGCGCCAGTGTAGCGACCGGAACTTTGACGCACGGCCCACCAGATCGACGCACAACTGACCTGGGACGACGCAGCCTGACTTCCAGAGAGGAATCGACACAGCGCCTGCCATGTGGGAGAAATTTCCACACAACGCCCAACGAATCAATGCAGCGGCTGTGACTTCGGTCCACAAGTCCAGGATTCCATGCATCGACCCCAGGGCATCCTAAAACCCTGCAACCTGAAGAGGATCCAAGTCCATGTGTCTGGAAATTGACGCAAAGCCTTCCCGTGTGTGAAAAATAACTCAGCAGGTTGGTGTGCGAAGGGGCGAAACCGATGCACACCTCCCCGTTTTCCAAGCATTGCCTCCTCTGCGGCCCCTTGCAAGAATTTTTTAACGCAAACCAGGTACTTAGTACTGCAAGAGACACTTGTTATTTTTAAGAGACTTAAGACACTTTGGTCCTCATTATGAGATTGGCAGCAAATACCGCTTACCACCACGGCGACGGCCGCCAACATACCGTCACCGTGGCTACCGACCGTCCATGTCATTATGACCGTAGATGGAATTCTGCCAGAAAGCTGAAAGAATTCCGGCGACGGTCATGGCGGCAGACAGCAGTAAGGTGGCGCTGCTGCCAGCAGCAGCGCCACACCAGCAAAACACTGCCTACCGTATCATGTTCCATGATGCGACCCGCAGCGTTTTGCTGGTGGACGCCGCTGCTGGCAGCAGCGCCGCGTCTCATCTCCTGTCGAGGACCCCCTGCAAGCAGGTAAGTCGGGTTGTGTTGTGTGCGTGTGTGGGGGTTATGTGACTGTGTTTGAATTCATGCATGCTTGTGTAATGCGTGTGTGTATGAGTGTGTGTGTGTGTGTACAGCATGTTGCGTCATGTGCTTGCGTGTGTGCCTGGATGTATGTTTGTGAGTTTTGCAGTGAGTGTGTATGTATGTTTGCATTCGTAGGTGAATGTGTGTATGCATGTGTGTATATGTGCGGAGAGGGGGTTACGAGGGGGAGTGGAGGGGGAGGACTCTGCAGAGGGGGAGGTGGACAGGGAGCCGGGGAGACCCCTATCAGTGCCAGGGAAGGAATTCCCTAGCACTGATAGTGCCTACCGCCATGGTTTCCGTGGCAGTACAGAAACCACGGAAACCATGGCAGTGGGCGGGGTCAAAATGCCATGGGTGGCATAGTGATGGCCGCCGGGCTGGAGACTGAAGTCGGTGGCGGTTGGTGTGTTGACTTGGCGGTTTGGCTTTGGCCAAACCGCCAATGTCATGATAGTGGAGGTAGGTACCGCCAGCCTGTTGGTGGTAGTACCTCCACTATAGCCCCGACCACCGCGGTCATAATGACCCCCTTTATATCACTTTCACAGTGATATCTCAACGTATACTTATTGCATTTTAATCGTTTTGACCTGCATTTATCCAGATAAATATTATTTATTTTTATAAACATTGTGTGGTGTATTAACGTGGTGCTATACTGTGTTATTGCATGATTTATTGCACAAATAGTTTACACATTGCCTTCTAAGTTAAGCCTGACTGCTCAGTGCCAGGCTACCAGAGGGTGGGCACATGATAATTTGGATTGTGTGTGACTTACCCTGACTAGAGTGAGGGTCCTTGCTTGAACAGGGGGTAACCTGACTGCCAACCAAAGACCCCAGTTCTAACATCCATCCATCTTAAAAAAAGAATTCACTTTTTGAGTAGAAGATCCTATTTGTCGGAACCTAACCATTCATTTTCAGTGACTGAAGCATCCAGTTATCATACTCTCCACAGTTGCTACTGTGTCAGTTTCATTGCTAAATTCATGAATTTTCCATTTACACCCAAAAGGAATTCTCAATAGGCAGTCACATTCTTTTTTCCTGAAAGCAACTCAAAAACGAAACAATACTCCTTCAACCTCAATGACAATCTGGCTATTCTAGCTACAGAACTACAACCCCTCCTGACAAAAGTATCTTGATTAGGGGCTAATGATCTGTTCGAAGAACACATTTGTTTCCCCAAATATAGTTCCTGAAATGTTCTACATGACAAACACAGGCTAACAGTTCTTTCTTAATTACTGCATATTTTCTTTCTGTAGCATGCAGTGTCCTGGAAGCAAAGGCGGCATTCCACTCATGTTTATCATGACCTTGAGCTAAGACAGCTTCAGTAACATACATGCTAGCATCATCTATTATCATACATTGACTTTTAGGGCGAAAGGATATAAGGTAAAAATGTACAGTTTTCCTAACGAACATCCTCAGTGTTTCCATCTTTTCCCGAAATATATTGACCATGCACTCTGTTGTGATAAATCATGTCACTTGAGAAGTTATAAGTGTTGTTATCAATGCTATGATTTCACACTCTATAAGTGATGTAGTAAGCAAACAGTGCATGGAAAACGCATAACTTATAGTTAATGTAGTGTGGTTAGTGAGGTGACAAAACTGTTTGGAGGGGCGCGACTTGTAGGAAATTGAAGGTGGTGCGCAAATTATAAATTGAAGCTATACCTACAATCTTTTATGTTTGTTTATTTTAGGTTGGGTTATCCTTATCTGTTGTTTTTTTGCATTGTATGGTTTTCATTTTTAATAAAAATGTTTTTCAAAATGCAGTAGAGTGTCATTGATTGGAGTCTCATTAAGTGGAGTATAGTACAGTACAGTAAAGGAGAGTGTCATAGAGTAAAGTGTTGTAAAGTGGAGTATTGTGGAGTGGAACAGAGTGTAGTCAAGTAGAGTGGGGCTGACTTGGTCCCTGTATCCAGTCTGCACTCCAAGGTGGTCAGCCTGTACTTGTGGCTTTCCCCTAGTCTATCATGGTGTTTGAAATGGGGTTTCTGGTTGGCTAGGGTATGCACCTAAGCCAGGTGAAACCAACCACTCTTTTCAGGGTGAGTTACACACCTAAGATAATCCCTGCTCACCACTTTGGTAGCTTGTCACACACAGTCAGGCTTATCCCAGAGCCAATGTGTAAAGCGATTGCACAACACACACAGCACATGTGATGCAATGAATACACCACAAGGAAACACAACACCCAGTTATATAAAAATAAACAGTATTACACAAAGCATCCTTGGACCAAACACAACATGTCAGTAATAACCTGCTACACAAGCAGTTGTCAGAACGTCACACCATTACTAATATTCTGCAAAAGCCAGCAATAGTCACATAAAATACATAGGTTGCTGGTTATACTGCAACACAAGCAGTAGTCAGGTTGTCATAATTATTACCAAATAAATCACGTCATAATGAACACATATCACATAAAATGCCAGGTCATTGTCATGGATATACACAACATGACGCATCACCAAAAATGCTCATGGCAGAGTAATCACATTTAGCATGGAGGGCACGACCTCATCATGAAACGCAATCCCCAATGTCATATGTCAGGCACCAAAGAAAAGTGCACATATTAAAGCAATACTCCCACTGGCAAATCATGCACAATAAGGGCAACAGGGGGAGTATGTGTCCCAACCTAGGAGCTCCTGCGCTCCAATTAACGGGAATGCAGTACTCAGATGAGCACTCTTAACAACGAGGAGCTCATCCACACCTACAACAATAAATGTGGCACCAGATGCTGAACAGGCACGAAGACCTCCGTAGAGGGTCACCACCCTGGCCTGCCAACAAATAGACAGAAAAGAGGCTTGGTGAAAACAGGACCTCAGATGAGGCTTCCCTCCTGGCTCACAAGCAACCAAAACAAAAGAGGCTTGTCGGGAAAAGGGACCTCCTATGAGGCTTTTCTTCCAGCCTGCGAGCCTTACCCTGGTGTCCATGTTTTTCTGGGACCACCGCCTTCACCACAGCACCGCAGGAGCTCCCATCCACAGCAGTTCACTCCTCAGGCCGCTGCCTGTGCCCCAGGGGCAATGTTCCAAGTGCTCCTGTGCCCCCGGGCACCTGTGGAAGTGCGTCTCTGCAGTCTGAACTTCTCCTTGGAATACCGCAATCACAATGTGATGGACCTCCGGGCTTAGGGCCTGACCAGCAAAAAACCCCATTCTGGCTCCAGCCGCGATCTCACTGGCCCAGGCCCTGGTGATGCTCACACCAAAGCAGGTGCCAGCCCAGGGCCCAGGTACCACATGAAGCGCTTATCAGTTTACTCAGAAAATTATTGACACAAGCACTCTTCACTCGCTTACATTAAAAAAACTTGGAGCACTCTGACGTGCTTCACATCAGATGGGCACAACGCTTCACCCAAGCTGGGGGAAAAAAAAGTAAAGCGCTCTTCCAACGCTACGGAGATCGATTAGCTGCAGCGCTTTCCAGTGCTCTGAGGCAAGAAGGGCAAGAAAAGCTGCAGGGGTACAGGGTGCACGCCACTCAGCTCCTGGAGGCATCAAATGGGGCACAGGGAAGCAGGGCCCAAGCAAGCAGGGCAGCACAACATTTTGCAAGCAGTAGCAGTTCCTCTTAGTGACCCAGCAGGTCACAGATCAGCACAACAGCAGCAGTCCAAAGGCGGTTCCTGGCAAGTCCCTCCAACAGCATCCTGTGTCCAGTTTAGTAGTCCACTAGTGTCTAACAATATTGGGAAACCCCCTGTACTTATGCTCATTTTGCACAGTCTCTACAAAAGAGGCAGAAAGGGTTCCAACCAGTACTAAATGGTTCCAGAAGTGTCTCCTCTCTCCTCCAGCACAGGCTCTAGATATCAGTGAGGGGTAAATGAGCCCTTTGTGTGAGGCCGGGGCACAGCCTTCACAAATGCAGGTGTGCCCCACTTCTCTCTTTCTCATCCCAGGAAGACTGTTCAATATGCACATGCACTTCCCTGTTGAAAAGTATGCACAAAGGCCTAGCTGCCCCACGTGTGGATTGGAGTCAAGCTGCAAAACACCAGAGTCATAAGCACGGAGAAATGCCCACTTTCTAAAAGCGACATTTCTGTAATGGTAATAAAAAATCCACTCATTACAACCATACCAAAGATTCCTACGCTACACCTCATGGATCAGACCATACCACCTAGACATAAAGTAGGGCATTTCCAATGCAATCCTATGGGCAAGGCAGCACTCACAGCAGTGAGAAATCAAATAGGCTGTTTGTCACTACCAGGGCAGGCCACACAACCACGCACATGACCTACCTTTTACATACATAGCACCATGCCCATTGAGCTAGCTAGGGCCTACCTTAGGGGTGACGTATATGTAGTAAAAGGGGAGTTCCAGGCCTGGCAGGTAAATTTAGATGCCAGGTCCCTGTGGCAGTAAACTGTGCATGCAGGCCCTGCTGTAGCAGGCCTGAGACAGGTTTTGAAAGGCTACTTCTGTGGGTGCCACAAGCTGCGCTGCAGTCCCACTAGTAGCATTTAATTCACAGGCCCTGGGTATAGGATACCATTGTGCAAGGGACTTACAGATAAATTAAATGTGCCAATTAGGAGTAAGCAAATCACACCAAATTTAGAATGGAGAGCACATGCACTTTAGCACTGATCAGCAGTGATAAAGCGCTGAGAGTCCTAGAGTCAACAAAAAGAGGTCAGAAAAAAATAGGAGGAGGAAGGCAAAAAGTTTGGGGTTGACCCTGTAAAAAAGGCCAGGTCCAACACAAGGCAGATAGCCACGAATGGCACTTTGTGACTTTGGGTGCTACACTTCCCCTAAATCTTTGAAATGTCATTTTGCTGGTTATTTTGATTATTTTTTTATGCGCGAGCACAAAGTGCTCCGTCCATCTCTCTTTGGGCTTGAAACCACGGCCCTGCCACGTCAGTCACTTACATTGGTTCGTGGGCTTGCCTTTTAAAATCCGCTTGCTTTCATTTGTGAAAGGCATGCATACGTCATGCCTTTTCCGGTGTTTAGCCCACCTACACAGCACAGGTAAAGTACCAAAAACACGCACCTCAATTGCGCTGCATTTTACATAGCGCAATCGTGCTGCTTTTTTTTTGCTTTACAACGCTAATAGCTCTAACTCCAACAAATGCGAGACCCATTGCATTGAAAATGCTTGTTTCATTTTGGTGTCTACTTTTCTAAATTGGTGTGGGATATTTCTTTTGTTGTGTTTTCCATTTGTTACGATTTGTATGATGGCACAAGTTCTAGTTAGCTCATTAAACTATAGCTAGTAAATGTCATTGTTTTTTTTTAGTTTAAAAAGTTATGTTTTAACCAACATTTTCACTTACCTTAATGTCACTTTAACAATTGTTTGAATTTCTGAACTTTTATTGATGTAAAGTAAGATATTATTACCATACCTACCTATAACATCACTTTCACCTTTGTTTTTAGTACATATCTGGAGCTTTATAATGTAAAGTAAAATAAGTAAAATTGTATTACCATATCCAACCTTCTGTAGGTTGCCAACCGATCTTGCCCAGTCTTTGGTTGTTAATAGCGTGGGGTTGGGCACCGTGCCTGGCCTGTGGTCTGGTTCTTTGCCCAACCCCCAATGAGAGGTCAGCTTCCCATTGCATGGCCAAAGGCAAAGCGTGGAGTGCAGCCAGCTGGCCTCAGGGCCTGGCATTCTAACAGGCCCTATGCCCAGCCCCCACTGGCTGCCATCACCTGCCACATCAGAGAGATTGGCTAAGTTATGTATGGTAATACGTTCTTACCTTATATTAGAAAAACAGTAAATTGACTGAAAAAAAACAATGAATAAAGTGATGTTATAGATAGAAGAAAATGTCAGTTTAAACTTAACATTTTAAACTAAAAAAACACAAAAAAATAAATTTATGGTTAACTAAAGCAACTGTAACTCATGGCCTCGCTAGACGCTACTTATGATCTCACATATTACATCACTCATGATATGTTCTTTCACATCGTTAATAACATTACTGATGACATCTGAAATGACATCATTGATTACATCACTGTGCATGGCAAGGCTGTGAGTTATAGCTACTTCATGATTATGGGCATGCTCTTCAAACCCTATGTTCTGTGGTTTATATTCTTGTGGCTTTACTCACACTATTATGAGTTTTATGCTTATTTGGTTAATCTCCATTTTGCATTATGCTCCATACTTGAATGGTTCACTCCTTGGCCTCCCTAACTTAAAATATATTATGTTATGTTAAGTGTATTTGTAAGGCACACCACTCAGAAGGGAAGGCATGCTGGAAGCAGGCAGGGCCTGGACCTATATGAGGGCTAGATTCAAGCTACAGGAATCCTTGGATTCAGTCCCAGGATCCTGTCCCAGGATCCTTGTTTCCAGTCCAGGGAGGACCTGGCCTGGCACTTAGGGCTGGACTGTTCCCATGTGGAGAAGGGTCAAGACTGATTTCATTATGGATTGTTTCAAACAGGTGTGATGGGCTGAGCACAAAACAAAATGATGGATTAAACCCAGATTTATGACTAGGGGTGAAATCTGGCAATGTTGAGCATTCTGTCTATCATTTGTTCTTTTTGCTTTAATCCTCTTTATTTTGCAGCTCCTGCCAGTGATAATAAGCAAACAATTGAAATTAAACAGTCAGGCTTATAAATAAATCTATAGAATGCTTTGCTTTTCTAAAGGCCATTTTGTTTCACTCATCACTTGTGTCCCACCATTGAAGACAAAGTGTGCTCTCGATAGAACAGTACATTCCATTGATTCTTCTATACCGCAGAGGAAAATGCAATTTTCATTTTACACTTGTCCTTTTAATCCTTTATGTGGAAAACTGTCTCATTAATCTCTGATCACCATTTTATTGCAAAATATTTCTATTCTCCTTTGAGTTACCTATTGTGATTGCAAAAAGGAGCATCTAAACCAATGATACTCAAAGTGCAGCTGGAAGGTATGCGGCCCTCCTGACCTTTAGTCTGCAATATCCTGGTCAACATCAGCACTGAGTTCCTGTTTACTCCAATTAGGCCTAACATAAAATGATGTTAAATATAGGAGCAAGCATTTGTTTTCAGGTTAATTGAAGAGAAAGAAAGGAAGTAACTAAGGCTCACTGCACTACTTAACTTTAGGAACACTTTCATTTTTTAAGACATCCTGCAACAAACACATGAAAATATGATTGTCTATTCAAACTTCAAAAAGTGTATTTTGTTAACATGCAGAACCATTTCACCTTAGTACATCAGATTACAGCAGTGCATTGAGAAGTATTTTTATTTTTAAAGTGATATATTTTAAACATGAATTTAAGAAACATTCATGTTTCCTTCCACACGACAATGATAACAATTGCAACAGTGAACTAAAAAGCAACTCACTTGTTATGTTCACTCTGTGGGTGGCCTGGGTTGCTATTATGCATGGACAACATTAGAGTTTATTGAATCATACACAGGAGAAGGTTTTATACAGTGCCCATGCTGAAGTCATGTATTACAAGGTCCTCTTATATGTGATAATGAAGAGGGAAAGTGAAATAAAGCAATTGCCTAGAATCACACAATTTGGTCAAGTGGGAAACTGGGATGGACCCCAGGTTTTCTGGTCTCACATTGTGCAATTCAGCCACCACACGTGCATGCTTCACTTCCCCTAGACCCACCCTGCAGTTCCCCCAACACTACCCTACCACCACTCTTCTGGCATCAATGCAGCCCTCAGTCACACCACAGACCAAACCTTTTGGTCCTTGGCATAATGTTTGCGAGTACTCATGATCTAAACCCAGGCACAACCACCGTCCACTAATCTTCTGCCATGGGGGCTGGCATGTTTTTTTTCCATTAATTACTAGGGTGAACAGGCTGTGCCTGGCAGGACAGTGGCAATGCAAGTAATGCTATGCTGATGCCCCTGTTCTGTTCAAGATCATAGCTTGTGCACACAACTTTAGGGCAACCCACACCATAGTAAGTGGGGTATACCCTTGATTCAAATATCAGCACCAATGTACCTGCAGGGTAATGTAAGTGGGGATCTTACTATTCTCTTTATTTACATACACAATTAGCTGCTAAGTGGGTGGTGGTGCAAAGCTAGTGCGAAAAGGTAATTGCCTTCCTACGCTAGAGTCTAAATGAGGGTCTTAGTATTAGCAGCTCATGCCGAATAAATAAATAATTCCGGCAGTGACATTATTGTGGCTACACTTAGATGCGTTCACATTACCATTACAACTGTTTGGGCGTTGGAAAACCATCCCTTCAATCAATTCTGGCTATTTCCTCATCGAGTCAAACATGTTAATAATGGCTTCTTGCTTGCAGTTTCATATTTAGATAAGGAATATGTCTGGCTATGTAGGCCATACCATAGAATAAAAAGATGTGTGAGCGTCCATGCTTTTATTTTGATATACAGCCTTGTCATGAGACACATGCTTTTGAATATGCTCCAGCAGCTACGAAATTATAAGCAACTGTGTGGCATTTGCTCTCTGTTCTTGAGCAGTCATAAATATTAATACATGGTGGATGCTTCATAATTCATCCCCTTGCAATTTATGATATAGCACTCCAAAGTGCTTTCATTTTTAATTGTGAACATAGGGTTGAATTGAAAAAATATCCTTCATATGTCCTTAACTTTGAAGTGTTAAACTTAAATTCAGATGCTACTCCCATTGACTTTTAAACCAGATTTTACAATTTGTGACATATAACATTTGATCCCTTAAAATACTGATCTGTTTCTTACCTCAGTCTCTGTACACTGACAAATATATGGAGGAGGGATATAATTGCACTATTCTCTGTTTTTAAAATTCCAGACATGTCCTTTCCTTTAAAAAGAACACCGTATTACACAGACCATAACACCAAAAACGACACATTACCTGGCATTTTTTAAACTTTGAAGATGGCTATAGAGAAGAGTAATTCGAATAGCAAAGAAAAGTAAATCTTGATAAACATTTGTAAGTTTGAGTAATGTGGGCACCTTGCTCCTTCTTTTCACTTACCTTTTCTAGTTGATTTTTTTCCTCACCCCAGATAATTCACTGTCTTATGTGTTAACCTGCTATGTGTTGGATCATTTTTTGTGGATTTGATGTAACACCCTAATTTCCCAATTTAACATGTTAATTGTGGGCTCCTCACTCACTGTGCCTTTGGAGCATAGCTACAACAGACTGAAGAGCCCCAATCAGGGCAAAACCAGTCTTGGGTTGCTTGTGTTCCGGTTCATAGAGGACGTGGCTTGTCAGTTTGGGCTGGACTGTTCCGACTGGAGCAGGACCAAGAATGATTTGCATATTGCTTGTCTAATTTGAGATGGGATTGTTGGGAAAATAACTATGGGTTGGAATGCTACCCTCAGCAATTGCTAGTGGTTAGATTTAATGCAAGCATCCCCCCATCACGTTTTGTGTGTTTCGTGGAGCTGGGGTGTACCTGTCTGCTGAGTGGCACTGGATTCTCCTTCACTAGAAGACAGGTAAGTGTCAGGATAAGGACTCACCGTGTGTCACTTTGCGCCACTTCTGGTGCCTCCCTGAAGTGAACTTTTAAACCTGGTGGGCTGGGTGGCCTTGTGTTCCCCTTGGCAAGCTTTTCCTCTAGAATATTCCATGCCTTCACAGTCATGCTCAGTGTGGTCTGGCCTTGTGACCCTGATTGACTTACGGGCACTATCAGGCTCTCAGTTGTATGACTTATGCTTGGTCTCTCACCTCGCTCTCTGTGGGAAAATGGATGGGTGTCCAAAATCCGTGAAAAAGTCTAACACGGCATTCTTTCAGTATATTAGGATAACGCCGGTAAGTAAGATTCGTACTAGCCTCGTGAGATGAAAATCCTCGCACCGTGTCTGCACGAGAGAGCCACAGGTCAGGCGTGGACGGCACACTCATGCACTATGAAATGAAGAGGCAAATTCTGTAAAAGATTGCTTGGGTGGCAGAAGCCATTTCTTGATTTTAAGAAGAATGCTGACCAGCAATTGTTAGTCATAATTGTTAATAAGCTTTGTGATAAAAAAATAAAATAAAACACATTTGTCGTTGTTCTATCCCCCCCAAACAATGTGTCATCTCGAGATTATTTTATTTAAAGGTCCAAGAAAGCTTGCTGGAAAGTAATGGCTCTTAGTTAGCACCAAGTCGCATTTTCACATTTTGCAAGCTGCCTTCTAAAGGAGAACTTGCTTTTACAGTGTTTGTGGATAATGCTCCTATTGAACTCCATTCCTGACTTGAAAACCTAATTTATTTTATTTAAATGCAGAGTTTGAGAGGCAATGGTCCTCGCTGAATATTTGAAATGTATTAGCACCTATAAAATATATAAAATATTTAGCCTTTAAACAACAAATTTAATGTGGTGAATTGTATTTTATTTATT
Organism: Pleurodeles waltl; assembly: GCF_031143425.1. NCBI lineage: Eukaryota > Metazoa > Chordata > Amphibia > Caudata > Salamandridae > Pleurodeles > Pleurodeles waltl. Next base: position 813,856,496 of record NC_090445.1, on the reverse strand, counting down.
AATGCTAGAAGCAATGCGATTTGTTGGAATTCTGTTAAAGTGCACTGTGGCGATATTGCAAGATATAGTAATTACTTTGATGTTCTGCTGAATTATTAATGTCCATTATGCCTTCAACAGCATAGGCCGCTGAAGCACTGGTTTTGAAATTGCTTTTTTCAGTTCTGCACAGATGAATTTTTAAGTAATAACCCCATCATGAGCACTACTGTTCTGCCATAACTAAATGCATCTATGAAACAATTAAAAGATGTCCCCTTAACACGATTCACATCATGCCTCCCTATGGCCAAATATGTTCCAGTACAGGATTAGCAAATCCTCGCAGCATCAAGCCAAAAACTGTATCAGCGCTGCTCGCTCGCCGTTAGGGAGCGCGTGCCTCCTAAGCAAAAGCTCGGATTCTGCCCTCGCGCACAGACTGGTCGTTGTATCATTCCCCGTACCGGTTTTAAATGCTCCCCTTTCCAGGGAACAGCGTAAAGACATCCTCATTAACAGAAGGGAATTATGGCCTGTTCGGTAAATCATTGCTAATAATAGGTAGATGAATGGTTAAAGGGGTCTGATTGGGAAGAGGAATCACACCACGGGGCCTCGTTCATCAAGAGGCCTAGCACAGACAGGGTGGCTAGCTTTCGCAGGATTGTACTGCAGCAACAGAATTATTTGGCTCAGCAGGGTATTTATTCTATCATTTAGTGTAACGCCAAGGGCATGCACCAGTTACATCATAGATAAAGTCATAGACAGGTTTTCCAGACAGGACCATGTTTAATGAAAGACCTTAATAGAATGCTCACGCTTCTCTGTTAACTGCATATTGTTTTGAGAGAAATAAATATCATTTTTTTTGGAGCAGTCTATGGCCTTGAGGTTTGTAAATGTCACTAGAAACCCGAGACGGCAAAATAGAACCTTATTGCACATTATCTTTCATGTGATTTTTTTCATTTAATGTTTATTTTGGGGCAGTTAGCTTAAAGCCATCGAATGTTTTTTTTTTGCAACAGGGAAATGTTTAGTGGCAATTGTAAGTGTGATACTGTACTACACAATATGGTTGTCTGCAGTTTAAATAAAACTCTTTATTTGTATTCTTAAAAATAAAGACTCCAAGGAAAAGCACAGTTACTTTTATGAATAAAGCACATTCTTTCTGTAGAAAGGAGAATGTTGAAACTATTTTTTGCAAGATGCAGGGAATATTGGGTACTGGTTATAATAAGAATGTTCAAGTTTTATTTAACTTTCATGAATAAAATGTTGTTTAAACAATGGACAATGTATATTTCTGCAAATTATATCACATGGGTCCATGAAATATTTTGTAGATTTCATCCAGACCTGTGAAATACTTTTCATCCATTCGTGTGGAATCTGATTTTTTTATACCACGCATTGTTGCAACACCACCACTGAAATGTAAGGCATCCCACATTTGAGTAATCCATACTGTATCATTTGTGTAGTGCTTCATACTACGGTATTGGCCCCACGCGTCATCTTACATTAAGGAAGGTCACTGTTTGTTGTTTTCCATTTCTTCATGGTATGGTAGACAGAATGTTCATAGTACGATTCAGGTAGGAAACAATTTTGATGTTTAGTCTTCAGAGCGAGAAAGACACTGAGAGGTGTATTTATAGCTTCAGCAATAATAAAATCAAACTGTGAAAATAGTGTGTGAGGGCAGAAGGGTTATCCAATCATGTCACTACTGCTGTAGTTCCATATTAACATGTGTCTGTGATGCAGAAGGCTTTGAAGTATGTTCCTCTTGTGAGCCTGTTTTGAGGTGTGGTCCTGATAGTAATATATAGTCAGGCATTAGATAATATCAAGACTATTGGTTTGTTTTGGAAGTCCAGGTATTTGTACCGGTTTGTTATTCTTACACAAAGACAGTCCCAGAGTTTGAATATCTGTCCTGCAAATAATGTTCCGTTAATGCATGGCAAAAACGTCTGAACTGATATACCATTAACTGTGCGAGTATAATCCAGGTCTGTCTCAGGAGGTATTTACAAAATCTGTGTAGAACGAAGACCAGTCTAGCTCAGTGGGGGATGCAGAGTGCTATAGAGTGCTATGTAAGGGTGGGCAGAATGATTAATTCTGCCCACAGAAGAGGTGGAATTTGGCGACTACACGTTACTCTCTTACACAAAGTTCCAGTCAAATTCCGCGATTGCCATGTGACAGAATTTTTTCTCACACGCGTTCAGAAATGCGAGCAAGATTTGGCATCCTCTGGCTCCATTATTTAATGTGGGTGGTCACAGGGGTGTCACGAGAGGTTGTGAGCAATTGGGTGGTCAGAGGGCTGCTTCTCAAGAAGATTTGAGGCCATTTGAGTAGATTGTCTACTCGAGCAGCACCAAAATCACCTCAAATGGCCTTGTGATATTGCACACCATATGGTGCAGTTCACGCTGACTTTTTAGCGCTGCTCATGCCAGTGGCACTAATTTGCAGCACAAACTGCACTGCATGCATATTTCTGCCCGTTGCTGGGACTCCGCGGAATCTCATAGAGATTTCATTTAACAGTGCCCATCCCTAGAGATAACCCTTGCATTTTGGATGCAGTTGAGAGATTAAAGGACAAGGGTCTGATGTATTTAGGGATGTTGAGGTGTAATAGTTGCTTCGAAACCAAGATTGAGATGCCCTGTAAATTGCATACTATGAAGACAGAAACACCTAATTATGGTCCATTCCATAATCAAAGCCCAGGACTAGATTAATACATACCCACTAGTAGATCACAAGTTGTGGAATATGTGGTGAAGGGTCCTCATGATAAAGAAGTAGGTTTTGGTTAACTGATTATTGTTACATAAAGATATAGGCACCTATAATCCTGGCCTCCAGATATACCTCAGTAAAAACATGTTGTTTAGAGATTTTCATTTTTGATCTGTACTTTTGGATCATTAGAAAAGTAATTTAGCTTTTGTAGACATTGCTGATCCATGCCATTTGTTTTTGGATGGCATTTTTTAAAATGGCCAATGTGTTGCAGTGATGATGTAATATTTGAGGAACCATGAGACCTATATACTTCATTTTGGTGTCAAAACATATGTTTTGGGGTTCAAGTAGTTTTATAAAAACAGAAAATAACTCCTCAATTAATCCTTCCGTTACTTTCCAAAATGGGGGCCTTAATAGAGGAAGAAGAAACATATATAGAAAACAAACAAATAATAATGGTTTTAAATCCTTTTATGTATACACCAATCAATGTTTATGATTTGACTTTGAAAAAAAATAGGGTTCATCACTCTTGTTTAAGACACATTTTCACAGTTCACTTTATTTATTTGTTTTGGCAATTGCTTGTGGTACATCATTTGCAGAATATTTAACATTTGAGAAGACAATATTGGCAGGGACATCTTTTTGTACACAGGCTTTGCAAGTATGTGGGCGTGTAAGTTCTGTGGGTAGAGGCTTTAGAAATGTCATAGGTTTTAGCACCCCCTCAATACCTTCCCAACCAAATTCACATGGATAGTTCTCTACAGATGCATGATCCAAAACATTTACACATCTTCTGATCAAGTAGAACATTCTTTCAATGTGTCCACACAGAGAATGCGACATCCGTGGAAGGTCACTTAGCAGGACTGATCTCTTAAACTCACTGTACCGAAGATCGGCAAACGAACGTGTGACAGTCAGAACTCGTTTTCCACACATGCACAAAGTATTTTTCAACATCTTTAAAGTCACATTCTTCTTCTGTCTCAGCAAAACCTTTAAGAAACTTCACAGGTTCAGAAGTTAAAGCTCCAGGATGGGCATCTCTGGGTCAAGTTTCTTGTACAGAATATGAAGGAGGATTAAGTGGCTTTTCTCACCTGTTCCATAACATATCCATAACTCTGACAATCCTTGACTTATGAACATTGCAACAAATTTAAGTAGCACAATAATATTATCTGTGTCATGTTACAGTAGAATGTCTCAATTGGAAGCATTTCGAACAGCCCACTCAACATGTGGTACCACACGGAGGCCAGCTTTTTTCAACTTGCTGTTAAGTTCTTGACCAATATGTCCTTTACCTTTTGAATATATCCCTGCTGGCACCAACTCCTCATTGAGAATCATTCCACTTCCAATAATGGTAAATTCAGTGCTCACTGAAGTATCAGCAATGTTTGGCGAGTTAATATCTCCTAGTTCATCTTGTTTGATGAGCAGATTTGATCAAGTTGCACATGTATATGTGTCGAATTGTTGACGCAGGTGAGGTCAATTGTTCCACTTGAAGGCATTCATCTGATTCTCTCACATGTGCAGTTCTTGCAAGGTGCACACTGACTTTGAAATCTGTTTTACAGTCTGAACAACCTCTCTGAAGGTTTGCATGGATGAAATCTTGACCATTCGCAATTGTGACATATAGTCCACAACAACAACAGTTTTGAATAAGGACAGCTTTTCAAATTGAAATTCTTCAAGTAAAAGTTTTTTTTCTGAGCTCTTGTACGAGTTTGCGCTTCACTGATTTGGTTACAGCATCTCCATCAAATAATGTGTTTGTTGGAAGAAGATCTTGCAACAGAATGTCCATGATAAATTCACCCCTTTCTTTTGCTACACCCTTCTCTCTATGTGCTTGCAAAAGTTGTTTTTTCTTAACCTGTTTTGTAGTGGCTGGTTGGACAAAACACTTACTGTGGCAATTAAAGTGTAGAAGTTTAGCTTCAGTGATTATGCCAAACAGCTTTTTCTCTTTCAATACAGATCTCTCCTGCTTCAATTCTGTGCATAGTTTTGATTCATGTTCCAGGACATCTACTAGATGTCTCTTTATGTCGTCATCCACATATTGGACCTTATTTACAAAAAACGGACACATTTATCACGATGTGCCAGTTTGCTTGCGCTGCCCTGTGTACCCCCTAATGACACTATAGCAGTGCTGTATTTACAATACATCTTGCCATGGTGCTCGTTAGCACAGCTGTGTCAGAATGTCTGATGCAGTTGTGGTGCTTTGCTGCACTAGCATCAAAAAGTTTGATGCTAGTCCAGCAACACTAAGGAGGCCACATTAAAAACAGCACAATGTCACTTTCATGCCTGCCCTGATCAGGCATTAAAACATGATGCTAGAATGACACAGTAAAATCTTGTAGATTTCACTGCGCCATTCCTCGGGCTTCCTAGCAGGGGAACGCCTCCATTGCATACGTTATATCTGGCGCAGGTATAATGTGGCACATGTGTTTACAAACTGGCACAATGGTTCCATTGCAGCAGTTTGGAAATACGGCACAGGGAGGGGGACTGTTCTGTGCTGCTGTAGTGTGAAGAAAATGATGCTACATCAGAACAGGGGGCTTGTAAAAGAGCCCCATTGTTTGGTCACACAATGAGTCGCATAGGCTCAATCATTTCAAAGGGGTTTCTTTAATGCTGCATGAAATGAAGAAGATTGTTAAAATGTTCATTAAAACATTCCCCTCTCTTTGTTACAAGTTTGTGGTGAGAAACAGTTTTGCGATGGTCCGTTAATTTTGAATTTGTCATCTCTCTGAAAACATTTCAAATAGAAAGGACTTCATGGTAAACTAGCTGCCATTGAACAACATATTCACTTTTGTGTGTCTAACCAACAACTCCCTTGGAGCTTTTCTGTGATCTCTAGATTATCTGTTGAGGTTTAATACCTAGAGCCCAGCATTGAACTTTCCTTTTCTGCCTTTTACCACAAAATTATATTTTGGATGAACTTTCTGAGGTGGTATGGTTTTTCCACCTCTAGCTTCATCACTCTTACCAAATACCAGGACCCATATCTCAGGTAGTTTATGGAATCAAATTTATGAAACATCGTAATCAGTGACTCCACACGCTTCACATGCAGCTCCCAATTACCTTCCCGATCAGCTTGTACCAAGTTTTTCACTAGAGCTATCACGTGTAAAACATTTCCCCAGTACTTGCAAAGTTCTCATTTTTCTTCACATTGTTTAACAAAGCCTATGAACTTGGTGTTTTTAGGTCTTCTGATTTTGAACTGAATGTTTTGAACATTCCCTGGCTTTACAATATGGCCCTCATTATGACTCTGATGTCCAAAAACAGCCGGGACCGCGTTGGCGGTCTCACCGCAGATGGGCCGGCGGTGAAGACCGCCACATTACAAGTGTGGCGGTTTGGCCTCTGCTAAACTGCCACATCTCCGCTCGTACTGCCAGGACGGTAGGGCAACCGGGCCTCCGGGCCGGCTGTCCACTGAAGACCACCGACGGTACCATGAGTCGGCTTTCCACCACCACCTGTAGCACCTCCATGAAAACCCTGCGGAAAGGCTGTTGGCGACAGGAAATTTATTTCCTTTCACTGGCAGACGACTCCCCCAACTCCCCCAAATTCCCCCTGCAATTACAATACCCCCCACCCCCACCATCCATGACTGCACCCCATCCCTCTTTCCATGACAGCACCCCCATCCCACACCGTCCCTTCCGTGACAGCACCCCCTCCCACCCACACCCTCCCTGCATACACGCACACACACCCACACACACCGCACATACATGCATTCGCCAACACTTACAAACACTCATTCACTGACACGCATACATACACTCATACATCAACACGCATACATACACTCATTCACCGACACACATACATACACTCAATCACTGACACGCATACATTCACTCATTCACTCACACCAACAGACACACATTCACACATACATTACAACACGCACTCACTTCAACAATCACACACACATTCCCACTTACATTCCAACACGCACTCACTTCAACAATCACACACACATTCACACTTACATTCCATCATGCACTCACTTCAACAATCACACATGCATTCACACTTACATTCCAACATGCACTCACTTCAATAATGACACCCACATTCACACTTATATTCCAACACGCACTAACTTCAGCAATCACACACGCATTCACACTTACATTCACACACGCACACACACACGTAGACATACACCTACTCACACACGCACACACAAGACCCCCCACACTAGCACCACCCTCCCCTGTTAGATGATCGACTTAAGTTGTCTGGCAAGGAGGATCACCGCCGGCAGCACCCAACCATCAGGACACCGCCACGCCGTATTACTGCTCTTAATACGGTGGGTGGAGTCCTTTTGGCATGGAGGTGACTGCTGTGGAACCGCCTCTGCACCGCCAACCACCAGCACAACTGCTGAAGGATTTCTGCCCAAATTGTGGCAGAAATCCTTCAGCACGTGTAATATAGCGGTTGGAAGACCACCAGCACCGAAGTTGAAATGAGGACCTATGTCTTTTGAATGAGGTGCACCCTGTGCCTGGTTCACTTCTGAGATAAGATATCCAAAACATGAATTGTCATTCTTGTGCCAGAAAGCATTCCAACACAATGTTTCTATAACCTCAGATATGATGAGCATACCTTGTAACAAATGAACATAATGATTTCCACTCAATACTGACTGGGCAGGTTTGCTTCAAAACATGCCAGCCTCAATAAGTGCATTGTCTATGCCACATCCACTGAGATAACCTCCTTCACACTGAGCAAAACTTTTGTCATGTGGAAAACAACCATCATTAGATAAAGATCATCAAATTCTACTGGATTACTCCTAGAAAATGTCAATTACAGTTTGGAAAACACCATCATTGCAGGAAATTTACAGGATTGCCTGGTCTTCAAGCTGAGCATGCACATTTTCGACATTTTTTCAAGCTGTGTATACTGTTGCGTAGTTTGTGTCTGGGGATGATATTACTGGTAAAAAGCCAACCTTCTTCAGTGGGACAGTGTTCTGGGAGATCAGACCATGAGTTCCAGCCCATGGAGGAACTGTTTTTTCTTCATTCTTCAGTCCGCACTGAATAAGCAGTATGATAAATTCAGTTAAATCAGCTTTGCAGACCACAGTATCAGGTAGAAGATGATCCATGACCTCAGCCACTTTGAAACTTTCTGGTAGACTGGGATGTGTTAATGGCGTGTGTGAGCTTGCACATGCTGGCAAGGCAGTTCTGTAAAAAGTTTAATGCTTCAATGGTTTATGTCTACAGCTGACACAGCTTGTTTTCCTGCAGCCACTTCACTGGTACAGTCTTGACAAAGCACTATGGGAGTATCATGTGTGTTGGATGTTCCAGACAAAAGAGAGCTGGCTTCAAAATAAAAATTATCAAGCGCAGCAATTGTAAATCCTTTCCTGTTAAAGTGAATTGGAAGTGGTGTGCTGTTAAACTCACAAGAGTTTACAGCATGAGCTGCTCACAAGTTCCTGCTCCGTACTATGTCATTATAACTCGTTAATACACCAGTCCTATTCATTAAAGTGATTAGCTCTCTACTTTTGCACTTGTCATAGACTATCTGGAGAGTCATCATGTGTTGCTGAGTTTTCTTTCTACTGTGATGTTATTCATAAAACATTATTTGGAAAAGGCAGTACATTTGCACAATATAAGCCAATAGATTCATAGGATTGTCTTCCACTTCGCTTATATCTTCAAAGATATCATCAATGTTGTTGGAGTCAAGAACTTTAGTTCGTAACAGTTTTGCTTTGCAGATACTAAACAATGATGTAAAAAATGTTAAGACAGCATCAGGTATTCTTGTTGACTCCCATGATTTTCGGAGATCTGGGTCATCACAAAAGTTTCTATTAAATCCAAAATCTAAATCTTTCAGGACGTATCTTAAAATGGTTCCTGATGATTTTACTGCATCCTGTGATCTTAGATTGGCAGCAAGAACATCAGGAGTCAAATCAGCACAGAACAACATAAGTGGCTCATTCTTTTGTTAGACTGACAAATACAAATCCTGTAATTGTACATTCTCACCAGAAAAATCTTAATTTCATTATTATGGATCAATACAGTTTCATCAATGTTGACTATTATTTCTCTGATCTCACTGAGTGTGAACCCATAGCCAGCACTCAAGAGTGGCTTTAAAACTTAATTTGCTTTTTCAAAGAGTGCAAACTTAACTGAAGGCTGGTGGCTACTTTGCTGCTGGGAGCTCATTGTCCATTCATATTTTCAAATGAATGCACGCATATAGTTCGGGTAGGCATACAAATCCATTGCAAATACATTTACTTCACTGTTTAGATCAGCTACTCGACTGAAAACTTAGTCTTGGAAGAAACTAGCTGCAGATAAAAACATGTTTCCCCTTGGAAACTCTCATACCTTGTACTCTGTTCTTTCATCAATCCTTTTGGTCCTTGTTCTGGCTAAACCACAGATAACACATTGAAGATCCGAAGATCCTCTACTTTCTGATCAGTTATATAAGATGGGTCAGGGGTAGTCATCGATCTTCTAAGTGGATGGGCATTGGGTTTGGTTGTCATTGCTTTCTCAGAAAGCTCAGATTCTTTTTGTGATTCACCGATTTCTGCAATTGTTTAAACATTTTTTTCCAGGCTCTTTTCCATTGTATAGGGCTTGTAGCACTTTTTACCATAATAAAATATGTAATCGTCGTCACCTATCAGTTTCAATCTTTTGTGAAGGTCAACTTGCCATATTGTGACAGCATCTCAAACTCTTTTCTGGCTAGCCACAGTTGATGTTAGCTTTTCTTTTGGATTAGTTTGGCATATGACACAATTTCCTTTGTTAAAGGATTCCTCAGATTTTGAAGTTAGCAACACCCTGTCAGGATGTAAGGATCCTTTGCTACCACCTGATTCACTCATGTTTGCAAATTTGAATCAACAGAAGACCTGAAACAACAACAATAATAACATAAATTGGCAATATGATGGCTAAAACACATCATTATTGAGCGGCGATTTTGGAAAATGGCAGAAGGTTTTCTCTGAGGAGTTATTTTCTGTCCCTATAAGAGTACGTGACCCCCAAAACCTATGTTTTGACACCAAAAAGAAGTATACAGGTCTCATGGTTCCTGAAATATCTCATCATCACTGCAGCACATCTGTCATTTTAAAAAATGTTGTGCAGCAAAAATCGGCCCGGATTAGCAATGTCTACCCAAGCTAAATTACTTCTCTAACAATACAAAAAAACACAAATTAAAAATGAAAATCTCTGGACAACATTTTTTAAGGAGGTATATCAAGGAGCCATGACTACTATGATGAACTTCAGTTTCCTAGCTCTGTTTATGATTGTTGATTAATGGTCTCAATATGCAAGGTTGCTGTGGTGGTCAGTTCCTACAAGTAAGCCTAAGGAAACTAAGGGGCTCATTTACAAGGCCATGGCCCGCCGTAGCGTCATTTGTTCTGCCGCTATGGCTGTGCAGAACAGTCCCCCAGCCGCACTGTATTTCTAAACTCCCAATAGTACCATTGCACCAAGTGGTAAACCTTTGCACCACATTACCTGCACCAGGTATAATCTATGCAAGGGAGATATTCCCCCACAAGGAGGCCCTTAGGAATGGCACAGTAAAATCTACAAGGTTTCACTGCGTCATTCTAACGTCATTTTTAAACTCCTTCTCAGGCCAAGTGTTAAAGTGACGGTGTGCTTTCTCCTATGGGCCTCCCCAAGCTTTGAGGACAAGCATCAACATTTTTGACACTAGTGCAGCAAAGTGCAACAACTGCACCAGAACTTCTGATGCAAAATACAAAAAGAGTATTTTAAAGGCAATATTATGTTTCTTTCAGAATTGAAATGTGAAAAATTAAGTGTGGTTGCCCAAAAATAGAAAATTAGTTTGAATAAAGATTGTTATTTCCAGAAATCGACATGCTGTTAAAGACAAAATGGCTGCATTATCAAAACATATTTAAAACTGATATATGGCAATTCAAGCTGATCTGAGCAGACTTATTGCTGTGATTATGTCCTTTGTGCCAGAGGGTGTGTGCTGCTTTGGTGTTATTTTATTAGTAATGTTGAGGCATTGCATATTGATTGCACTTTTCATGAGATTTCTGTTGGTAACCCTCACTGAAATATTGGTGTGGTTACTAGGGGATTGTTAACAGATATTGTCAATATTGTACAGTGATAATATTTGTTAGTAGTTTGAATCATTTTCCTTGAGCAGAAGTAGCTCTCATTATTGAAGGTTGAAAGGCCCTGCTCTAGATGAACTAGGGATAAGATAATTGAACAGTAAGGGCACTCAGTAAATCTAGAGGACATCCTGTTACAGTCCACCTCTGTACGATGATTTTAGTAATTTGGATGTGAAAGCCTCTGAATGATAACCAGAGAGGACAGACTCATTCAAGACATCGGTAGGAATCCCATCTGGAAAGATACCACTTTCATTTGAGTAGCTTCAAGCCCTGAGTTTTGACAAATTTTGTTTCAGGACTTGGTGTGCGTGCATTGGGGTAGATTTTGGAGTGTTTCTTCTTCTGACAACTATGTGTGTACAGAGGCAAGGTAGTAACTTCAATCTGTCCAAGTTGAACTCTAGTCTAGATTGAGGATGAGGCTCTATACAGCCACTGAAAATCACAGGTGGCTCCTGTGATAGCTCAGACCCATGAAGCAAGAACTACGTGGAACTAATTTGCAAAGTTCACTTTTCATGTGGTTTGTGAAATGGTCATCTCATTCACAGGTGAGGTTTACAGCAACTCACTGCCTGTAAGCCCTAACATTTGTTAAAGGATAAAAAGACATTCTTTAAAATAAATTGGATTAATCTAATCAAGCAATCCAATTTACCAAAGAAATTGCTCCACCCAATAAAGAAACATCTTCCACCCAATCATCAGTTACAAAGAAGTAACCTCTTAGTCAATGGTGTATACTGCTGAGTGATTTATAAGACACTATGGGCGAGATGTGCAATGCTATTTTGTAATCGCAAAGTGAGAAATTCGCCTTTTGCAACCACAAAACGGCCTTGTCGCATGTACTCTCCCTAGTTTGCAAGTCTGTATCTTATTACTGATTTGCAAAATGGGGATTGCAACTCACAATTAGGAAGGGGCGTGCTAGGGGCATCCCTTCCTAATTGTGACTCACTGCCCCATATATGATTGCTTTGCGATCACGGACCACTGCCTACTCTGAAAAAATGAAAAGGAAACTTTTCATTTTCGTTTTTTAACTGCAAGGAATTTGGGCTGCATTTAAAAAAAAATATTCCTTGACAAAGCAATCACAGACATGGTGGCCCACTAACCCCAGCAGGCCACCATGCCTCTGATTATTGCCATTCACAAATAGGTTGCATACTGCGACCTACCTCATGAGTATTGCAACATATTTGCGAATCGCAAACAGTGTGGTTGACACTGTTGTACATTTCATTTTGAAACTCACAATTTGCAATTTGCAAAAAAATCACAAATTGCAAGTCGCAATACAAAATTGGTTGTAAATTCAGCCCTATCTTCTTTTACTGAAATACATGATTCTGGCTCACATGTATTTTAAGAGCTTTCGGTTGATATGGTATCTGCAGGATTTGGCTACGTTGGCCAAAACATGTTGTCTTGCAGTGCTTTTATTTACATTGGTGAGGGGGTTTGTGGTGTTGCACATATGACAAAACAATGGTATTTCTAACTTAGTGGGCCACATAACAAGCAGCATATCATTAGTAGAAACAAACATTTGTTCTTTCAACAAGACAAGCAAACTGCGCTGTATGACTGCTTTCCATGGTGCTTAGTATCAAGAAGGGTGAACAAAGTACATTTGTGCTCTGAACTAATTGTATTCCTTATATGAAATAAGGAGTTATCGTATTGTAGTTTTAGTGCTGCGATATTTGCATAGTGTTTACTACCTCTATGTGGGAAGATGAAGTGCTTGCCAGTACGGGTAACATGCTATAACTGTTGGTTGTGTAGTTCGAAGTGTGTTGTCTTTGTTTTAAACCTATATGGGAAGTGTTTCCATGTAGTGTATGATGTCCACCAAGGCGTGGTGTGGTTGGACACACATTGCTTAACAGTGGGATAGAGGTAGAAGTAAAAGAGAGAGGGTCGCAGTTTATGGTTTTCAGTAAGCTGGCATCTTCACTCAGCTCTGCCGTTCCTTGTACAGCATTATGCATGATAATAGTGTGCTTAGCTGGTTACTGCATTGGAATGTCTATTCTTGGATATTTTGTTTGACGTTTATGGTTCTGAGCAGACATAGGGCGGAGAAAACCTCATGCAGAGATCTGATGAGATGGACTTCATTAATACCATCCCAAATCTGATTATTATTGTGAAATGTCAGGAAGCGATCATAGTATGTAGCTTGTTGGGTCCTACATTGGTGGACTAAATGTAATCCTATGTTGGTCAGCAGCATGTAACAAATCTCTTCAGTTATTCATTCCTGTTTAGTAGGTTATGGGGTTTTATTGCTGTGGACTCATTCTGTACTTTGTGATGGACATGACCTGAAGTAGTTTCTCTTATGTGAGCGTGAGAGTGTTAAGCAATATAAGGAAGTTATTATTATACAGTCTGTATGAACCTCAGTTGACTGCCCACCACTGGGTGTTATGGTATTATTATTAGTGTGGGGGCCAGGAGAGTTATATATTGCATTATAATTGAATGTTTATATATATATATATATATATATATATATATATATATATATATATATATATATATATATATATATATATATATATATATTATACACATATATATTTATTATTTAGCTTTCCTGATGAGGCATTAAAGTACTTTACACCAGACAGTACACTGCTTTGGTATCGAAGGTTAGTGTTTTTTTCAGTTGTTATTGGGATTAGTCTAGTGCTTTTAAGGAAACCATTTAATTCATTAACTCAATTTTTTATGTGGCATATTATATTAATAGGGGTTAGATGTGATCTTCAGTGGGAGGGATTTGTGATTTCAATGAATTGTTTCGAGGTATTGATATATAAACTACAGGAGATTAGGTATTCTTAGGCTACAGATGTATTATTTTTAAAGAATCTTGAGATGAGGTTTGAGTAGTTTGCAAAAATAGAATCATAGGGATTAAGGTGAACACGCGTGTGATTTGGAGGGGGCTGTGCCCAGACATGCAGAGAATAAGAAGTAAGGGGATGTTCATTTGAAAGAAAAAAAAACAAGAGGCAATAATCTGACATTTTGTGGTGATTATCTTGGGAATACAAATTGTGGGGAATTTTAGGATGCAAAACAGTAGAGAGAAACACCATTATTTGCACATGAGCTGGTGCCCTGTTAGGTACGTTTAATAAGCACTAGAATCAGTCTAACAGTCTATCCCCTGAAAGGCTACCACTATACCACCGCTACTGCAATGCTGGCTGAACCATAAAATAATGGCAGGATTCCTAAAGGGATATTTCTAAAGGTTTAGGCTGTGGTCAAAAGAAGCTGTAATCTCATGATCATAACAACATGAAAGAGTATATGGTGTAAATAATGAAACTGTAGAAAATAGAGATTCTGCAAATGCTGCAGCAGATTTCATCTAATGTTTACACAATGTATGGCTCACAGTATTAATTAGAAAACTGGAGTTGGATCCATTTTGAATGTCGTTGGTTGTGGTATGGCACAAATGGGGTGATTATACCTTCAGAGACATTGGAAATGTATTGTTGTGCATTCCTGTGACTAGAGGGTGGAGGCCAAGTCAATTAAGTTAGAAGGATGTAGACACTGTTACTTTTAGTACTTCCATGAACCCTGTTAGCAAGGGGTTGCTTCATAGCTCTGCTATTTGGCAGATGGTAGGCATAAAAGGTGGGATGGGTGTGAGTTATAGTTAATTTAGGGAACAAGTTACAGTTACTTAAGATAACTGTAACTGGTGAATTTCAATGGTTTGGTTTGTTTCAAACCATATGTTTTAACTGACATTTTCAACCAACTATATTATTCTGTTAAACCTTATTTTCTGGGATCTTCAAAGATTTTTTAAATGTAAAGTGACATATAATGCCAATTTCTAACTGTAATGTCACCTTAGCATTTGTTTATTTCATTGAAGTTCGCCATGAGCAGCGTGCCCCCCCCCAACTCCCTGAGCCACTTAAGTGCCTCAGAGCCTCATCCCCTGGGGCATATTTTTGAAATTGGGGAGGGGGTATGAGGCGCCAAATGAGCACCTTCAAGGCCCCAGGACCTCACCCATTGGGGCCAATTTTTGATTGTCTGTGAAGGGGGCATGAGACCCCCTTCCCAGACCATATGAGGGCCCTTGGGACCTCATCCCTTGGGGCTGATTTGAATGTTTTGTGAATGGGTCATGGGTAGATGTGGGTGAAGAATTCCACTCCTCTGGCAAAGTTTGCAGAGTTTTCCCCACTCCGCACTCTGAGCAAAGTGTAGAGTTCTGAAAAACTCAGTGAAGTGACGCGCAGTGGAGTTTTCTCTCACTCGTGCTTGCCAACATTAAGTTGGCAAGTGTGAGTGAGAGAAATCACTAAGTTGGCAAGCACAAACAAGATTTATGAATGCGAGTGGTTGTGGTAGGCTGTGAACGCTCATTATGAGAAAGCCACTGCTCTCGAGGAAGTTGCAGCTCGATTAGAAAATCTACGTGAATGGCAGAAAGAAGTTAGTGCCCTCTGGAGCTCTGTGTGATGCTGTTCGCGGTCATTTTACAGTGCAGGAGAAACTCCTGCACTGAAAATCAGTGTGAGCAGTCTGACTTACACATACTCTGCCATTCACGGAACTCTGTGTTGCACACAGAGTTTTTTGGGCACTTTGTGGAACTCCGTGTAGCAGAACTCCACAAACTCTGCCCAGGCCTAGTCATGGGTGTCTTGTGCTTAAGCTATTCAGTGTCCTGGAGACCCCACCCCATGGCCAAAGGCAGCAGTGTCCTGAGGAACCCAACCCCTTTGACATTGGCGTTTCCTGCCAGCAAGAAAGCAGGGTGGAATATATAAATATATTTATCACTGAAAAAACAAAGTTTACAGAGACGTTATAGTTAGGCTCACATTTTAAACGTACCAAACAATAGAAATTCACCAGTTAGAGTTAGAGCTACCTCATGTAACTATAACTCATGCCCCAAGGCAACTATAACTTGTGCCCTCACCATCCACAGTTATCTGATCAATAATTTTACTGAAGATGTTACAGTGACATTATCAATGATGTTATCAAAGATGTCATGAGTACAGTAATTTGTGGGGTAATTAGCAGTGCATGGCAAGGGCACGAGTTATAGTACTTTATATAACACTAACTATAACAGGTCTGTGGTTTTGTACGAGTAAATTCAGAACCTAACTCTAACTTCCCTCTAACTTTTGTTTTTGTCAGTGAATTTCTAAGGTTTTTTTAGTTCTATTTTCTAACTGTAGTGTCCATAAACATTTGTTTTTTTTCAGTGAATTTCTGTGGTTTCTTAAAATCTATTTCCTAACCTTAAGCATGGGTGTGAGAGTAAGTAAGAGTGTCTGTCTGGGTGTGAGATTCTTGGTCTTGCTGTGAGAGGAAGTGTGACAATGTGTGCCTCAACCTGAGAGTGGGTGTAAGAGTATCTCTCTCTGAGTCTGAGTGTGAGAGTATCAGCATGGGTGTGAGAGTGGGTGTGACAGTGTCTGTGTCTATGTGGGTGTGAGAGTGGATGTGAATGTGTCTATCTGGGTGTTTGAATAGGTGTATGAATTTATATATATTTTTTTTATGTTTTGCAAAATCCACGGCTCCACTGTAGATTTACACCAGGGGCCACACTGTAACCTGTGGATGGATCCACGGATTTTGGGAAATGTAAAACATTTTTTTAAGGCACTTGAAGACCATTTTTAATTATTTGCCACAAGTATATAACTTCCATGGGTTCAGGGAACCTCTACCCTAACCGCATTGTCTACATTCAGCCAAGATTTCAGCCCGTGGACTGTTTCTCGCTTAGATAAAAGGGTGGCCACAACATTCCTGTGAGGTTGGGGCCAGCCAATCAAATCCTCCCTGTGGCATGTGAATCCGCAGATCAAACCACAAAATTCCACAGAGAATCTGCTGCTCTAGATATCTAAATTCCAATGGACCCAGAATGAAGAAAAAGTATTTTGGGACTCCCCTTTATTTCAGCCCCCGCTTCATAGATCACCCTGAAACTCTCCAGACAGCAGCTGGACTGACCAAAGTATAAGGTTTGAAAAGTTTGTGAAGATTCGTCAAGCGGTGCAAACGTTATTGGCAAAACAAAAAATGCTCCATCTATGGAAATAATGGTCCTAACAATAACTACCTACTGGCGACTGACACTAGGTAATATACCTTACCTAGTGGCGGTCGCCATTAGGTAGTTATCGTTAGGACCTACTTTCTACAAGAAAAGAGCTCTTTTACTTGCCTATATCTTTGCCTCCGGGTGACAAATCTTCACAAAATTTTCCACTAATTACCACACAAATTATGGCACTCGTGATATTTTGAGAATATCATTGATAATATCAATGTAATATTTGCTGTAAAACTTTTGACCAAAAAACTGTCCATGACAAGGGGGCGAGTAGTAGTTATCTTAGAGCATAAGTTATAGTTACTTGAGCTAGCTCTAACTATAACAGGTGAATTTCTATTGTTTTGTACATTTAAAATGTGAACCTGATTATGAAGTCCCGCTAACCTTTGTCTTTTTTAAAGTGAATATATATGTATATGTATATATACACTGCATGCACACACCTACTGTTGCTCGCCTGTAGGTAGTTATAGTTAGGCCATAGTTTCCACACAAAAAGTGTTTTTGTTTTGCTAATAACTTTAGTGCTGTTTGCCAAATCTTTATAACATTTCCAAAACTGGTGTCCCAGTCAATTCAGATGCTGTCTGGAAAGTTTTGGGGTGACTCATCAAGTGGGGGCCAAGAGAAAGGGGGGTCCTGAAATGTGTTTTCCTCATTTAATGTCCCATGGGCATTTTAGACACAAATACAGCCTGAATCACTGAACAGAATTACACCAAATTTGGGTGAAACCTAGACCTTGGTCCAGCGAGATCTCTTTCTGCAGTTTGGTGTATATCTGTTCAGTAGCTTTGGAGTTAGTATTAAAAAAAAGATTGATGCACCAAGAGCAATGCCATGATTGGCCTAATGCTACTTGAGAGAAATTTTGTAGCTGTTATTTTGTCAGCTGGGGAATAGTTACAATGGGGGGATAAAGATAAAATAGGATATATAACAGCCCACCCAACCACTCACACACCCATACAGACATTCACACACCCACTCAGAGACCCACAAAACCACTCACACACCCCTCTCCCAGACACACACAGCCACTCATACACCCATTAACACACACACACACACACACTCACACATACAATCAGAGACCCACAAAACCACTATCACACCAAGTTACAGACCCACACAGCCACTCACACACCAATTCACACACATACAGCCACTCACACACCCACTCACACACCCAAAAAAGCACTCTATTACCCAGTCACACACCCACACACCCACTCATATACCCACTCAAATACCCACTCACACACCCACTTATTCACCTACACAACCATTCACACACCTACTCACACACCCATACAGCCATTCACACACCCACTCACAGGCTGACAAAACCACTCACACACCCATTCACAAACCCTCAAAGCCACTCACACACGGACTCATACACCCATACAGCCATTCACACACACACTCACAGGCTGACAAAACCACTCACACACCCATTCACAAACCCTCAAAGCCACTCACACACAGTCGCACACACTCATACACTCACACACCCACTTACACACCCACACAACCACACACACCCAGTCACACACCCATACAGTCACTCACACAACCTCTCACAGATCCACAATGTGAGGTTGGCTGCAAGTGGGGAGTAGGACACAGTTGGATTAACATATGGTAATTAAATATTACTTTACATTAAAACAATAGGAATTCACTGAAAAAAGCAAAGATTACAGAAATGTTGTAGTAGGAAATAGAATTAAAAAACCTTAGAAATTCACTAAAAAAACAAAGGTTACAGGGACGTTATAGTTAGGTTCAGATTTTACATGCACAAAACCATAGAAATTCAGCAGTTATAGTTATCCTTATTTCAAGAAACTATAACACATGCCTAAGGTAACTATAATTTGCACCATTGCCATGCTCTGCTATTTACCCCACATATTACATCAGTCATGACATCTTTTGTGACATCATTGGTAATATTACTGCAAACATTTGCAATACCATAAAGTAGTATCATTGTATCACTACAGAGAAATAAAATACATTTAAATGTGCAGATTCATAGCTTGCAATGCAGTTGAGTATGCTGAATTTTCTACTTTGTGACATTCATCTTCTTGACAGTTCCATCATTTTATTTGCAACAGAAAGGTAGAAGACCACATTGTGACCATGGGTGTTGGACACTGAGCTCATTACCACAGAGAGCAGAGTGAAGCAATTTCTGAAATCAACTCTTGGACAGGTTCCCTCCAAGCCCTAAGATGGTGCTTTCTGTTTGCATCTAAAAGATTTATCTGCTTTGGGCATTTTTGATGTTGGGTCAACTTAAACGATCAGTATTTGGACAGCTGCATTGACTGCAACAGTCTGAACATGCCTCGCACCTATCACTGCAGATTGGCACTCAGAATCAAAATACAGCACAATCTATTGATCATCACAGTGATTTTCTTTGGATGATCCAAACTTCAATTTTGGACAGTGTTAAGCACAACTTTACTTGTGTTGTGCTCATAATGCAATATGCTTAACGGAACGTGTATTACAGTAACATAAATTAATATCCTGATTTTAGGATCAGTGGTATATTATGCATCTGGTTGATCTACGGATGGTGATTATCTGTTCCAATTCCTAGAGATTTCAGTTAAAGACAAAATAGAGACCACATATGAGACAGGTGATGGCACTGAGTCCTTCTGACCTAAAAGCAAAAGAGATACTAGGGCACCATGGAAGAAAATACATTGAGAAAAGGATGGTAAAGGCAAGATAGAATGGAGGTATGGAGATAGAAAATGGGATACGTACAGTAAGAGAAGGAGTGGCAGAGAGTGAATAAATGAGGAAAAGAGTGCTTGGGGGATAGCAAAAGTTGAAAGGAGAATGTACAGAAAAGAAGGGAAAACAGGAGAAGCAGATAAGAAGGGAGATTAACTGAGTCAAAAATACTAATAAAATGAGAATGATCGAGAGGGACAAGACAGAGAGAGTGAGAAAGTGAGAGGAAGAAACAGAATGAAAGAGATAAAGCAAGGAAGATGTTGAGAAAACCTAGGGCTTGTGAGAGATAAAGGGAAATAACATTGTAAAGTGAAGTCAAGGATCTGTTGATTTAAGAAGGAAATTCTTTACTAAAGCATATTATGTCTGGCAGGTCTGCTTGACTCTCATTAACTGCCAGTGGAGAACATAAAATAGCTTTTCATTACTCACAAGGAGGGGGCTTCTGGGGCAGTGTCAGGTTGTTTTATCTCTTCTCTTTAATTTCCTTCACTGGAGCACATTCCGCTGTGAGCGATGTGCTGCTTATCAAGCCGATGCAGTTAAGGATGTCTATGCTTTCCATTGGTTGTGGCTACAGGACATGGATGCAGAAATGTTGGCTAACATCCAGGTGTAGTTGCATCACACAGCGTATGTTACCTTTCCAGCTTTTCTCTCTAGACTGCATCATGTTACAGCACTCAACCTTTGACCTAGGTCAACACTGGTAAGCATGATGCTCCCCCTCTCTCCCTATATCATCATCCCTCTCCTTTCATTTCAACCTGGACTTTGTGGCATCGAAAGGAATTGCGGTTCCTGGTCTGTGTCCTCCTGAGCTAGGAGCCATTTGAAGTTCTGGGGTTTGTTTCAGATCATCTGAATGCCTGACTCGGGCCATCTGCCAGATTACAGGTGACTAGGTATGATGTGCCTTGTGGTGTTGTGATGTCAATCACCACGTGCATATAGAAATACTTGCCTGGTAGTGTTCCAGTCTACATGCAGTGGCAGTTGGAGACAAGGACAAGAGCGGAAAGATGTCCAGTTGCAGCGTCGGTTGGCTGGGGTTTATTTTGAAGTAAGCAAGGCCTGTCTACAGACACTGGTACACACCTTCTGCACATGTATCGATAACTGCTTGGATGGGGCGGCAAACGTTTTGACTTTTTTCGTGGTGGGACGGGGCTGTGCTATGTTGCCTACCTTCCTGGATTGCTAGATTCTATGTCCACACGATTCATCTGCATTGGTAGATGATAAACCGTGAGGACAACACTCTGTTTGACTACAGCCGTAGGTAGACAGGACTTTTCTGCCAAGGACTGTGGAGGTCATCTGATGCCCGGACTCTTTCACTGGGGTCATGCCACCTTTCCTACACTTCTATCCGAAAGCCAGAGTTTGATTTGGAGTTGAATTATTGTTTTATGCAAATTGATATTAGGACTGTTATTGGTTTATTTTCTTTCCTTATTGTAAGGTTAGCTATTCTTCTGTTCTGTTTTTCTTGTTGTTCTTTATGTAATCTTGTTTTTGTAATCATTAGGAAGACCTTTCGTACCATTTAATTAATTAATCGGAAACCACTTTCAATGAAAGCACTACAACAAATCAAGTAAGCACAAATTACATACGAGGATTTCGATAAGGGAGGCAGAGATAACAATGCAACCTATCATAGAAAAAAGGGAAACCACAATCAGCATACACAAACACACATTAGTATCTCAGACAGCCCAGCGCGCACACACACAAACACAACCCTATATACACTGCCACACAGTCATATCCCGGTACAACCCAGAGACAAAGAGAAGGACAAAGCGAGATCGAAAAAGCGAGAGAGCAAAGGGAGAGAAAGGGGTGAAAAAGAACATGAATTAAGATCAGGCCGAAGTAATTTCTTCTTGTCACTGTATTTAATAGTGTTATGCGTTTATAAAACAAATACATCAAGATTATTGCTGTACTCTCATAAGCGCATGGGAGCTTCAAGGAGAGGTGTTTTTTTCATGAGGGTCTTGGTAGCAACTGAAGATTGAATGCTGGCATTGATTACAGGAGGCTGGCATCTTCCATGTTAGTTATGTATATTGAGGGCCAGGGTTAAGAAAAGTGGTGTTTTACATTCAGCGCTCCTTTTCTTGCAGCCCCTTGCGCCCTCCTATCGCCACCATGTGTGCGTCATATTTAAAATACGGCGCACCATGGCGCAGGGTAGGGGGCAATAAACAGAATTTCTGATGCTATTGATGTGCCGTTCAGGGTTCGCGCCAAAAGTTTGGTGCTAACCCTGAGCAGTACATAGGGGCCCATTGAAAACAATGGCACTCCCCATTTTAACGCCTTCTATGAGCGGGCGTTAAAAATGCCGGATAAAATGATGCACAGAAATCTCTTAGATTTCTCTAAGTCATTTCCCCCTCTCCACTAATGGGGAAATGCCCCTTTGCATACATTATGCCTGGCACAGGCATAATGTGGCGCAAGGGTCACAAAGGGGCACAATGCATTCATTGCACCACTTTGTAAATATGGCGCCATGATTTGGCCACGTTGGACCACAATAGTGTAAAACAAGCAGCTGGGTACCTTGGGTAATGCAACTGTGTTATATTTACCAGCTCTTCAAAAATGCTCACTTTTCATCCCACGCACTATGCTACTCTCAGTTTAAAGATACACACAAATGTAAACATCCCCCTTGAAAATAAATCTACAGCTTATTGATTAGCTTTGTATTACACTATATATTTCACTATAGTGTCAAGATTAGTGCCTAATTTATTATTGCTTTTTTATTATCCTTTCCAAAAGGTGAATTCAATACAATGTTTAATTCAAAATAGTTCAAATGTCAAGCATGATCGAAAAACTATTCTAGCAGTTTCACACTTCGTCCCTTTAACGAACCCCCTATAGTAGAATCCAAGAAAATGCATTTCTATGCGTTTTTCCTGAACTCGAATAAAGCAGCAGGTTTGAAATATTCCAATTAATTGATTCATTCAATTTCCACCCCCATGATCCCTTTGCTCTTTTGTGTGAATATATTTGGTTGCCATGCAACTGGAGTTAGGTTTGTGATGAATGTACATTAGTGAGTAACACTCTCTGACTCTATCCTATTGCTGAATCTTTCTATTTTTATTATACATGTAGAAACACAAATCATAAACCAGGCAGCTGAATTCAAACCATTTCTTTTACCTATAATTTTAATGAGAACAACCTATTTAATTCATCCAAGAGCTCCAAATTTCCATGAGAGGGATTTAAAACTATAAATAATGGTGCATCTGATTGAATCTGATTCACTGGTGCATGAGGAAATTCAGCATTTAGAAGTTAACCTATCCTGTAATTTGCTTCTAAAGTACAATGCAGGCTGCTGGTGGTTTGCTGGAGCTAAATTGTCATAACACAGCACTACATGAACACAGACTGCAGATTGCTGAACAAAAAGTCAACACTTCATCTTTGCTGAAATGAAAGTTTATTTTATGTTTTAAGATTTAACAGTTTTTGCATATGTTAATGGCCAGGAACTTGTTGAGTCATATTTTCGAGAGAAGGTGGGGTGCAGCTTCGTAGAAACTTGTGTACTGAACAGTGAACCTTCCTTTTCACAGGTTGCTCTACCAGACGCCAGTGATACTAGCATAGGCCCAAGGGTATAGGTATTGGGGTGTTGCCAGCAACTGGGGTACTGGGCTGAAGAAATTAAAGGTACTGGGATACCATTAGAATCATAGATAGTAAGATATAGGCACCAATACACTTGCCAGTGTTATATGCAGGGCTACAGGTATTTTTTGTCTTTTATTTGATTCGTACTGAGGTATACAAAGGAATGAAGGTGGTAGGGTAACAAAGGAACAAAGGAAATAGGGTTCAGGTAGTGGTTAAGGTACTACGGTATTGGTAGGAGTGAAGCACTGGAATACAAAATAAGTGAAATACATAAGAGTTGAGGAAGAAGGGTGTTCTGGGTTTGGGTGAAGAGTAATAAGACAGGGAGTGTCACCGACACACGACACCGACAACGCACATAGAGGTTAAACAGGAAGGTCGAAAAGTTGGACATGGGGCGAGGGGCTAGGGTGATCCTAGTAAAGGAGCTGCAGGGAATTTTTTCAACATGAAGTACGTCCATCAAGATACATTTTACATTTATTTGGAAAATTTTAAGGAAACCTGATTGCATCGAAAGATTGTTAGATAAGGTTTATTTAATTTTAATTGGGTTTTTGTAACTCTTACCACCCCTAGAAGGTACTCAAGTGCTTTGTGGTGAGTAGTACGCTACTTTAAAACCCAATGTTAGGGATAAATTGATCATAAATTAGCAATATGTGCTTCATTTACCTTGTAGCATCAGTTGAATTGTTTGTACTCTAGAAATCTCATGCTTTTTACTCTAATGTTTTAAATAGGGGTGTATTAATTGAAATGGATTAGTGAAATGTTATTTAACTCTGTTTTTCTTTACAGTCATATATAATACCTATGTTAAACTTTAGAGAGAAAGCTGTACTTTAGAGCTTACAAGCAGAAAGATTTAATGGGCGAGTAACTATTAATCATTAGTTACCACTCTAACACACAAAATCTATGTGAAACTGAGAAAAGAGACAGGAAAGGCGCTGATGGAAAAGCTATTGTGTTATTAATTAGAACAAACCCTAAACAATAGGTACAAATATGTGTACATTTTGAACAAGGAATAATTTGATCTACATTTTGAAAATACAAACAACTGAAAAAGAAGGTGTACTTCTTACATATAGTTATAATAATATGTGCTTGTGCGAAGACGTATGTATGGAAATCACCTACCATGAATACTTTGCTTCACCTCTGATGACATCAGCCAGCAGCCTATGACGTTGCTAAAGTGGACTGAAGATAATGCAATATTCATGAAAGTCCTCCTTTCAAGTCGTAAAAAGTCACAAACCTTTGTTATTTCAAGTGATATTACAATGTGAAAGATAGGAGAGGACGATCATATCCCTAAGTGTTATAAAAATGAGACATTCCCCTTCTTCACTAATGCACAGCATTTTTTAAATTTACAAACAACTTTCACATCGGAAGTAATATGTGGATGCACTGAATCAACAACGCAAAAAATCCCCTATTATAGTTCACGTTCTTTATAACTATTTCTTTGACAGCAATCGTGTGTAACCCTTTAAAATGTTTGATTTTGTTTGTTATGTTATCCTGCATGCTTAGCAACATTACAGATAAGGACGTGAATTACTCATTACTTAAAAGATATAGAATGTACATGGGTAAAATACATTTGGGATAACTGCCTGGGAAATGGTTTTGCATCCTCGTTAAAAGAGCTTATGTGCTCTAATAAGCTGCCATTTCACTTAAAAAGCAGCACTTGAACTAGCTTCAGTTTCTTCTTACCTGGTATCCTTGCAGAGGCACAAAGGGAAGCGGGAACATGGGGCTTGCTTAAATAGTCCAGGGCTAGTAACGCAACACAATTAAATTGCCAATTTCTTAAACAGGGTTTTCAGCATGCCGCATGCTGCATGTCAGGAGCAGACTGGAGAAAATCCACAAAGGCACTTATGAGTATATAAAGAAGTTCTCATAATTGCTTTTAAGAATTAGCCCCACACATTCAGAAAACCAGATCTGGCGGTTGAGCCTTCTCCTACATCGTTTCTAAAGTGTGGAACGACCTGAAAGAAGAGCCTCCTCAGTTCATGAATTCTGCAAGTAGCTGAAGACATGGCTTTTCGAGTAGTCCCACTAGGCTCCACATGTGCTTAAACACACAACTGCTCAGTGACAGGATGCCCTCCTGGGTGATAGTGGGCTCCACATATTGGCATAACATAATATAATCTTTAAACTAACCCTACATTGATGTTGTAGTTTTGGTAGTTTCTTTTTTCAATGATCGCACTTTTGGCAAACATGAAAACAACTATTTATACTCCTCACTATTGCAATTAGGAGGGCAATTCACAAATACATTTTTTAGGATCTGAAGCCTACTACAATAGTTTACATTGTCATAACTGCCAGTGTGAATTGGCTCCATTTTGTTCACTATCTGAGACTTTCAGGTGAGGAACTAATGCATTTTGAGAGCTGTAGTTGTTTTTCCTTCATTAAATTTGATTTAGAAGTCTGGTAGCAAAAACTTGTGCTAGAAAAGACCATGACTAGAAACATGGTGCCCAGCTGGCGGGAAGTATGTTTATTATCTTCCTATAAACTTTGTTTAGTTTTTAGTCAATTTGAGTACTTTAACTTACATCAGCACTAAAAAAGCATTTCAAATTCAATAAATTTGCCTTTGCCCACCCATCTCTTCTAAAACCTGAAGGCCGTAAGGATTACAAGAGAGTACAGTAGTGTGGTGGAAGGTGGTATCTAGAGATAGCTGTTAGAGAGAGGGTAAGTTCTCATCACAGGAATGAGGCTGACACAATCATGGAGACCGAGATACGACAGACAGAGAGGGGAACAGAGATTGCACAGTGGTGACCGTAGAGAGGAAACCTGTTGAAAAAGAGCAGAGCAGGAAGCAGAGACAGCACAGAAGTATGGAGGAGGGGCAGGCGAGAAACAGATGTCACCTGTGTCACTCATGTGAGATTTTTAATGTCAGATTTCTTGTCTTCAGGTGTGTTGGATTTACAGGGTTAGTAATGGTCTTTAACTATATCTTGCCAATGTTGAACATAACGTGTTTATGTCTGTGGCAAGTCATTTCATTTTGCTTTTTACAGCATTCAGGAGGAGAATGGCCAAGTTCTTTTTTTCTTTTCTGCTCATTAAATCACCAGTCATCCCTATTTTATCTACAAACCAGTCATTGTTTTTAAGTTTAGTCTAACACATTCATTCCACTGTCTTACTACAATCCAAGTTCATCATCCATGGTCTCTCTTTCCCTTGGCTTTTCTCTCTCTGCCTTATTTACTTCTTAAAGATACAATTATTTGCTAGAAGTAATTGATTCTTTTAGTATATCACTCCAGCTGGTCTTTGTAGCACTACAGTGCAGGAGCGTCTCCTCTGTAATAGCGGAGTAGCATCGCCCCCCTGCTCAGAGTCACGCAGTGACAAATAAATTGAGAATAAAACAATGTTATTATCATTTTATTTGTTGCTGTCTCTCTGACAGCCAAGGAATCTAGAAAGGATCTGTTTTTGTTTAAAAAAACGTACAAATCCACGATAAAAGGTTTGAGTAAGGGTAAAGTTAGGTGAATATGTCAGTAGCTACATTAACCTTTTGAAGTAAAAAAAAACACAGAAATTCACCAAGTTATAGTTAGGAGACTAAACTATAACTTGTGCTCCCACCATGCATTAGTTATGACCTTACATATTACATCACTCATGACATGTTCTTTGACATCATTTAGGACATAACTGCTGACATCTCAAATGACATAATTATTGACATCACTGATGACATCATCCAATGAGTGTGTTAGTTTGTTTTATAGTTTATATAGTGACCGATAGCAAACATATTACTTTTCTACCTAATTTTGTACCGCCTACGTCCAGCTAATGGTTATAAGTGTTTGCAAAACACATCTGCTTCTAACAATGGTGGCCGGGACAAATTTGTTTTTTTTGGGCACAATCCTGTGGCAGTCCTGTGGGATTATGGCAAAAACTACTGATTTGTTTTGCATTTGGCCCCGAGGGTGTCTGCTGGGTCTCCCCATAGGACTTAGGAGGGCACGGTATCCCTAGCCTGCACCCCTCATGCTATTTTTTAAACTTCAGGATAGTGAACTAAGGGCCAGATGTAGTAAAATGCAAAATTGCGACTTGCAATTTGCAAGTCCATCCGACTCGCAAATTGCAAGTCGCAATTTGCTATGCAGTACGGTGTCTCAGACACCGACTGCGACTCGCAATGGGGTCGCAATGACCCACCTCATCAATATTCATGAGGTGGGTCGCAATTTGCGGCCCCATTGCGAGTATAGACACTCGCAAACATGGAGGCCTGCTGTAGTCAGCAGACCTCCATGTTCGTGACTGCTTTAAATAAAGCAGTTTTTTTTTTTTTAAGTGTAGCCCGTTTTCCTTAAAGGAAAACGAGCTGCACTTAAAAAAAAAACTAAAACCTTTAGTTTCGGTATTTTTTCAGGGCAGGGAGTGGTCCCTTGGACCACTCCCTGCCCTGAAAAAATATTTTTGGGTCCATTCACAAAGTGGAAGGGGTCCCATGGGGACCCCTTCCAATTTGTGAGTGGGTTACCATCCACTGTACGCGGTCGCAAATGGAATTGCATCCCACTGCGAGTCGCAAATAGGAAGGCAACACCCCTTCCTATTTGCGAGTCGGAAATGCATTTTGCGAGTCGGAGCCGACTCGCAAAATGCATTTCTGAATAGCAAAGTGGCTTTTGCGCCTCGCAAACGGCGATTTTCGCCATTTGCGAGGCGCAAACACTTTGCTACATCTGGCCCTTGGTCCCCAAGTTCCGTAATGGCTGGCAGCAACATGTTGTTCATGTTTCTGGCAGCCAATCAGAGCACTTGGTCCCATGGAAGTCTGGCTCCCACGGGTGTGAAGTGGCCCAAGGGAACTAAAGCTCCCTGGGTCACTCAGAACGCTCTATTTTTAAATTGGTACTCCCTTGAGAGTGTCCCAAGCCTTTCGCAGACCTAACCATCCAGATTTACACATATTTTGGACTCAGGCCCATATTTATACTTTTTTTGCGCTGCATTTGTGTAATTTTTTGACGCAAAAGCGGCGCAAACATGCAAAATACAATTGTATTTTGTACGTTTGTGCTGCTTTTACATAAAAAAGCGACGCAAATGCGGCACTAAAAAAGTATAAATATGGGCCTTAATTTCTAAAAACATATTGAACAAATTTGCACCAAATCACAAAAAGCACAATCTGTGGAGCAATATCTAGTCTCCTGTCAAATTTGGCATAATGCAATTTTATCCTAAAGCTCTGCCTAAAGAAGTCTGTGGAAAATGCATGGGGATTTTGTGTTTTGGGACCCCTCTTTTTTCTCTGTCCCCACTTGACAGATCACCCCGAAAATTTCTATGCACAAACTAGTCAAAATGTAGCAACTTTTTGGAATGTTTTGTGGAGATTCGCCAAAGGGCCAAAGTTACCAGCAACAGCATAAAATGCTTTGCTTATGTAATAGTTGGCCTAACTATAACTACGCAGTTACTACCGCCACTGCGGAAATTATTATTGTTATTATTATTATTATAGTTATTATCATTCCCTAAAGTGTTCACCCATATACGTTAGCTGATGCACTCACATATCCCCTCATGATCAAAAAAGGGCATATGTTTGCAGGTACTTGCTTCAAGCTTCGATTTAAATATTTCATCAAATTGCTTTCCTTGGAAAAAGGGAACCTTATAAAGATGGAAACGCGAGGACTAGGAATCAAATCAGGTCCTCTTCAACTGGGATGCCAAAAATGAAAAGCTGAAAGAAATCCAATTTGTACTTAACCGGGAGGTCTTCGCTAGAATTCTCACCTATTGTGAAGAGCGAACAGACGGAAAATGTTTTTATTCACTCCTGGGCGAGCAGAAGAGGAATGATCTTGGAGGTTTGTTGAAATGATATGAGTCAGTTACAGAACGTGACCTGTCCATCTCCCAGCATCTCTGTTAAAGATCTCCCCCACTACTAGGTCAAGTTAATGAGTATAAATACTACGGGCACGTGCAAGGATTGCACTTAGCAGGTAGAGAAAAAACCTCAAAGTGTTCATGATTTCCTGGAGAGGCACTGCATGCACAAAAATAATCGCGCAACTAATAACCAATCGCAATCACTGAACGCCCACAGTCAGTAAAACCAGAAAGCTGAACATAAAAGCAACAACGGGGCTATTGATGCCACACTGAAACATCTGTCAGGTAGCACTAGTTCCTGTGTTGAGAACCTAATCGATGCGGAGGTGGCAGACTGCTCTTTTGTGCATTCTCATTGATGGAGTGTATTCAGTCAGAACATCCCACGAAGTTCTGATAGTTACTTGTTATATAGATGCAAATGCTTTCTTCACTGGGATTAACCCCTGTCCTGCTGGAGATAGAACCAGTGTAACCTTCAACCTCAAACTGGACTATAGCATGCCACTTGTATTTGTTTATCGTGCCCTTTATTTTATTTTTAGCTTAATGGAAAGTGGCTAAAATTAAATGTAAATGTTGTGAAAAATGTAAGGTTATGAAAAACACATCCAGCTGCCCCCGTCAAGTATTTTTTTTTTTCATATGAATATGTGTATTTCTCCGTGCCCTAAATATTCTAACCTAATATAAATGTCCTGAGTCATGCAAATGCTGATTATCAAGATACCAGCTATATGCAAGGCATGCACTTCTGTCCGAAGAGACCCTTGTTGCTAACTACAAAGCTGAACATGCCCAGTGAGTGAATTGGACTATGGGGTGGCGATCAATAAGTTCTTCCCCAATTACCCTCCTTTGCTCGTCAGTCAAGTTGTATGCTTGTAAACTTAAAGATACCTTTTGGGGAATCATCAATGTGAACATTTTTGTACCCAATTATATTAATTAACTGTTTTGTCTTCTTTTGTCTCCTAGAGGACAGGGCCAGAAGGGAACCCAAAGCAGCCTTGGCAAATTTTGTCAGACCACCCCCTTAGTGAGTGAGCCTGACCACTGCAATGGGACTTTGGGGGTTCCCCCAGCCCCCCAAAAAATAAAGTTGGGAAAAAATGACAGAAGCAATGTATTCTACAATACATTTGTCTTTATCTATTCAATTGATTAGTTATTAAAGCATAGTAATTGATGATGTTACAGTGCACCAGGATACAGCAATCTTTATTGGGGCTCTTCAATGATTCCCTCACCATCAACCTCTAACAGTGCCTCTCATCCCTCCATAGCCCCTCTCTCACATATATTTCCTTTGTTTTACCAGTGTAGGGTGCCGGAGCACTTTACATCACACACATACAGAAACAATGAATCATACATATGTAAATCAGTGTATAGAAAATGTTGACAAAGAGGACTACAAGGAGTAGGATTAACATGTCATCCATACTGTAGGAATTTTTAAGAGTGCTGGGTCTGGGAAGCATAAACTGAGAATACGAAATTTCCTAGCTATCGTGAAGGAAAGTTTCAATTCTATTAAGGACACGGAGGCGAGGATTATGCAGATCTTTCTTCACTTTTTATTAAACAGCAAGTTCAAAGTCAAACAAAACATGAACAAAAAAACTACAAGTTCCATGAGCCCGCCGCCATGGTAACGAGTATCCAATGAGGTGCACTCCTTCATGTTGGTATAAATATCCCAAAATGCGTCACACTTCCTCGACTTCACTGCGGAAGGAATCCTGGTAGAGTCAATTGGTTGTAGTTTCGAAACCTACAAAAGAGGTATAATTAGATGCTAATCCAATAGAACACAGAAACATACCGAAGGCAATAAAGTCATGAACCTTAACATACATTTAAATATAAAATGTAAATACATCTGAATCAAGTGCTGCCTAATGTAAATTATAATATGAGCAGAATAACAATAAATAAAGGTATAAACGCAAGTATACTACCTTGCTACGCAGATAGATGTAATCGGGAGGGAACATACCAGCGTAATGTATGTGGATGGGATAATCCTCGCCTCTGTGTCCTTAATAGAATTGAAACTTTCCTTCACGATAGCTAGGAAATTTCGTATTCTATCACAGGACCGGAGGCGAGGATTATGCAAGTTCAAAGCTTACTCACCACTAGTGCGGCTGCTTCATGAATTGGTTTAAAGTAAAACTTCTTAAAAGTAGAATCTGAAGACCAATCAGCAGCATGCATGATGTCCTCTAATCTGCCCCCCACTTGTATGGCTTTGGAAGCCATAGCTCCCCGAGTAGAATGGGCGCCAAAAACTTGAATATCTATTCCTGCCTCAGAGAGAATCCATCGAATCCATCTGGCAATGGAAGGAGAAGAAAACCGCCTTGAACGGTCTCTTTATAGAAATCAACAATTGATTCTCACCTGGAGGTCTACAAGAACTGGTCACTTCCTCATAGACTTTGAGACATCTAAACACAGATAGTTTCGGGGAATCAGGAAAAGCGGGATAGGATACCGACCTGGTATTAGTCTTTGTCCTCCTTGCAATAGTAAACGTGACTCCTTCTGGAGTAAAGACTCGAGCGGAAACATCCAGTGCTCTGATATCTGACACTCGCTTACAAGAAATGAGGCAGAGAAGCATGGCTAATTTGGCCGACAATTCTTTCGTCGACAAATACTGGTTGTCCCGCCAAGAGGATAAAAGATTAAGAACTAAGTCCACATCCCAGAGCTCCGAATATCTGGGTTGTGGAGGTCTGGAGAGTCTAATACCCTTAAGAAGTTTACATATCCAGGGATGCTCCCCGATCGGGAGATTGTTCAGGGGAGGGTGGCCCGCGGAGATGGCCGAACAAAAAGAATTGATCGTGCGATACGCCTAGCCGGATTTTGCTAATTCTGCAAGGAAATTGATGATGTCGGTAATACTGGCCCCCATGGGATCGCAGTGTTTGCCCACACACCAACGAGACCATCTATTCCATGCTGATCTATATCGTTTGCATGTACCAGGGGCCCAGGCCTGTGCGATGAAGTTATTAGCTTCCTGCGAAAGTTGGTTGTCTTGCCAACGATGCCGGAAATCTTCCAAGCTATGAGGGAAAGATGACCTAGAAGGACTAGAGGGTGACAGAAACCCGACGGATCCAGGAGTATTGAGGGAAAATCCGGGAGGCGAAGAGGACATTCGCACGAGAGTTCCAGCAGAGTCGGGAACCACGCCTGTGACCTCCACCAGGGGGTTATTAGAATCACCGTCGCCTCTTGGCGGCGAACTTGAGCAGCAACCCACGGGATAAGAAGAAACGGGGGAAAAGCATAACCCTGAAGGGTCCCCCAATGTTGGAGAAACGCATCTACTGCCGCCGCTCCCGGATCCGGACGCCAGCTGAAGTATAGGGGAAGCTGAGCATTCCAACGAGACGCAAAGAGATCCACTGAGCAGGGACCCCAACGATCCATGATCGCCTGAAAAACCGAGTGATGTAGTCGCCAATCGCTGGGATCCTGGAGAAACCGAGAATTCCAGTCTTCCCAGATACTCTGGGATCCCGGAAGATACTCTGCTGTGACTGAGATTTGGTGTTGAAGGCAAAAATGCCAAAAATCTTTCGCTAGTTCCGCTAGGGCTCTTGATCTTGTCCCCCCTAGACGATTTATGTATTGTACTGCCGATACATTGTCCATCCGTAGAACTACACATGAGACTTTGTCTCTCGTGAGAGATTTGATCGCAAATGATCCCGCCAGGAGCTCCAGGCAGTTGATATGCATGGTTAGTTCCTGCGGGGTACCGCGACCCCCGAACGAGATGTCCCCGCAACGAGCCCCCCATCCCTGGCGACTGGCGTCTGACTCGATCACCAGATCCGGGGCTGCTCCAAAAATGGCCCTGCCATTCCATGCCTCCATGTGGTCCAGCCACCAAAACAACTCCGTCCTTGCCTCCTGAGACAGGGAGATCAGCTCGGAGTACGTCACCCCTCGGCGAAGGTGAAACGCTTTCAAGCGTTGCAGGGCTTTGTAGTGTAGGGGACCAGAAAAAATGGCCTGAATCGAAGAGGAAAGCAGGCCGACCACTCTGGCTAACTGACGTAGTGAAATCTGGTCTCGTCGAAGGACTTTTCTCAGTTCCTTCTTTATCTTGGAAATCTTCGTCGTCGGGAGACTGAGAGACGCCGATCGGGAATCCACTAGAAGCCCTAGGAAGATTAAAGATTGTGTTTTATCCAAAGCTGAAAAAGTAGCCACAAATTTTCCTAACTCTTTCACAAAAGGGTCGCCAAATAAATTGCCTTGGGCAACAGCCCCTGCCTCTGAGTTAGACAGTTCCCCTAACTTGGGGTCGATTTTGATCAATAAAGACCTGCGTCTTTCTGCAGAGATGGCACAGTTCGCGTTGCCCCGGAGACAAACAGCTCTCTGAGCCCATCCTGCTATGATGTCTGTCTGAAGGAGAGTGTTTGCTTGCTTGGCACGCTCCGCTAATTGAATAATCTGTGTGAGGGGACCTAACACATCAAGAAGTTTATCTTGGCATGCCCTCCAGGAGCGATCAATCCCTTATTTTGGGATCCTTGGTATACTTGGCAAAAAACGTACACATTTTAGGGTCAATGTCAGGCGTAAAAGCGACCTTATCCGATAAAGACGGGCGTGGGCACTCCGCCCGTAGACGAGCTCGCACCTCTTTGTCCAGAGGTTGCCTAATTTTGCTGGCGACATATTCAGCTACCTTGTGGTCTGGACGTCACTCCGAGGAACGCGGATGGTAGATACCCTCCGGTTCAAACATATCGGAGTCAGAATCGCCGTGATCCGAAGGATCTGGTAGGGTAGCACCAGGACGCCAAGGGCGACCTGAGTCGTCATCCAAAGATGATGAGTCCTCATCTGAACCTCCCATGAAGCCTTTAGGGGATCCCAAATCAGGGTTCCATAGGTGGTGAAGCATGTCACCCATTACCCCGGGCAAACGGCCCTCCCGGGAGGGTAAGCGCTTATGCGCGCGCGCACTCTTGGGGTTGGATAAAAACTCACCATCCTCCAGGTGCCCCGCGTCGCGCTTGCGCATTTTCCTGGGAGCCAAAAGGGTAGAGGAATCACCCTCCGCTCCCGTCACACCAAACATGCCCGTACCCCTGGACACCTGTTCAGTAAGTTTAGCTACAGTATCCCTAAGAGGGGCTAAAGCGTGAGAAATAGCCTGTGAAAATAAAGCGTCCACCCCAGGGGGAAGGGTACGGTGAGAGGGACCCTCACCTGGGGACATGTTGGTAAAAGGTTCATTCTCTTGAGAGGATTGCATAATGAGGACTGGACAGAGTATACACCCAACAAAAAATACATATAATATATAGGGTAAATCCCTACCCTCTCTGTCACTCAAGTAAAGTCAAGAAATAATGCCTTCCCAATGGGGTAATCCTTACCCAAACGGGTGTCACAGGTAGGGAAAAAACTGCACCAGAGGCACGAAAACGTGCTACTGAGGTAAAAACCCTCAATTCTTAAAGAAAAATAACAAACGCGAGGTGCGAGCGCCGAGAGCTGAGAGTAACACGCTCTCTGACGCTGAAAAACGCAGCGCGCGCCCTCTGGTGGGCCCGACGCGTATTTAAACACGCCGAGGGCGAAACAGAAAAATGAAACGCTCGAGCGGAAACGTCTGTTCCGGACCGCTCGTAGCAACGAACGTTGCTATAACAATTAAATACACGAAAAACACAATTGAAGCAGTAACGCGAGCCAACAAACAAACTTCTAACCGGAGGCAGAAAAAGGCACTTATCTGACTCGCAGCAGTGAAGAAAGAGGAAGTGTGACGCATTTCGGGATATTTATACCAACATGAAGGAGTGCACCTCATTGGATACTCGTTACCATGGCGGCAGGCTCATGAAACTTGTAGTTTTTTTGTTCATGTTTTGTTTGACTTTGAACTTGCTGTTTAATAAAAAGTGAAGAAAGATCTGCATAATCCTCGCCTCCGGTCCTGTGATAGAATTCAGAACATAACAGTGGTCAGAGTTGGATTTACTAGTATTCCTACCCACACAAACCATTGTTAGCAAAATTAGGATAATCAAAGGCTGTGAAAAGATATAACGTTCTAACCTGTACCATGCAGTTTGAATGCAGCTCTTTAATGGCAGTTCGTAGCTCACTGTGCTAGATTATGATTGTAACTTATGAACTGCACAGTAACAAAAGAAGCTCTGTGACAAAGGCAAAAGCCCACTGAGCATTACCCATAAAACTATGTTCTTTTATTTGCATAGTACACATTCTTTGCAACAGGCATATTAACCCCCTTCACTACCTTAGATGAGTCAAACCTGCCACTAGACAAAATTCTGATCTCTTTTCAGCAGGTACATTAATCACCATGGTTATCTTGACACTTTTATTGTTGCCTGAAACCCGTTAGATACACAAGGAACTCTACTGTGCTTCTAGAACTGTTGCACTGCTTCAAAACTGGCCCCCAATAACGAAAACTGCCCCCACATTTCCAGCCTCCCAGGGAACTGACCGATGTCCGGTACTGCCAGTCTGGCCTTGCAAGAGGAACAATGTTGCAAATGATCGTCCAATGCAGACCTCAGTCATTTATGACAAACAAACTCAAAATAACATTGAGACAATCATAATCTTTCTGTTCCATTGGGACCTCAATGTGATTGTATGTGCTAAAAGATGCAATGCTTCACAAAGTAAAAACCAACACACTGTATTCACTTAACAAATATATTACAATAAGACCATGCATGTAGACTGTAGGATAGAACTGCCAACTGTGCACTTTGTGCTTCACATGTATCAGAAAGGTTGTGTTACTAATCTTATCAAAGTACTAATTTGAAATCCTCCAAACACTGCTTTGTACACTCTGTAGATATTCCGGCGTCTATTAGGAGCTGCTTAAGAGATCTCAGAAGAGAAGTGACCCAACAATTATTGGGGCGTTCCGCACTGAACAAATTGTAAAAGGACATTATAGGTACCCAGAAAAGGCACATTACCATAGTCTAATCTGAAACCAGTCTTATCAAACATTTGTGTTCTTCTAGTACCCACTTTAAAATGTGGTAGAATGTTTTTCAGCTGTGGTAAATGAAGGCAAATAAAGTACAAAAAAATGATGTGTGCCAAGATCCTAAAGCACAAATCAAACTTAAAGCCTAAGGGCCTGGTTTAGAGTATGGCAGATGGGGTTACTCCATCACAAATGTGACAGATATCCTGACTGCTGTATCACGATACCAGTACATCCAATGGAAATCACAATATGGCAGACAGGATATCCGTCTTGTTTTGAATGCAGTAACCCATCCACCAAACTGTAAATCAGGCCCCAAGTTCTGAATGATTGGGTCTGGTATACCTCTGATGGCCAAAATACTGAGGACCCTGAAATGGGAGTATGACTATTGATCATCACCTCTTTTTTCTTGAAATGAAGGAAGAGCTACTAAGAACCTTTCTATGATCTGACCTTTTATGGACTTTTGGAATGATACCCACAACCCTACACT
The DNA here is from genome assembly GCF_031143425.1 of Pleurodeles waltl. Lineage (NCBI taxonomy): Eukaryota > Metazoa > Chordata > Amphibia > Caudata > Salamandridae > Pleurodeles > Pleurodeles waltl. The sequence goes on along the minus strand of NC_090445.1, from coordinate 813,819,394 downwards.
TCACAACAACTAAGGATACTAATGTCATCACTGTAAATAAAAAATGAAGGCCATGAACACTCATAAGCTTTGGCAATGGCTCTATGTAATATAGAAAAGAGAGGGAAATAATGAAGAGCCCTGTTTGACCACAAAAGAGATAGTTTTGGCATGAGGAAAGGAAGTGAGGGAAACTAGATTTTGAAAATAGTTTAATAAACAATAATGCTCATCGGACGCTTAGGGGGGAAATTATTTAAACTAGAGAAGAAGGCTTAGTGGTGTGAATGCAGCAGTTCTTCAAATTTTCTTGACCTTCTGAGTAAAGACCAGCACATAGCTGCCCAGCTACTATATACCACACACCTCCTCTACTTAACAAAACAAAACAACTAAATTTGAACATATGTACACTACCTAAATCACATGAAACTATCCCAGGTAATTCCAATGCTTGCACATATATGTTAATTGAACATAGTCTTTTAAATAACCATTTTTTTTTACTATTCTATTGGAATTCTTTGCTTCACTACTTTTCTCATTCGCCTTTGTTTCCCCACCCATCTTCTCATTGTTAGAAGCATTAAACGTTCCTTTGTACAGGACAACTCTATTACGGTTTCATATCCAATGATACTGGGTTTTAAAAGAGTTGCTAAAAGTCTTAATAACCTGTCTCAGGTTTGAGAATTTGGGATATCTACCACTCCTTTTAGGGTGTTTAATCATTGCAAAGTTACCCGCTGAAACCTCAGTTTTCTTTACTACTTTTCTTTTGTCAAAACATTTTTCTTGTTTATTACCTCTGCTATCGTTCACACCAGTCGTTCTCAACCTTACAGCGTCTTAACTCCAACTTATAATTATTAACCCAAGAAGGTAATACAGAGGTGTTGAGATACTTTCCTTGAAACAGTACAAACTGTGTTTTTCCCATTGTGCTCTGAGGTGTGAATCTGTACATTTCATGTTTTCACTTCTTCCTTCGAGTTTAATGAATTTGACTTTCTTCAATTTGCTTTATTCAGCCTCTCAAACATTCCATTTGCCTCTAAGTGATAGAGTGCACATTTCTTGTGCTTTAGTTATCTTTTCTCAAGAAACTCCTCCATTCCTTTGGATACCAGTTGAACACCATTATGAGTGAGAAATGTGCCTGGATAGCCTTCCCTTGCCATGAGATCTCTTAAAACTTTAGTTACATGCCTAGTTTCTATTGTACTTGTCAAGCATATTTCTGGCCATCTTGAAAACATATCAACCACCACAATCACATACATTGGTTGTCTCACCCATGAACCAGGCCTTAAATGTTTAATGCAATTTCCTTCCAGGGACTCTTTGGAAGTTCTCTGACTACTATATGTTGTACACTAGTTTTCATTGACTTCTCACCCAGCGCACATGGTAAACAGTCATGCACATCCCTTTCAACCTTAATGCCCATTCCTGCCCACCAATGTGTTGGGAATAATCTTTACTTTCTGATGAGGATTCATGTGCCAAAGCTATCAATTCTTCACTGAGTTTAAATGGAGTTATGAGCATAGTTACCCTAAGTAGGAGATTTTTGCATGTAGATAATTCATGTTTTACACACTAGTATACCTTACGTCCATCTGACCCTTGTATTCTATTACTCCATCCTGTGTGCACCAACAGAATCACTTCAACAAGTATCTTATCAGGGTTCAACTCTTCTCCCCATTTTTCTTCTGAAATAATACTGCATTCTACATCATGCACAAATTCTGCTTCCTCATCAGTTTGGTCATACTCTTCTTGTTCATTAAACTCTTTAGGAACTAACCTTGAAAGTGTAACAGCTATGCCATTTTCTATTCCTTCCTGGAATTTATTTCATTAGAAAATATATTCCTGCAAGGTAATAACCCATTTAGTTGTTCTCCCTGACACAAAACTCAACACCTTTAATAAATAAAACAAATCACAAAGAGGCTTGTGATCTGCCCTGATTTCGAACTTGGTTCCCCATAGAATTTTCCTCAATTTCCTTACTTTCCAGTAAACTGGAAGAGCTTCTCTTTTAATGACAGAGTATTTTGACTCAGCATCTTTCAAACCACATGAGATAAGCAGAATGGTATTCATGCTATCCTTTTCATTGTGTTGTAATACAGCCCTTATTCCTTTAAGCTGGCGTCTCTTGTAACTACAGATTTCTTCATGGGAGCAAAATTCTTTAGTTTGGAAACTGAACTGAGTTATTTTTTTTTAATAATAGAAATTCACCTTCACACACCTTATCCCATGCAAAATCAACACCTTTCCTCAACAGACATGTCATATTGACACTTAGCTCAGCAAAGTTTTAACAAACTTATTGTAGTATTCAACCACACCCAAAAACTTAATTAACTCCTCCCTTGAAGAAGGTGAAATCATGCGCTGGATGGTATCAACCAAATCAGTTGTGGGTATGATTCCCTCTCCAGTGATAATATGTCCTAAATAGTAAATGGTCTTGGCACCAAATCTGCATTTATCTGGTGTTATCATTACAGCCATTTAACCTCCTCAAAACCTCTCTGAGACAAGTATTGTGTACTTCAATCTCCCTGCCAAATACCAGGATATCATCTTGATATACACAAAAACATTTGCTCCTTTCAAAACCCTTTGCATGGCTTGTTGGTATAGAGAAGCTTCAAAAACTAAACTGAAAGGAAGTCTAACAAATCTAAATGTTCCAAAAGGTGTCACAAAGGCAGTGTAATCTCTTGAAGTGCCTGCCAATTTAATCTGATGGATAGGGCAAGGTAAGATCTATAGTACTAAACCCCTATGCCCCTCCAAGTAACATTAACAATTCTGAAATGTTTGGAAGATGATATCTGTCAACAATAACATTTTTATTAAGATGTCTCAAATCCACACATAAGAATAGATTTCTATTAGGTTTCCCTAGCTGCCATGACTGGTGCTAACTACTCGGTCCTTTCCAATTCTTCTATAATGCATTTTTTTTTTTTTTTATTCCTGCCTGCATCTCCTCTATGATAACTAAGGTCACATTCCTCAGCTCACATGTACCAGTTGAGTTCCTTGAGCTAAGCATATTTTATGTTTATAATTTTTTTTAAATCCTAGTTCTACTCTAAAAAAAAATTGGAAAGCCATTTTTTATTTCTTCCAAAGGTTTCCCATCTGACACTGTATCCACACTGACTACATTTACTGTTTCTTTTAGACAAATAGGTGAATCTAATATTACCCCCCGGTCATCCAACTAATGATACTGTCTTCTTTTCTTGATACTTATATGTTTCCTGGCACCATTCATTGTTTGTATTAAATTAATCCTATGAAATAGGCATGCTACTTTATGGGTTCTCCACCAAATGCAAAAGGTTTGATATCCGGTTTAAATAGAGTGACCTTATTTTACAATTTAATTTCCAAAAAGACTTGCTTGAGATAATGGTGATTATTGCTCTTGAATCAAAAAATACTTTCATAGCCGAACCCTCAACCAAAATTGTGTCCAGATGGCTGGATTTAGTTTTGCTTTCATCACCTACTTGTAAGACAATCTTTCCATACTCAAAATCAGTGCTGTCACTTTCTTGATCATCATCCATCTCTGCACTCATAGCATATGATTTGACGTCTTCCTTCTTGCACACCACAGCAAAATTCCCCTCTTTCTTGCATTTTAAACAAGTGGCTTTCAAAGCAGGACACATTTTATCATTGGTGAGGTGTCCAGTTTTGTAACATCTGTAACACCTACGTACTGTAACTTCGCTCCTCACACTATCATGCTCTTTCTTAATATTAACTTTCTTGAATTTATCCTTCACCACATGCACACTCTGTTCCTAACCTTTCTCTATTTTAATTTCCTGAACACATTTTATGGAATGCTGTATTCTCTTAGCAACAATCAGAACTTCCTCAAGAGTAGGTTTGTCTCTTAACCACAACTCTTTCTTTCCTTTTACAATATTGCATCCTAACATGAACTGATCTTGGAACTGTTCATCTAAGAAACCATAAAATGTACACAAGGAGGCATGCTTTCTTAACTCAGTAACATAACATTACACTAATTCTCCCTCCTATTCAATCCTTTTATCATAGTGGTACCTTTCTAATATGGTGCTCATTTTTTGGTAGGAAATGTTTGACCAATTTCTTAGTACATATCCCATACTCATTTAAATCACCTGATTCAAAATCAGGAATTTCTGGAAGGTGGCTCTAGACAATGAAGAAGGAGGGACAGTTTCCTCTCTGCACCTAGGGATGTCCCACACACCTTGCCATATCATTGGTATACCATCTTCCACTTTTCCCACTTTATACGTGGTGTCCCTGGACTAGTTAGAGAGAAGGGTGGGGCAGTAACATTCTGCATATTTGAGTTAAAGATAATACACACCCAAAACCTGATAAAGTAAAGCAATTAAGTACAGCCCAATCGGAAAGACTGAGCAAGGAACGAGGTTAGTAACAAAATGCACCAACATTTCCCAGTAGAATGAGTCAATGGGAGCAGTACATCATCACTTCCTTGTCTAAATTTACTGACTAAATCTGGATAACAGTTACCTAAAATAAAGAGAACTCACTAATTCCATTGATTTATGCAACCATCAAGTGTGCGTGTAACAGCAGTATATTGATGAGAAACCGCTTCCAAGTGTGCGTGTCACTGTACATAGATGGCAAAGACACTCTTCTATAATATGAGTGTTTCACTGTGACATTAAAGGACCTTTCTATAATGACATTCAATTATGGCATTGCCTCCAAGTGGGCATATCACTGTGTAAAGTTGACAATGACTTGCTTTTTTAATATGAGTGAGCGTGTCGCTGCAACATAAAGATCAATGTTCCAGTGGCATTCAAACAACACATTGCCTTTAAGAGTGCGTGACACTGTGCCAAGATCTCAAAGACAAGCTTCTTTAGTATGAGTGAGCATGTTACTGTAACATAAAAGTCAGCACTGTAGCAGTTGTTCAAGATGTCAAAGACACGCTTCCTTAGTATGAGTCAACGTGGCACTGTAATATAAAAGTCAGCACTCTAGAGGCTACTTATTAAAGTCATTGGCACACTCTGATGTTGTAGTCCACTTCCCCTGACTAGTTGGTGAACAACTGCAGGAGTGGTCACACTGAAGACACAAGTGCTCTGGTGGAATGTGCCTCACCGAAACAAAGTGGGAAGAAGTGCGCGCGAAAAGGCTTGCGTTAAATTAACTCCTTATTCCACTAAGCTCAGAGGTGAGACATGCACACTTGCATGTCTATTATTAGACTATGCACTATGATGAGGCATGTGAATGAAGCTAAGAGCAGCTGGTGCATGCTGTATTTTTTTTTTTTTGTAACTCTTGTGAAGAAATCTGTTGAGGAAAGGAGTCTGTAACTTGAAATGTGGCAGTCACCAGTTACAGCAAGAAAATCAGAGCAGCCACAATTCACACAGGACCAGTCCGACAATTCTCTCTCTGATTCTCTCAAAAAGCACAAACTGTGCCCACATTTATTTTTTATTTGTTTTTAAACAACAGAGCATATAAACTATGTGGATGCACATCAAGCCCCTAAAACAAACCTGCATGTCCCACTGAGTGCTGGAAAGTAAATTTTCAGGTCCTCTGCGGCTGTAAACGATATATAACTACAGACTCGCTTAGCAGGCCTCTTCCAGGTGTGCTGAGATCTTCCTCATCCTGCTGACTATGCCAGTGTGGCACTCTGTAAATAAACGTTCACCATACACAGGAGATTATAGGCTTGAGTAGCTTCTTTATTCATAGAGAAAGTTCTCATCCAACCAGCTTCAAGCTTCCCCTCAGCAACTATCATCTTTCCCCACAACCCTAGCACATTCTATCCTCTAATGTGATGTAGGAGATGACATTGATAGAGTTCTTCCAGCACATAGCTGCCCAGCTACCACATACCACACCTGACCTCCTGAGTAAATAAGGAAGTCAGTGAATCATTTATTTATTTAGATTAGTTGATATTAGATACAACTAATTGTTTTAAAAATATCTTTGTTATGAGGTCTGTCCATAACACTACTATATTTGCAAGCTTGAGATTTCCTATATGTGCCATACTCTAAATAACATCCCTGTTCCTTAGTGCAGGAGTGCCCTACCTGTTTAAATCATTGCGTGATGTACCAGTTTACAATATGCTACCTGTAAACCACTACATATTCTGAGATGAAGGTTAGCATTATTCAAATGACTGACATGCTTGTAACTACATCAGTATATAGACCAAGTTTTGTGATTGTTAGGGACACTTATGTTACCTTCAGTCACACTTGCTAATGCACTATGAGATTTAAATCAGACACCACATTATGGTATATTTTTTATATGAAGCCACACAGACATTTAAGCCACCCCAAGCAACGAATAGGGAAACCTAAGAACAAGATTTCACAAGTGGGGCAGAACCTAGAGAGGATTCATGGCTGTCTAGACATCTTCCGCCCAGTATGTAGCAACGAAGTCTTAGGTTACAGAACAAATTCTCTAAAGTAGGGCACTGGATGATTTTAGATAGGAATCATAGAACAAGAGCATTAAAATAAGACATGAAAAATCGTGTGACATGCACACCAGTGGAGGGTGTCTTCTGTTGGAACACCAGTATATATTAAGGCAAAGAATCTCATCAAAGCCTACATATTGATAAGGACACAAAGGAGACTCAACAGGAGTCAGAACAGGGTGCCAATCACCATCGTCTCCAGCAGGCTGACATGGTGCCTTAAAGAGAACAATGACCAAAATGGATTAACATGAATTTGCATGTGATAAAATAGGCCTAGACAGCAGGGGGTAACTTGGAACTATAAAAAGCAGATCTGGCCGCACTGGTGTTCCTATTTGATGATATGGGGCTCACAAAGCGAGGAGGAAACTCTGTGCGCCTCAGACCATTGCTTTCAGAGGCACTGTTTGAGATCTGATGTCCATGGCAAATGAAACATTTCTGAAACATTCCCGACATGGCTTTATGTTTTAAAAGACACACTTTTAACCCAGTTACATATTTAGAATTCTTTCAAAAGTTTTCTGTGGAAAAGGACTCCAGCAGAATCTGCACAAAGCATCAATAGTGCATTGTTTCAAGCTATATTTAATTGCATACAAAAACTCCGCATGGGATGCTTTCAGTGGCAGGTTTCTCTGCCTTCAGTTGTCACCTCCCTAGACGGTAACACAGTGGGCATTGTGACAAGAACAGAGGTCCCGTGGCTTCTTTGATAGTGAGAACATGTTAAATAACTACACAGCACCATTATGTTTTGTGTATTAGGAAAGGAACGTTGTGTTTCATTATTTGCATATAAAAGGACCTAAGTGCGCATAAGGAAGCTGCAGGCAGGTAGGTTCCCTTGGTGCCTTGAAAAAACGCCCTATGCTGCTTTGGGACAATCTCGACGAACTTTTGTGATGATTAATTTCCTCGTGTCTCCGAATGAGAATATGTATGCAGTAGATTTGTCATGAGGCATCAAAATGAATCTGTTTGCCACATTCAAAGCTAGAATGAGTGAACCTTGCAATGGGTTGCTATTTCTTTTTAAAAACGTGGCTAGATGAAAGCAATCCAAATCATTAGGCAATTAAACGATGAACACTTAGGGGCATATTTATCATTAAATAATGCAGCACAGCAAGTCACTTTGCTGCGCTGAGTGATAGGGAAAGGGCAGGAATGCACCATACTTAACATTGTACTGAGCATTCCTGGCTTTTCTAAATTCTGGCCACAATGTGCTGCCTAGTTCCATGCAGACACCTTTGCACCAATGTGAAAGGGTGCGTGCATTGTAAGCAAGATTGTTTTTGTGCAGGGAGGTACTCCTTCATGTACAAAAACAATTTTTTGAGGCATTTTCCTCTTTCTATGTGTGCTGCAAAATTGCAGCACAAACAGAAAGAGGAAGTAATGCAGAGAAATAAAGATGTTTCTCTTCGATATTCCTCACCTGAGGAGGCATAGGTTTTTCACGCATTCCCAGGTCTCCCAGTAATGATAAATCTAGGAATGTGCAAACATCCATGGGTGGATGCATAGGAACACCCATGTGCCACCCATGGAATGCATTCCCAGTGCAGAGTAATGTGACACAGCCATTTGCACTGCATTACCCTAAATTTATCAAGCCAGACAAGGCCAAGCAAAGTTGCCTTGCCTGGCTTGATAAATCTAACTTACGAGGTGTATCGCTTTTTGCACAGAGCAACACAACTCCTTGTGGCGTAGGAAGTAATGATGAGGGGTGTAGAGGACTAGCGTAGCATGTAGCAAAACAGTTATACTATGATGCTAATAGTGTGACACTGTTACTCTCACTTGTTTGTGTATAGTGCATAGCTATGTCCTAATCTCACATATATTACCTGAGGTCAAGGTAATAAAGATGCTACTTACAGCAATACATATAATAGACCTCGTATTGTCATTACTTAAATTAGAAATGGTTGCACATGATGTCAGCACGTCTTTTTCTGCCTTCTACTGCACTGCTTCTGTCTACTGGGTGAAGGTGTGGCAAGGGATCACCATCCTCATCTGAGTCCGGCTTGGTGAGTTCCACAGGTATGCCCCTCATTGCAGAAACGTTGTGCAACATAGCATATGTAGCCATGATTTTGCATATTGTTTCAGGGCTGTATTGTAGTGCACCACCACTCTTGTGTATGCATCTGAAGCGGCTCTTCAGCAGGCCGAAGGTCCTCTCCACAACACTGCAGGTTGTCCTGTGAGCTGCATTATACCTCCTTTTGGTTGGCGTTGCAGGACTTAGGTAGGGCATCGGTATGAATGACCGAACGGCGTAGGCACTGTCTCCTGGAATAACAGGAGAGTAAAATGAGCACTTGTTTTACGTGACGTCACATTTACATCAAGGCAACATTGTCAACTATTACATTACCCAGTAGATATTCTTCGCCAAACTCCCAGCTAGTAGTCTTGTGTAATTTCCATTGTGCCGAAAGATGTAGGAGTCATGTGTGCTACCTGGATATCTGGCCACGAGATCAGTTATAATGCCGGAGGCATTGCTAATTACTTGTATGTTCATGGAATGTGAATTTTTTTGGTTCCGATAAACATACTCAGTGGCCGATGGTGGCCAGGTAGCTAATTGTGTCCCATCGATGGCGACTATTACATGTGGGAATCGGGCAATCCGGTAGAAATCAAATTTTGTCTGTAGTATTCTTGTGGGATGTTGGAGAATCTTATGTGCTGTTTAATTTTGCTCAGCATGGCATTGAGAAATTGTTAGAAATGGGGTACTTTGTTGGAGGTCAGGTTACCCCCGTCCAAGCAAGGACCCTCACTCTAGTCAGGGTAAAAGAGAATCACGCTCAGCTAACCCCTGCTTACCCTCTTAGTAGCTTGAAACGATCTGTAGGCTTAACTTCAGAGCGCTAGGTGTAAAGAATTTGTACCAACACACACCGTAACTCAAGGAAAACACTACAAAATGACACAATACAGGTTTAGAAAAATAGGAAATATTTATCTAAACAAAACAAGACTAAAATGACAAAAATCCACCATACTCAAGTCAACTTATCGAATGAAAAGTAAAAAGAGTCTTTAAGTAGTTTTAAACACACACTAACACTGTTAGCGTGAAAATGTCCCCTGGGTGCGTCAAAAAATAACCCCGCACGGGCTTGTGATGCATCGATTTTACTCACGAGCGAGACCTTACATTGTTTCTCCTTTCATCAGGTTGGGGCACGTCATTTCTTCTCTCCGCAGGAGAGCAATGCATCAATCCGGTCAGCATCAATCCAGCTGCACGATGATCCGAAAACCACGCAATGCGGGTTGTGATCTCACCAGCCTCCATCAGCGATGCTGTGCGTCGTTTCTCCAGCTCCATGTGTCGATCCTTCAGTCGCGTTGCAGGCGAGCATCGATTTATAGCCGCGAAGCCGGCGGCACGTTGATTTCCCAGCCGCAGATCGGAGTCGCGTCGATCTTTTCACCGCACACCATTCTGTGCTTGGATTTCTTCCTCTTAGGCTGCCAGCTTCTCCTTTCAGGGTCCAAGGAACTGGATGGGTACCACAGGGCAGAGTAGGAGTCTCTACAGAGACTCAAGGTGCTGGCAGAGTGAAGTCTTTGCTGTCCCTAAGACTTCAAACAGGAGGCAAGCTCTAAATCAGGCCCTTGGAGATCTTCACAAGATGGAAGGCACACAAAGTCCAGTCTTTGCCCTCTTACTCTGGCCGAAGCAGTAACTGCAGGATAGCTCCACAAAGCACAGTCACAAGCAGGGCAGCTCTTCTTCCTCAGCTCTTCAGCTCTTCTCCAGGCAGAGGTTCTGCTTGGTTTCCAGAAGTGTTTTAAAGTCTGTGGTTTTGGGTGCCCTTCTCATACCGATTTTCTCCTTTGAAGTAGGCCTACTTCAAAGCAAAGTCTCTCTTGATTGTAAAATCCTGCCATGCCCAGGCCAGGCCCCAGACACTCACCAGGGGGTTGGAGACTGCATTGTGTGAGGGCAGGCACAGCCCTTTCAGGTGTGAGTGACCACTCTTCCCCTCCCTCCTAGCACAGATGGCCCATCAGGAAATGCAGACTACACCCCAGCTCCCTTTGTGTCACTGCCTAGTGAGAGGTGCAACCAGCCCAACTGTCAAACTGACCCAGACAAGAAATCCACAAACATGCAGAGTCAGAGAAATTGTATAAGAAAGAAAATGCTCACTTTCTAAAAGTGGCATTTTCAAACACACAATCTTAAAATCAACTTTACTAAAAAAATATTTTAAAATTTTGAGCTCAGAGACCCCAAACTCCACATGTCCATCCGCTCCCAAAGGGAATCTACACTTTAATCAGATTTAAAGTTAGCCCCCATGTTAACCTATAAGAGGGACAGGCCTTGCAAGAGTGAAAAACAAATTTAGTAGTATTTCACTGTCAGGACATCTAAAACACATTACTATATGTCCTACCTTAACCATACACTGCACCCTTCCCTTGCGGCTATCTAGGGCCTACCTAAGGGGTGTCTTACATGTACGAAAAGGGAAGATTTAGGGCTGACAAGTGGGTACACTTGCCAAGTCGAATTTTCAGTTCAAAACTGCAAACGTAGACACTGCAAAGGCAGGTCTGAGACATGATTACAGAACTACTTATGTGGGTGGCACAACCAGTGCTGCAGGCCCACTAGTAGCATTTGATTTATAGGCCCTGGGCACCTCTAGTGCACTGTACTAGGGACTTACTAATAAATCAAATTTGCCAATCAAGGATAAGCCAATTACATACACATTTTGTAAAGGAGCTCTTGCACTTTAGCACTGATTAGCAGTGGTAAAATGCCCAGAGTAACAAAAACAGCAAAACCAGGGTCCAGCACACATCAACAACCTGGGAAACAGAGGCAAAAAGTTAAGGGAGACCACGCCAAGGATAAAAAGTCTAACAGAAATGCATTGAAAAATCATGAGAGAGCACTCGGTGAGACCCCTCCCGCTGCTGCTATAACCCCTTGATAGCTCCCTGAGGCTAATAGGTGCACATGGGTGGGTATACTATTGGTCCTGTGTGTGGTGTGCTGCAGTATGGGTTGTAGATCAGCTATCAGGCCAAGTATCATGGCTGAGCGTAACCTGTACTTCTCATATATCTCCTTCTCTCTCTGGTCAAAAAGGGTTATGCACACTATAAAAATGGCTGTCTCCTCCTCCCTCTCCTCAAACCTGCCAGGATCCTCATCCTCCTCACCATCACGTAGAGAGCAGCCATTGTGGAAAAGAGGCTGAGTCATTCTGGGCCTCTTTATATAGGTTGTATCTGGTTACAACCTGATTTCACTTTGTGGTAAATTACACATGCAAAAGGCCATTCTGCGAATAATCACTATTTGCAAATTGTTGATGCATAGCATTGCAAGATGGAATTTGTGAATCGCATACTGCGTATCGCAAATTATGTCGTGATTTTGCAGATCGCAATCTGTGATTCTCAAATCCAGATCGCAATTTGCGATACGTAGATTGCAATTTGCTAAATCATGTCACTATTTGCGATATGCAGAATGTGGCCCGCAAATTCATGTTGCATTTGCAAGGAATCGTTATTTTAGCGATTCCTTTTATTTGCACTGCAAATGCCTTTCATACATCATGAAAGGCATTTTTGCATTTGCAAACGGCCAAATTTTGTGATTCACACAGTTTGCGAATGCAAAAAAGTTTGATACATCTGACCCCAAATGTCCGGCTTTGCCCTTATCAGCTAAAGAGACTTTTGTTTTGCAAAATAATTAGCTTCAGAAATTCAACTGTGACAGTGCCTAATTTGTAAAAGAGTGATAGCCTTTGCCAAAAGATCTGCTCAGCAGTCCATGGCCAGCGTAAATACATGTCAGTGTGCCAAATACCACAGCTGTGTGGTTCAAATTCCGCCTAATGAGTCTCTGATCCACTACCACCCAGACCCTGCCCTTTTATCTCACTCTTGCAAGTTACCTCTTTATCCCTTTACAAACATTTTTCAGTCTTTCTCTTCCCCCACCTTTCTGCTTCATTTGTTTTTACCTGTCTTGCTTTCAGTAATAGTATGATGAGGAAAAATAAGTGCAGGTACCGCAAAAATTTGTGCCGTGGCCCAATCCTGCAACCATCTAATTCTAATTAAGCACTGATTTGTGAGTGATTTTACCAGAATATCCTACTCCAATATTCTTGGACAGTACCTTCTCCTGGCTTAACATTTCAAGATTGTTATATGGAGTGCTCCTATTAAGCCTATTAAGCTAATTAAGCTAATTGAAGGTCCCAGAACCTGATGAGGATATTACCTATTGCTGCAAAGAACAAGAGAACCCACAGGTTTTCAGGGACCACAGGTCAACATATATTACATAGATTGATTTGCAACCTCACTGCCAGCATGCTCTTTTTGGACGTCTCCCTCCGGACAGCAGCCCATTATAATAGCTTGGCTATCCCAGCCACTTTGCACTTTTGAGTACTGTACAACATACAACCGCGGTTGACGGGTTCACCTCTATACCTCCGCTCGGTGTCTCTTTTTTCCGCGCTTGTCACTTCGCGCTAGCAGGGTTTTGATGATATACCGTCTTGCCTTTTGGCCTTTCACCAACTTTTTCAGGATGGCATTAAATAATTTTGTGGTATGAAGACACTGGGTTATGTAATCATAACCCCCTTTCCCCTGGCATATACCTTTTGTCCTGATGATGATCCCAGCATTGGACTAAGGGATCAAGATGTCGTCGTTTGGAGTACCTTAACTCAGTTTCTGTCTATTTGCATTTAGTAGTAATGAGCATGAGTACTGATGTTGTGTGACCTCATTCTTTAGGTTGTTTTCTTTTGACTCATATGCAATGCCTGAGTAACTTTTTTATGTAGAATGTATGTTATTTCGCTGTGTGTTTGTGCTTCGCCACTACATTTACACATTTGTGAATTGTACATAGACTCCATGTGGTTTCTAGTGTAATTTTGGTTTCTAATGTTTCACTTAAGGTACCTATGTTCCTTTATAATAGAGGATATTACCTGTGACCTACATATTGGTCTGTAGATCAGCAAGTATATTTTCTTTCTTACAGGATGGACCCTTACTTTATATCATGGCAGTTAGAAATGGGGTCTTTGGTTGGCAGTCAGGTTACCCCCTGTCCAAGAAAGGACCCTCACTCTAGTCAGGGTAAGTCACACACAATCCAAATTATCCTGTGCCCACCCTCTGGTAGCTTGACACTGAGCAGTCAGGCTTAACTTAGAAGGCAATGTGTAAAGCATTGGTGCAATAAATGATACAATAACACCATATAGCACCACAAAAATACACCAGACAGTGTTTAGAAAAATATATAATATTTATCTAGATATTTGCAGGTCATAACAATCAAAGATGCAATAAGTAAATGTAGAGATATCACTGAAAAGTGATATCAAGTGTCTTAAGTCTTTTAAAAGCAAACAAAGTCTCTTTCAAGCAAAAAGTACCTGGTTCGCGTGAAAAATCTCCGCAAAGGGCCGCAGAGGAGGAGAAGTGTGGAAACAAAGGGGTGTGCGCCGATTTCTCGGGACGCACACGGTCGATGCGTCGTTTAGTTTCCACGCAGGGACGGCTGTGCATCGATTTCCGGCGCTCGGTCATGGATCCTCTCCAGGTTGCAGGGTTTTCAGATGCCCCGGGGTCTGTGCGTGGAATCCTGGGCTTGTGACAAGCTCTGCGTAGTTCTGTGGGCGTTGTGGGGAAATTTCTCCTGCACGGTAGGCGCTGCGTCGATTTCCCCTCTGGAAGTCAGGCTGTATCGTCCCAGGTCGGCTGTGCGTCGATCTGGTGGGTCGTGCGTCGAAGTTCCGGTCACACCACAGGCGCCGCGTCATTCTTTTCCTTGTGAAGTCGAGCTGTGTCATCCCGGTTCGGCGTGTAGTGAATTTCTCAACGCGGGACAGGCTGTGCGTCGTTTTTAGCAAGCTGTGCATCGAAGTTTCGCCACACAAGGAGTCCAGTTGCAAGAGAGAAGTCTTTTTGGTCCTGAGACTTCAGGGAACAGGAGGCAAGCTCTATCCAAGCCCTTGGAGAGCACTTCTTCACCACAGCCAGGGAGCAGCAAGGCAGCAGGGGAACAGCAAGGCAGCAGTCCTTCTCAGAAAACAGTCAGGTGAGTCCTTTGGGCAGCCAGGCAGTTCTTCTTGGCAGGATGCAGGTTCTGGTTACAAGTTTCTTCTCCAGGAATTGTCTGTGGTGGTAGGGCAGAGGCCCTGTTTTTATACCCAAATGCCTTTGAAGTGGGGGAGACTTCAAATAGTGGCTTAGAAGTGCACCAGGTCCCCTTTCAGTTCAATCCTGTCTGCCAGGGTCCCAGTAGGGGGTGTAGCAGTCCTTTGTGTGAGAGCAGGCCCTCCACCCTCCCAGCCCAGGAAGACCCATTCAAAATGCAGATGTATGCAAGTGAGGCTGAGTATCCTGTAATTGGGGTGTGTCTGAGTGAATGCACAAGGAGCTGTCAACTAAACCCAGCCAGACGTGGATTATAAGGCACAGAAAGATTTAAGTGCAGAGAAATGCTCACTTTCTAAAAATGACATTTCTCAAATAGTAATATTAAATCCAACTTCACCAGTCAGCAGGATTTTGTATTACCATTCTGGCCATACTAAATATGACTTTCCTCCTCCTTCAGATCAGCAGCTACCACTCCAACAATGTATGAGGGCAGTCCCAATGTTAGCCTATGAAGGGAGCAGGCCTTGCAGTAGTGTAAAAACGAATGTAGGAGTTTTACACTACCAGGACATGTAAACTACACAGGTACATGCCCTGCCTTTTACCCACACAGCACCCTGCCCTAGCGGTTACCTAGGGCACACCTTAGGGGTGTCTTATTTGTAGAAAAAGGGGAGTTTTAGGCTTGGCAAATGCTTTTAAATGCCAAGTCAAATTGGCAGTGAAACTGCACATATATGCCTTGTAATGGCAGGCCTGAGACAAGGTTAAGGGGCTACTTAAGTGGGTGGCTCAATCAGTGCTGCAGGCCCACTAGTAGCATTTAATCTACAAGCCCTGGGCACATATAGTGCCTTCTACTGGGGCCTTATAAGTAAATTAAATAGTCCAATTGGGTATGATCCAATGTTACCATGTTTAAAGGGAGAGAGCATATGCACTTTAGCACTGGTTAGCAGTGGTAAAGTGCGCAGAGTCTAAAAACCAGCAAAAATGAGGTCAGAAAAAGAGAAGGAGGAAGGCAAAAAGTCTGGGGATAACCCTGCAGAAGGGCCATTGCCAACAATGCCAATCTGCCCAATATACAGGCCCACTTGGTCCTGGTTCATCTACAGAGTACCATTATCACACTTTAACAACTCTAATACTCTAATTCCCTTTTCTCAAATGGAAGCCTGCTTTCCATTGCAAGTCCACCCTCTTATCTCAGCATGCATGCCTTGCCATTTCGACAAATCCTCCAGGTTCAGTCTCAAGCTCACATTAAATTAGTCTCTTCTTTCTCATGAGCTCAATAGTAGCTCTCCTGTCAACTGTATAAATGCTGTGACTTGGAAGGTGTAGAGGGATCCATTTTGTCATCTGCAGTCCTGAAGCTCCTCCATACTCCTCCTCTCACCATAGCAAAATGTTCATGCTGTACGTAGACCTGCAACTTAGAGTGAGGGTGTAGATGCTACTTGTAAACATGCCTTGAGAGACAGGTTCAGGACATTGCATCGTACATGATGGGGAAATATATATAGTTTTATATGATAAAAAGATTGTAAATGTAGAAGATATAGAAAATGAAGAGTTACAAACGTGCCAAAACCACAGATTCCTAAAACAGATTGCATTTTTCTTTCTTTCTCGTCTCATCTTTTCCAATCGGCACATCCACCATCAAGACCCCACCATGCGTTTAACAGGTCATGCACTCTCAACCCAAGACAACCCAAGACAAAGCCTTGATTGTTTTGTTAGATAGAGGAGTCTACATAAAACTATAGATCAAATATATATTGAGTACATCCTGTCACGCACTAGTCAATTTCTTTTCTAAATCTTCACCCAAGTAAGGGCAATGTCCGCTCTACATGCATTTGATCATGAGTATAGTTTTCAGAATAATTGTAATTTGTAATGATACTAATGGATTTTGTAAAACACTTATAATAAATGGAATTGGCTTTTGGCACTTTAGTATTATGTGTTAAAACCCAACTCAATAGCTGTCTTTATAGCACTCAGAAAGATCAAATCAAGCCTTTTAAGTTTAATAAAACTGTTTAGAACTAGTACTCAGCACACTGTGCTGTCATATGTATCTTGTTTTAGGAAACTACATGTTATTATGTTGGTTGCTTGGAATATGCAAACTGAATGTTTCCTATGGTGTGAATGGGAGTAACTAAGTGGGAGTCAAGGTCCAGTGTACGGCCTCCCTGCATACTAAATAAGTCAAAAGAGTACACTGTTCATAAAAAGAAAAATGAGGAAATGGGCACAGGTTCAGAAAGACACTTCTAAAATTAGAAGCTAGAGCCCTCACACATCCATTGGATGTCATGCTTCATCATAGGGCCAGCTCGTCATCAGACTGGCGCTGCCATGTCGGACGGGCCCCACAAGGGAGCACTTTGCTGGAGATCTTGATCAGAAGTGTGTGCCATCAAGAGGGCCACAGGGTTGCTGTTTCTTACTAAAGGAAAGTTTTTTCAAAATTTGAAGCTTCCTGGAGAAGACGGGTCAAAAGATTAGCCTGGGCAGGATCGCTGTTTAGAATGGTGTAGTATTTATCTAGAAAAAGTGCAGACGTGTGCAAAATGTTGATTGTCTGACGAGAAGGTCAGTGAGAGAGAAACTGAAAGTTGAGATTCGAGAGGGACAACATCTAAGGAGAGATTACGCTGTGGCCACAGTTGGAAAGAAGCCAACAAACCAGGTGGCACAAGTGGAGAGAGGGTCCACTATCATCTTGGTACCTCACTGGTATCTGGGGGTAAGATTTATCTCATATCGTGTGTCATTTACATCTGAGGTGAACTCTTGGTGTTAAATTCTGTGGTTTAATGGGTTTCTTTCCAGCCTGATTCACATGCCGCTCATCTTCCCTCGAAATACAGGACTGTGGACACTACCACAATGTGTTCCAGGCAGCCTCCGCAATAACATTGTTATTCAATACCTTATTTCAGAGAAAGCCTTGCTGAGGGGCATCACTTTACAATGAACATTTTAGAGCATGTCCGAACTTCAGCACTAATTAGTATAACATAATCAGCAGAAAAATCAATCATCCTTGTATAATATGACGATCCCAATAGCTGCTGGCTCCCATCCTTCCTGATCACCTTTCGACCTAGCAGTGGCGTGCTCATCACAAGCACTCTGTGGTTCAGGCAGTGGTAGCCTTCCTGCTAACACGCAACTATAAATACACATGAAAACACTGCAGGTACTGCCCAAGGGCAACCCAAACCAAGACACATCAGTACAGACAGTGATGAGCTCTGCAGGGATCTCTGGTTCGTCCTCACAAACTGGGAGTTACTGAGCTAGAGAAAAAGTTGTAAGCTGTCGGCAATTAATAGATCCTGTACTTTGGTGGGAAGATATCAAGCACGTCAAACACACTCAGTACTAAATATACAATTAGTCTGGGATAATAGGATCTCATTATGCCTACTCAGTTTAAAGGTAATTGATTTTCCAAAAGCCTTCCTTCCATGTCATTGCAATCGTGATTGTTATGGATGGGGTGTCACTGTGTAACTGGTGAGGCTTTCATGTCACTTATTTGGCTCTGCGATGTTCCCATGAGATATCCTTTCCTATTTGCTCAAAAATTGATTCTTTTCTCTTATCAGCAGCGATACTGGGTTGTAATTTAAACCAGGCAGGACTCTCATTCACAGCAGCCTTTCTGAGATGACTGTAAATGTTCACCCTTAAAAGTTGATTTTTAAAATGGAAAGATATCCTGATCTCGCCGCTTCAAGTGAATGTGCATCACAGTCCAAAGATCCTCTCTAATGTGGTGAAATTTGCATAAAGATAACTCAGAGTAGCAGAAGTTCGTAGAATTTCTAAATGATTTTTCTGACAGGCATTTTGCCACATTAATAAAAATAAATGTGACGGAATTAAAATTATGTTTGGAACACGATAAACATAAAAACCTGCGGTCACACATTTATCACTACAGTGTTAAGGTTAGATCCCACATTATTATCATAGAACAGCGTACCTTACTTGAACAAATAGTACCTTGCAGATCTACTTTACAGCAAAAACGCAAAAGCTCCGCCCGTTTCATGAATTTTCGTCCACCGTTGTGACTCCTTTGGTGTTGAGCTAATTAAATTCCATTTTAAAAATGATACACACTAATAAACACCATGGAACACATTGTACATGCTGAACTATACGGCGAACATGCTACTTTTTACTAGTTAGTGAGAAAAACTGGCCGTACCACGACCACACTCCACAGTCAACAATTTACCTAAGCAGAACATTGCAGTCAGGGTTTCCACGTTTATGGAGCCTAAAAAAATCCTTGGTTAATATTTTTAGCACGGTTCTGTATCAATATCACATTAGAAGTCTAATGTGCAAAATAAACACACCTCCTATTTCTTGAAAATTCTTCAGGAACATACATTTACAACTTGAAACCCACAAATAGCGCCTCTTCATGGACAAACATGTCAAATAACGCCAAAGTAGTAAATGATTCAAAAATGTACTTTCATTGGAAAGTCCTAAATGCACAGGTTGCGCTGAGAAAGCCTTTTGTGCTTGTATTTTTTCATTATATGCTTTTAAGAGGGTGCACAAATAAACCCACTCATGGGGTAGGATATCAGCATTAGAGGTTATAGTTTCCAATTTCAAATATTAGAGGTATTCCCAAACTCCTCTCCGAACCCTAGCACCCTGAAAACAAATACTAACTCCTTTCAAGGGCAGGAACAAATCCATTTCCAAGTGACAGGGAACGTCCCCAATGTTGTTAGAGTGCATGGTAAGGGGTTTATTTTGCCCCATGAAAAGAAAATAAGAAAAAGAAATGATGCCACTGCAGAGATGCCAGGATTTCACAACAGGTAGATGCACTGTGCACACAATTATGCACCGACGATATGTCCACCGAAGAATAAACAACACAATCACAAACACTTTCAAGGATTACTCGTGGAAAGCTGCCATTGTGATAGGTTTCTAGTGGTAACCTGGAAAAGTTTTGTGAATCCCTAAAAGTCATAAAACTACAAACACCTGAGGTTGCACATCTGGTTGTGCAGTTTCTTGCCTCTTATTAATCAGGCCCAGAAGCTGATATCTTCTACTTGTGGCATTAAAATCAATATTTGAATTTTGTTTATGTAAATAAAAAATGAGCTTTGATTTTAAGGCTTACAAAAACACCCTCAAAACATAAGTATTTGCTAATTTGTCCAGTGATCACTTTTGCTCAGTATAAATTGTGGCAACCAAGGTAAAAGTCTACTGAGGTTGCAGATTCCATATTTGATGATGGTGGTTTTGTTCATCATTTCATTTATCCACCAGAAATTGAAGTTCACTGTTGTCAGTGTTGCTAGATGGCTTTCTAGCACGGAGCACTGACAGCCAATTTACTCTTTTTGTGTGACTCTCCACCTGATTTCATCCTCGAAGCAAGAATAGATTGTTTCCTTTAAAGTAGAACCCACAATCTGTTAACTCTGACTACTAGATCTAAGGTCCTTCAGGACGCAGGGAATGTTCTCAATCTAACATCCCAATCTCAGAGTTACAGCTGTCCCCTTATATTGTGAGCATCTCACTCACTTCCTACTTCTGAAGACAAGTGCTGTGTTCTTTTTGAAGAACACGTCAGCCACAGACCGTGCTGAAATGCTTGGGCTGGAGCACGTGATGGAACCAGATTACATTACTTTCAATATTAGATAAAATTAATAAATCATCATGCGAAAAGCCCTCTAACTCTCTGCTTATAATTGGTCCCTGACTGTAAAGGAACCATGAGCACAGTTGATGGACTGGAATGCAACCAAAAATAATTACCAGTAGCTGAAATAAATTAAATTATATCCTTTTGTTTTTTACAATACATTGATCCATTGCTTAATATGTGTGGTTCTGAACAGTATGTCTACTAGTCTTTTACCTATTCTATAGCCACAGACATTGGCCTAATTCATTGAATTGATAATTCATAAATGTATTGATTATTCAATTCTTCTATTCAGTCATTTACTCAGTTATTTACTTTCCTATAGAAGTCCATGATCTTTGTTGCCTAGCACAGCACACTAACACAATCTGGCCTTTTAGTTAAAGGTATATAGGTATAGTGTCTTTGTGGGCCATTTCATCTATGCCCCCATAGCCAAAGGTGTGAACTACATCATTTTGAAATGATAATGAATAGGACTTGCTAGAGTAAAGCATCCAAATGCATCTACACCTTCTAAACCAATAAGTACGTGTACAACCTCCTATAAATTATGCCTTTATATCATCCCACATCCCACAATATCAATGAAGCAACAATTGTTCATCCTGGCACAGAATCATATTACTAATATGAAATACCAAAGGCTGGTGTCCATGGTATTCTATAGTAAAATGTGTACAGTCCTGTGTCCTACAGCTTTCCACGCTTCCTGAACACAGGAAAGCACAAGTTCAAAACACAACTATGCCAGGAGCTAAGGAGACTCTAAGGTGCAACAGTATATGTGATCTAGTGTGAAGGCTTAATTTCTAGAAGACTGCTCAGGTAAGCCTGTCCTAAGCAGGTGACAGGTCTTAGACTTCAGCAGCATTGTAGAGTTCATCTCTCTAAAGCCTGAACCCTCTTCCCTTCCAAAAGCAGGAGGACCTTGGATATCTTAACCTCTCCTCTGCTTCCCCCAGCACCAATTTCAGCTTGTGGGTCCACATAAAAATCTGTCAAATAGGGAGATGAAACAGGTAAGGTAGTAGTACTGACATTACCAGAGTCCGACTAGGTTTCTGTCAACTGCTTCCATGGGAGGCTACTGATGAGTTTTCTATTAAAAGAGATTCTAATTCCATCTCTTGCTCGAGCCGGCTACCTAGGACTCTCATTCATTTAGGCCCTGGTTCTTCTCGCAGTCACTTTATCCCACTTCAACCCCTTCATTTTTATGTTTTACTCTCTTCAACTACATGCTTCTTCAGTCTCTGTTTTTCTTGTTGTCTCTTCTGTCCTCACTGCATCTTCTGCTCTGATCTTCTTGTGCAGCTGATCCAGAATGTAAGGATAGCTACCCCTAAAACATTATTATGTCTCTGCCCGTTTGTTAGGCCTGTCATACTAGGGAAGACCCTTTGTTCTGGGTAAACACTTCCTGTTCAGGTTTGACATGAGAAGGATCCTGCCTATCAATCTCATTGCCCCAGCCCTCACATATGAGGAGGTGCCCCCTTCTTGTAAAGTCTCAGAGGCATCTAAAATGTCCCCCACATCAGTAATGACGTTCTACTCTGGTATCAATGCTTTGCAAAAGTAGATTCAGCACAACAGCCCTACCTCTAAAATGCAAAGTAAGCATCAAGTGCTCATTGTTTTGTAGTATGTTTACAAACATAAAGAGAATGCCTCATTTACCACAAATGTCAGTTCTGTCCAGCGCCTTGTGTCCTCTGTCATGTACGGAAACAAGAAAGGGGAAGAACGGCCTTGTTGCTAAGGCAACTCGACACTATTGCGAGAGTGGAGAGCTAGCAGGCCATAATGGACGTGTAATGTTATAATCATTGCAGATATAACCAGATGTCATTGTTATACCAGATGTAATTATTATAAATAGGAATTCGTAACTGAAACGGATAAGAACATGTTATAAAACAAGAAACCGCCATTCTGCTCCCAGTCTCTGTGGCATAATGTAGATGTTATTCACGGATCATGCTGCCGCCTTAAAGAGATCTTTCATGAAGGAGGTATTTAAGTAAGTGTTCTCTTATACATTGCCAACCAAGGTGCCATTTAATTTAAAAAAGGATGATCACTTTTGAAAGTTTATATCGTGCAGATTTTCTATGGACCAACATGATAGCAAGGCTGATGCTTTGCCATACCAGAAGAAGTGATAACAGCCCACATTGCTAGACCACATCCTCTCTGTATGGGCACCAATGCAACGATATACATGTTTGGCCCTTCTTGGTCATTATCTGTTAAGTGCGGTTTGAATCTTGTGGCATGGTGAAGTACGGAATCCAGGCTTAGACATACCTGTCCCACTTATTCAAATTACTAAGGAGAACAAGAAGTGATAGACTGAATGTTTGAACTATTCTGAGTTACTAGTCCAATGCTCGCACTGTTGAGTCAACACCAGTTTGCATATAGTAGAGCCCTCTCTTTAGTCCCAAAGTGAGCAAACATGATTGACTACTTTGATGTAAGCATGAACTGTATACATATAATTGTCTTCAGAGAGTGAACCCCGTTTTGTGCACAATAAGAATCTTTTTCAGTGCTTTAATACAAAACATCTGTTCTTACATACATCACTCTGTCACTGATTAGAGAGAAGGCATTATTTTAGCATGTAATGCCAAACGGCATCACTTCATGGCTAGAATAATTTTTCATGTACGGCTTAGCAGACAAATGTCCTAGAAACACTTTTTTTTTGTGGGGGTGCAAATTAATCTGCTAGCCTACTTCAAGATGGTTTGATTTTCAATGTTTTGTCTCTGTTCATCTTGTTTGTCTCATTTTGACAAAAAATATGACTAGTATAATATGACCACGTGTACAGGTAGTGACTTTTCCATTACGTTTTCGGAAAATATTTCTTTAGTTTTTTTATTTGTACGCACATTCACATAAATTTTAAGATTCTGGTTGGCTATTTCATAATTTCTATGTTTTTAAAGGCATTTACAATTGCTGATGTACCATACGTAAATAAGCCTTGCATTAATTTGTCAGACTAAGCAACTAGAGATGAATTATGAGGGAGGCAGAATCTACATCTGCCCAAATACTTGACTAATTAGGTCGTCTGGAAACCAACACAGAGAGATACATGAACAGTGTCACAGTGATATATATTCACATACAAAACACACATCCCTTCTACATGTTGGCCAGGTACAGAGAGAACTATAAATGTTGCTCTATAAAACTCCTTTAAATAATGCCCCTCATATGTATTTTAGCTCTATTGTTACATGAAAAATAGCCCTCCTTATACCATATATGTAAAATGATATGTAATCATTAGTACGAAGGGGGTGAAAAGGGTAACACGGCAGTTGAAAGAAATTAGCGCAAAGAACACGGGGCCGATTTACAGAGATTTTTCACACTTAAACCAGGTCTTCTTTTAAAAACGTTGCAACTTACACAGGGACACTTTACACATGTTTCACTGAGCAAGAACTACACGACGCTGCAATGCACATGGAAAATATTCCGCATAGCCCCTGTGCTCTGTAGTTTTGAATAAACACAAACGCTTTGTGACACATTTCTCACTTTTATCTGCCCTTCTGGTTCACACCTGAGCAGACATGGGGCAAGGGGTGCAGATAGTGCAGGGAAATGCTGTAAAATGCCCCGTGTTCCCAACGCGTGTGCAGGAAGGAATGGTCATTCAGAGAAAACATTTTGACGGAAAAAAATGCTAGTCAATCAAAATTAATTCCATACACTTCCTACACTTATACAAGCATACTGTACAATAGTAAGCATGCACTTGTATGTATTTGGGGTTAGTGCACAGATAAGATTGACATGTTTCTGAATCAGCAACAATTATAGCCTTAGAACCCGCCGTAGCGGGCTCTACCGGCTATTAAAGGCCTGCTCCCGCGTTAAATGCCTGAGCCGAAGGTGAGGGCATTTAACCAGGGAAAGGGCCTTTAATAGCTGGTAGAGCCCGCTACGGCGGGTTCTAAGGCTATTAGAACATTCTGCCACTCAGGGCAGAATGTTCTATGAAATAAAACAAATTGCTCACGGAGCCCGAGGGGATTAAAATCCCCTCGGGCTCCGTGAGGCTTTGTTCACAGCTGTTGCTGTGAACAAAGCGAACATTGGAATGTTGGCGCTGCGGGCTTTTACCGGCCAGTAAAAGCCTGCACCACTCCATTGTCTTCAATGGACATGCCAACATTCCAATGTTCTAATATAGGTTAGAACCATGCGTAAGGGTAAGCTACACATTAGAGTTTGCGGGTCTCCATGGGAGTCAGCCCATCCGAGGGCCTCATCATAAATTCTTCAGTAGTTTACCAGTTCTCTCCACCCCCTCAGACCTACTATTACTAGGTATACTGATAACTCTGGGAGGTGAATTAAAAGGGGATTACTAGTGGGAACCTTACGGGCCCCCTAATAATTCCACCACACATTATGACCTAGGTAATCCCTCACTTTGCCTCGGTTTTCCTCTTGCAAATATCAGCAGGTTTGCTCGCCGGGAAAAAAAAACCCCACCAGATCTGCTACAAAATCGCAGATCTGGTCATTCTTATGACAAGTGTTACAGGAGTAATTGGTCTCATCAGAATTAACAGGGTAATTGTAATGAGGCACTGCGTGTAATATCACTGGGATCCCTGAAAGGGATAACCACAGTTGTATTAATATTTCTTAACACAGCTGTTGTGTGCTTTTTGAATGAGTGTTTTTAGGCTCAATTTTGGCAAAACCCTTGATTTGTTTATGTGGAATTGATTTGCACCAGTGCTACATGTGCGGGTCCATAGCATATTGTTTATTCCCTTTATTTACCCAATCTCAGGCTCAAGATCACATCAATAACTACGTACCCACGCATGGGCAAACGCTCATTGAATCAAGTTTCCTTTTGAAAACTGATGCTGCTCTTTCTGAAGGTTTAGCATTAATTATCCAGCTATGGGAGACAGTATGGATCATTTGGATGGATTGTTTGATAGGGTCAATAGATATCCCTCCGGGGCATACCAGTATAAATGCATTTATCTCTATAGTAAAATCTGGTGCCATCGGTCTTCCCACAGACTATGGTTGGAGGATACATTTGAGACTATCTCCAGTATATCAGAGCCCAATGATCTACGGGCTAACTTTAAAATCGTGAAGCCTTCACTGTTACTACTGAGTTGAAAGGTTCACAGCAGAAAATTCAAAGGAAAGGTCAAAATGTACAACGTGGAAGCAGGATGCTAATATAAAGTATCCATGAGTGACTGTTTCCAGAACAACAAGAGAAAAAGATGGCCCAAATATTTCAGAGCCCTCCTTTGTCCTTATCTCTAGCAAAACATCACACCAGCTTCACACCAGCCTTACAAAAGATACCACACATTTTTTCCTGCCCCACACTCCGGCAACATACTCTAGGGAGAAATCCAGATTTTCGAAGTGAACCTTGCAAGAGGTATTCCGTATCCAAATCAACTTAAAATGAAAAAAGATTATATGATTCAGTAGGTTGTAGACAAGAAAAGAAGCTTGGGGGGGGGGAGCTCAGTAAAGGAAATTGTTGCTGCATAATCAATGTTATCAACGGCAAACCCATCTAAAACAAATAGATGAGTGGCTTCATTAACTTGTGACTAAGATCCGAGGAATAATAGGTTTGAATCTTGACCCAGCCTTTCTTACATCAATAAAATAAATGGCATTTACTTAAGTAAAAATAATACATACGAAACAATTCGGTTTATGCGGTATAAAAGGCAGGCTTGCATGGTGCCTTTTTGACTTGCACTGTTGTTTGAGAACATAGTTCTTTGGGCCAATGCACCATCTTCAAAGATCTGCTTGTAATGTTTAGGGGCCAGGTTTAAATTTGGAGAGGGAAGGCCCATCCTACTGAAAACAACAGGAGCTATGTTTGTTGTCATGCCAGGATTCATACTGTGGGAAACATATGCATCGCTGGATCTGACGCTGAATGCATAAAACTCTTAAGCTTCACTTTCTGGCTGAAAACAAAGCTACAACATGACCCTGAATATTGTTCGGCTGTGATTTTGGCTATGTCTGTGCTGTACAAATATCACGTACGTAACTACGTAAACACCAGAGACAGCTTTAGAAGTACACAGCACCAAGCTGCAACTAATTAGCTGTCAATTGCAGGCCCTGAAATGGGCACTCTCTTTCTGGTAATTGCTATGGGGCATGAGTCCACGTGAATCGTTAGGCTGCGTGTTTACCTGAAGACTGTCAAATAAACTGTTCATTTAGATGACGTGCGAGCTTCTCTGAATCATGCATAGGCTGAAATGTTACAAAGATCACAGTGCATTCAACAGATTTGCTAAGTCCTACCTAAGAATGTATGTATATGTTGTACAAGATAAAACGTATGATACCTTACGCCGGACTCACCAAACCATTCCAATAGATCACGTTATAATTTATGTAATAAAGAATAGTTTTGAAAGTGCTTTATGTCCACCGTTTCAAAGAATTGTATTAATTTACATTTATTTAGTTTCATCTGTTTTTACATTGCATTTGATGTATAACCTTAACTATACCTTGAGCTGAAAATTGAAATAATCAATTTACCCTTATAATAGGAAGCAACTAGATATAGGAGAGCCCCTACGGCTAAGAGTGAGGCTCGAGCCAGATGTCTGGATCTGACTCAGCTCGAGAATATATTGCACCCTGGAACTAAAAACTAGCCGAGCCTTTATGTGGCTTCTGACACCACCCTTTTATCTTATTCACCAAACTCCTTTTCCCCCAGGATATCTTGCAGGAGAGGAGGTGCTGCCCAGAGCTGCACCATGTTCATTTTAAAGATTGCCTGATAGTGAAGACCCTGCAAAGTCCCGTGAAAGTGTTTGGAGATAAGTCTATTCTAGTCATTTTTCTCCAAGCACTTTCTAAGGACTCTGCACGGTCTAGATGGTGGTCCTAACTGATCTGTTGCCACCGACCACAGGGGTAATGAAAAATGCAAAAAGGCTGGATGGTGTGGGTTCTGTGTGAAAGCCTGCCTGCAACTGTGATCTGACCTACACCTGTGTCATATGCACTCAGTGGCTCTCCCAAACCATTGTTTACAAAAAAACATTGCCTTCAAAGAAGGTGTTGAGCCTCAGCTGAAATTAGTTTTATTAAGTCATGGGACGCACATACCTTCCAAGGGTTCAGATTGCTATGAGTGACATTTTCATAATTTCAGTGTAATTATGAGTGACATTTCAATGACTATGAGTGAGACTTTCTCACAGCAAAATCAAGCAATAAAGATAATAAAGATGAGGGAAACATAAATATCAGATGTTACACCCATTTGAGCAATGAGAAACTCTAAGAGGATCTTCAAACTGCTGCAAAGCACCAATATTTCGAAAAGACTTAGCTCACTCACTTTTCTATAAAAATGATAATTAATAGCATAGCTGCCAAGTTTTCAGATTGGTTATGTGTGACATTTGCATAATTTCAACTTACTAATGAGTGACATTCAATTCCAAAGGTGTGACACTTAAACAGAAACTTTTTTATGAGTAAAACCAAGCAATGAAGTCCATAGAAAGCCACACAAATCTCAAACCATGCCTGTTTTAGAAACGAGAAACTCTAAAAAGATCTTTAAAGTTGTGGGGACACCCGAAATGGAAGGTCACTAACTATTACCCTTATTTTGCAACGACTTACCCAATTCCTGTGCTTTTGGTTGCAGGTTGGGACCTCGTAGCACTGTAAATGCAAAATTCTCCTATTCACCACTGCATCAAACAGGATTCAATTCTGTTTCTCCCTAGTTATACACACAGAGACCTACAATGATTACATTACCTCATTGAGGCTTTATAATACAAAATAATGCATTTTAAATCAATTTACTTTATGTTGAATTACGTTTGCATGTGATATACATTTTGAAATTCAGTGTTTTATATTAAAGAAGCACAAGCCATTATTACCCACTACATCAACCAGGATTCAATTACGTTTCTCTCTGATTATACGAACAGGGATCTGATGTGATTTTATTAACTAATAAGGCTACACAATGTAAAAAAATGCATTTCTCACTCACTCATAATGTTACTTGCGTTTATCATTCATTTCAAGGTGTGTGCACCATAACTTTATATGCAGTTACTAAAATCTGAAAGACCAGTACAAATTGTTACTCTCAGTTCGGTGCTCTGCTGCCGAACTGACTCACCTACGCCAACCAGAGGTGACTGCCTAACCAGCTAGCAGAGTGTCTTTGAACTGGGATGCGGCTCATAGCTGCCAAGTGTTCAGATTAGCTATGTGTGGCATCCATGGTTTCAGTGTACTTATGAGTGACATTCAATGACCAAGTGCATAATTCTTAAAGTAATGTATTTGCATGAGTAAACCCTAGCAATGAAGTGCTTTTTAAAGGCAAAAGTATCAGAAATTATACTTTTTTGAGCAATGAGAAGTTCAAAAAAGACCTTGGGACTGTTGCAAAACATCTGAAATGGAAGGTCATTAACCTACTGCTGCTTACTATGATATTCATTATTGATGGCAACCTTAAAAAATAGCACATTTTCAAATCTATTTCATTATCTTGTGTCTCTCAATTTATCTTTCAAGTCATTTCAGGTAGTTACATGAAGATGAAAAGCCATGAAAAGAGTTAACGAAGAAGTTGTGCTTTAAGGCAGTCACCCTCATTCCACTCATCTTCATTGAATGCTCTGCTGCTGTACTCACCTGTGTCATGATCAGTGAATCAGCCTCTCTGCAGTGGCAAGCTGAGCTAAGTCAGAGAGTGCGTCTTTGGCCTGTGCTCAGGGGAGGGAGGGTTGTAGTGAGCTCACAGTGGCAGTGCTGCTGTAGAATGTGTTGCTGTTAAGGGGCCCAGCAGTCTCACAAAGGGTTGGTGCTGACTGAGGCTTGTTTTAACTTCATTGCCTAGTTTTTTTTGGGGGGGGTTTACATTTCTTATATAGTGCAAACTTGACCTGAAGGTAACAGAGCACTTTACATGAGCACTCATTACATTTCACAAGGAAACATACATATTTGTCAAGCCTGTGAGCTGCACAGTCACTGAATCTGATCTCTCATGCTGCACTAGAGCTGTCTGGTTATAAGAGGGCCAGTGTGAGGTGTGACTCCTGTTGGGCAGCCTCCGAGTACGGCAGCAGCTTGACTTTGTCGTCCATCCGAGCTGGCCGACCACCGCTGCCCGGCACTTTTATGTGTGCACATGTGCCAAGAGTACATATGCCCCAGTCACACTGTGCCCACTACCCGAGGTGATGGCAAACTAACTCCAAATTGTTGACACACTCCAGTGTCAACAGCATAATTTACAAATCGGTCAGCAAGTAAGAAGTGTCTCAGGAGAGGGGGTGCTGGGGCCTAGGAGTGAGGGAATGCTATGTGAGATAGTGCCCCAACCCCGCTGAAGCCAACAAACATCATTTGCTGCACCCTCACTACAGAGTGCTCCTCCACTAATACATACAGAGGACGGGCATGGGCAGAGAGCAGGAAGGCAAACAATCTGAGTGCTGCTACAAGCACATTGAAAACACAGGAGTTTGAGTCTGGCACTGTTGTCCCTTTACTTTTTTTCTGACATTGGTCTCTCATGTGACCCAGAGAGGCTGAGCCAGAGATCACCCTGGCCTGGATAAACAACAAGATGTAGGTTCAGACTTCCTGATAGGTTTGGTGCACTTGCTGGAGATGCATGAGTATGCAGGATCCAAGTGTTTGGAGAGGCTAGACCTGATTTCAACAATCGTATTTCTTCCACTCTTGTGCCTGGCTACACTACTAGAAACTTAAACAAAGTATCAACTACTTCAAATGAAGTTGTGTAAGTGTGACAACAGCAACAAGCAAGTCCCAGGCCCAGACGGGAGTATGAAATTCCCTGGTAGCTTCAGTAACAGCTAACAGTGCTGAATTAATTTTGGTTAGTTAAAAATGCAATGCACAATAATGCAGAAACTCTACTTATGCGTAACAATGCTTTATAATGCAGGTATGCAGATACCTGCATTAAAATGCGTTAGACTATCCCCTGATGTGTGGTACTTTGCAGGGATGGAAGCAGGTGATACCAACATTAAAACAGAGCAAACTTCGTTCCTTGAACTTAACTTTGTCATCTTTTAAAGAAAGACTTCTTGTTTCAACTTTGATTTCATACGTAATATGCATTTTCATTTATTGCAATGTCTGAATGAATTTGTGAAAAATGAAAGAGAAAGCAATAACTTTTGATGTAGAATGGAAGGTAAAAAAAGCATCAAAGTGAAATCAGAAAACTTGAGATCAATCTTGGCTTCCCTGTTTCATTAAATTGTATGAGTCAAGACAATTACCATATTTCACTCTGTCTCATTTCTCTTCATAACCACATTTGAGAGCATCTTGAATTATATCAAAACAGAATGTGTGCATGAAGGAAATCCACCTTCTCTGTATGAACACCTGGATTTTTTGCATTTCTCTAGAATGTACATTAACCGGTATTAGGAATCTGTGCACCATAATAAATTATTCGGTGCCACAAAGTGTGAAATTTAGTTCCTAAATAGTACTGTAAAAATTGGTTACACCCAATTGCTATATTTACCGTTCCTATAAGGAGATGGTTGAATTTGTAGAAATTACATAAGTGGTGTAGATGTTAAATGTCATATGTTGGTTGCAGGATGTTTTTATTCCCCTCACATACAGGACAAAATATAAGGCTGCTAAGAGAATCGCTTTCTTCTAGTTGGGACTCAGCTTAAAAGCACTACAGTGACACATGAAAAGTAGAAGGGCATTTGTCACATAGGATAACCTATTTTTTCTTCATTTAATATCACCCATAAAGTGTATTCAGTAAGCCCACAGGGCTAAGGGCTTAGACCTTATAAAGTTTTGCACTACTTATTTAAAATATGTGCCCTCACAGTGGCTAACTGCTCAAACGCTGTTTTAGCAGTGTATGATCAGTCAGATGCTCCATGGCATGGCCTGGGTATAATTAAAATCCCTAATTAAACCCCAAAACTGGGGTAGACTAATCAATACCTTCATGGACTTCCCTTATTAGGTGATAGAACACGGGCAATGGCCCTCTTTTGAGGTAGTGCTTTTCAGTACTATGCCAATATAAGTTTAGCTGTATCCCCCCGGGCACTAGCCTCTGCAATCACTACACTAACCCATGTTTACCCCTTCTCCTCATCTGTGGTGCCCATCTGTAAATCCCGTGGCCTTACCTTGCTCACAAATATATCCCAGTAGGCAGACAGTACAATCATGACCATCATGGTTATGTGGTCCATTCCACCCTTTTGGTCAGGCTTCTGACCCTAACTCAGGGAAAACTTGACCCATAAAGACAACCACCAGCAGAGTCCACTGACAGCTGTCACCACCGGCAACTGTATCTGCAGGAATTCGTTCATGACTGACCCCTGAGGCTAGCCTATCGTCCCTACTAGCTTCCCCAGCTGCACTCCTGCCATACCAGCAAATTAAGAAGAACACCACAACTACTAAACAACCCCTCTTGCATTGCCACCGTATTTTGTCTGACAATTCGAAATACCCCAATAGGACATGAAGTTAAGCAAGGGCTCTGTTGTGCCCCAGTGCAGTTTGAGAAGTGGTGTGATCCTTCACTAACAAACACCTTCTTCCCCATAGTTTCTGCCATGCCATATAAATGCCTGTAATATATATAAGAGACCCTTTGTGCACCTGTCGAGTACTCCGATCCGAAGTGACCATGCACTCATTCAATCTGAGCCGAGGAAGGTCATCATAATAAATACACTGGGGGGAATTTGGATGCTGGATCCTATGCCTATTAAGGAGGTCCATAGTGAGCTGGTGGGAAAGAAATGGATCAATGCCATAAAGATTCCTTCATATCAACGTGTGAGCATTACATTGTATTAAGGCTGTCAGCCCTGAAACCTGCTGCAGCCCTTGAAACCTGCTGAGATTCCTTCTCATTTCAGCAGTTTTAATGGTTCTAAATGATCTATATCCCTATGAACCATATTTTAAAGGCGTGCCCCCTATGGGACGGAATGAAGTGGTTTCAGAAATCTCTCCCACCCTGGGAATAATAATAAGCAATTACGCAACATTCGTTATCCATGTGAATGTTCTCCCTCGCCTTATGGGACATTTAAAAAAGAGAAGGCGTTTCTGGGCCGTATTTTCCATTTTACTGTGTGCTAAAATTAAATGTGCACGACATGCTAACTCCCATCAATCTCGGAAAACAATGAAGCTGGAGCTTCAAATCAGCAAAACAAATCTGCAATCATTGCGTGAAATCACTATTTAAAGGACAGCTGTTTTCTTTAAAAAAAATACAGTTTCAATCTTAGCAAGAATAACTATCTTGGGCAAGACACTTCGGCCCATATTTATACTTTTTGACGCAAAACTGCGCTAACGCAGTTTTGCGTCAAAAAAATCAGCGCCGGCTAACGCCATTCTGAAGCGCCATGCGGGCGCCGTATTTATTGAATGATGTTAGCCGGCGTTAGCCGCCGGCGCCGTCTGGTGTGCGTTAAAAAAACCGACGTACACCAGGCAGCGCCGGCGTAGGGGGATATGGGGCTTGGGCGTCAAGAAATGGGGCAAGTCAGGTTGAGGCAATTTTTTCACTTCAACCCGATTTGCGCCATTTTTTTTCACTCCCAACCCCCATAGAAATGACTCCTGTCTTAGGAAAGACAGGAGTCATGCCCCCTTGCCCAATGGCCATTCCCAGGGGACTTATGTCCCCTGGGCATGGTCATTGGGCATAGTGGCATGTATGGGGGCACAAATCAGGCCCCCCTATGCCACAAAAAAAAAAAAAAAACACTTACCTGAACTTACCTTAATGTCCCTGGGATGGGTCCCTCCAGCCTTGGGTGTCCTCCTGGGGTGGGCAAGGGTGACAGGGGGTGTCCCTGGGGGCATTGGAGGGCACCTCTGGGCTCCTTCAGAGCCCACAGGTCCCTTAACGCCTGCCTTTTGCAGGTGCTAAAAAACGGCGCAAAAGCGGCCGTACGTAAATTTTTTTGACCCGCCCGCTCCCGGGCGTGAATTTTGCCCGGGAGTATAAATCCGACGCACATGCCTCGGAGCCGATTTTTTAGACGGGAACACCTACCTTGCATATAATTAACGCAAAGTAGGTGTCCACGCTAAAAAATGACGCTAACTCCATGGACTTTGGCGCTAGACGCGTCTAACGCCAAAGTATAAATATGGAGTTAGTTTTGCGTAAAAAAAAACGACACAATTCCAGCGCAAACGGAGTATAAATATGCCCCTTCATTTGATACATACCATTTACAAACGTCTGATCTCACAAACGTATCGTAGAGTTGCCTGCTTCTAGGTGCTTACCTCCTGGCGAGGGAAGGGGAAGTGGGCAGTAGCTCTAGCTTATCAAATTTGACATCGCATATGACATCAATAAAGGCAATCTCAATTTCAGCTCTTATTGCACCATCGATTTCGTCAGTTATGGCCCAGCAGTGCGGCTC
This sequence comes from Pleurodeles waltl, assembly GCF_031143425.1. Lineage (NCBI taxonomy): Eukaryota > Metazoa > Chordata > Amphibia > Caudata > Salamandridae > Pleurodeles > Pleurodeles waltl. The sequence goes on along the minus strand of NC_090445.1, from coordinate 813,785,382 downwards.
ATTAACGTTTCCCTAACACCTTACCTGTCAAATGAAACATACGGAGAGATGCCTAGTTATGCCTATTTCATAGGGTCACAAGCTCAACATATATCAACCATGGGGCAAACACTGCACATAACACAAGAGAGCCAACATCCAGGTAATCAATCCAAGAGAAGGAGGGGTGTTTAAGTTCCCTATTTAGTGTCTTATACCAGCAATAGGCACCCAAAGAAATTACTAGCACATAAAATGTGTTCTAAACAAAATGTGTTCCAGAACAAAATGTAAGCTCAGTCTGTGTTGCAATACCTTTCATTGGCAGAGGATCTCATATGAAGAGGTGGTGCTATGTAGTGCATGATCAGGCACATCTACTAGAAGTTATATAGCAGGTGAGATAGCTCAGTGGGTTGAGCGCTTATTGCAGAAACGTGTGTGCAATCTGCAGAGCCAAGGCGGTTTTCAGAAGTTTAATTAAAGAAGTACCACTGGGTAGTGTAGTAATAACATAGAGCAATGATCTGCTAATTGATTATCCAGGGTGTACTACAAGCTGCTGTTTACGTTATTGCCTATACACAGGGCCCCTGGAATCATGCAGCCGGAGATGGCCGAATAATGCGGCAGGGTTTAGTAAATTATGATGAAATAATGAGGACACAGCATGAAATTCCAAGCCAGACATTTGTTAAAGCAATGAATAGCAATTAGTTCTTAGAAAGACTAGCCAGAGACTAAAAGTACACCATTCAATATTATCACTACCTCACGCGGGCACATGCAATGTGCTCTACTTGCCTGACCACAATGTCCTTTCCGTGACTGATTCGAGGCACAACCGGAGGCCAATTGTAACACGATGTGTAAATCTTAGGCCTGGGTGAAATGCAATGTATACTGGTGGAAATTGCCAACATTCTGAATTTCAAGTTACTGACATTTGGGGATTTTGATGCAAATTTTGGAATTATTCGGGTTTGGGTTATTTTCATTTAGTTGAGCTTGGGTTCGTGCAAAAATTATCTTGATTAGGAGACATTTATTTCACAAACTAGTTTCCAGCTGGTATCCTCTCCGTGTCTCGTGGAAAATACGCTAACCGATTTCATAGCTGTCCAAGACATCCTGTTGCTTTCTGGCCACATCAAAAAAAGGCGAGCTGCGCACTCTCCGCCGCTCTCTGCGCCTCTGAATATCTACTCCACATAACATGAAAAAGGGGGGGGAGTGGTCCCAAACAAGGCAAACCCCACCTCCCCACCATGCAACTTTCAATTGTTTTCAAGGCATCCTCCGAATGACGCAACATGCCAAAAATTCCCCTTCTTTCACAAACGAGGAGATCAACCATCCAACTAGCGAAATCATCCTTCAAAATCACTGCCAAACAAAAAAGGATCTCAGATGCCTGGCCGAACCTCTGGGGCCAATCCCAAAACCAGGCATGCAAGGAGGAGCCAGAAGGTCAAGACAGAGATCGACACCCACACGGTGCTGCCCCCAGAGCTTGTTTACGGCCTCCCATCTTAAAGCATTTAATTATAATAATGTTGTTTTAGTGCAAAGTGCTCCAGTGGCGCACATAACTCAAACGTGTGGCTATTCAGTACACTGGCCGTTATGCATACCTAAAAACACAAAGAGTATGGGTTATTTTTTCTGGGTAAGGAACATAAAAGAATCAGCCCAGTTGCGATTCGTAGATACCCGAACATCTTCACTTTGAACAGATACAATAAATAAAGGGGGGTGCCTCAAAGCCAAACCAAGAATGAGGCACACACAGAGCACTGATCCAACAAGAAACATCGTGCCGCCCCCAAGGAAGCTGCCGCTCTTCTCTGAAGCCCACACCAGTGCACACCCTCCCCACCTCACCTTTGCTTCCCACCGGCCGCCCCGCATGAGGTCTCCAACACTGCAACAGACGGCACCTCCAGGCAAAAAGGAGAAAAAAGGTCCTTCACATTTCACCGCATCAGAAGCCCCCGGGAGGTGACACCAAAACATCTAAAGAGCAGGTGGGGGGAAAGGAAGCACTCCAGTGCTTGAGCAGGCAAGGGGGTGTCAGCAATTATCAGTGGGAACCAGGCAGCGATGTGTAATCTGGGCAACCTTGCCCGCTACTTAACCTGTCCTGCCACCCCCTGACGACCACTGGGGTAACCCCGCCAGCGATGGGGCAACCAATGGTTACTCCCCCTGGGAGAGAGGTAAATTCAAAAGGTGGCCACTGTTGGCCACTGTCCCTGACCGGTCCGATCTGACCCATACCTGTTTCCGGTGCCTGCGACCTGGCAGCTTGGCCCCTGGTCCATTCTGTTTAAAAACGTATGCATGTGTTTAAACTCCCTTTTTAAAATCTTTCTCCTGCTTTATTTATCAGTTTGTTTATCTATACTGTCAATCCAAGCCACTGGATTGTTCTCCCCAAGATTCTCAAAGTGAACGATCCTTTAAGTATCAAACATCAAATGGATTGAAGACCTCCTACTGTATCCGTGCTCTTGGCTTAATCTCTCTAGTATTAGGAAACACATGATAACCTGCTTTTCATGTCTTAGTTAGATGCCTGTGGTTTGATGTGATGGTTGTTTCCGTTTTATTTTAGTGGCAGAACACCTTTTTCGGCAGTTGAACACAACAAATTCCTAAAAAAAAAGCCTTTTCACATTATCAAAAGCCAGGAAAGGAAAACCTAACTTAAAAAGATTTTCTTGAAGTTAAGACATTTTTAATAGAGTTTTAAAACTGAACTTCCTGGCTTAGGGCAGTCATAAAACTGTCTAATTTGGCTGAAGGCATTCTTACCTATTGTCTTAACCCAGGCAAAACCTTAGTAAATGAGGTTTATGTTTACTGGTTTAAGACACATTTAAGGCTGTTTCATGCCAGGGAAACATTTAGTAATCAGCTCCATAATGTGTATGATCTTCCAGTGAGGCAATAACTTCAGTAAATGAAAAACATGTAATAACATTAAATAACACTGAACCTAAATAATCACTTAGTTAAAAAAAAATCACATGATTTGCATTTTAAGAGTTAAGATACTCAGTGAAGTCTTAAGGGCAGCAAATTTACATCGGAAACTCATTTTTCATGTTGATAGATCAGAAATGTACTAAGATACATCGCATTTTATCCTTCTCTGTGAGGGACAGACAGTCTGTTTTTCAATGCAATAAACAATAGCCGCTGAAAGGACTTTGCTAGTTTTCAAGCCCTGATCTGGCCGCAGGTCAGTCCAGTTCTCTTCGTCTACTCAAGTCTGTTTTTGATGTATTTAGCCTTGAGACACACATATGTGTCTGCTGTGTTGTCTTTGGTATTTGGGGCTTTTAAAGAAATCTTTTGCTTCAGAAGATGCTCTTTACTTTTATGGATTACTGTCAGTTTATAAGGCCGCTAACAGAACCTCAGAAATAGCCGATGGCTGTCATGCGATGGTCCTTTGAAGCTGTATATAAATGTAAAGTCTACCTTGATGATGCGAAAAAGACGGACGGATGGCAGAAAACACGCTTCTGCAAAGCTAGGAAGTTCCAGAACTCTTTATTTCTATCGGCAGTTATTACAGTTAAAGTAAAAAAATGCACATACAGCCTGGCAAGTGACATCCTCATTTATATTTTCATCGTTTCGTTTGAAATGTTGTTTGCATTTCCAGTTCAGAGTTGTCCAATGAGAATAATGTTATATTTTATAACACAAATCATAATGTTGAGGTTCCCCATATAATGAGCTGAAGGTATGACATTTAAACGTCAGGAGTGACAGAGATGCCGGATCAATACCTATTATGAGTTATAAAAATGACCTCTTTTCCTTACACTGTTTACAGTTTCTTGCAATGGTGAATTTTTCATGTCATGGTGAAGGGCATCCCGTGAAGTTTTAAAAACCCTGGCCACGACAAACAGTTCTAAAAATAATACTGCGTTTATGAAAGCAGAATGATAGGCATAATGGGGTCCCGCCAAGGGTTTTCAAGATCCAAGTGACATCATAGGAAACGGAACCAAAGTCAACTCTTGCCAGGATTTTCTAAACCGACCCACATTCGACGTGGACCAACCATACCACACAGACTCGACTTTCTCCAAGATGTTTAGAGGCTGGAGGAAGAGTCCTTTGAAAAAAGCTATAAAGTAGGCTCTGTAGTTGCATGGAACAGCACAATCTTCCAAACATTCCGATAAACAGAAAATGAAGTTACACTAACTTCTGGGGAGGGAGAAAGTGCGGATACTAAAAAAAAATCCAAATATCATACTTCAAGTAGCCATCATCAACACTTCTTCAAAACAGTGACTTATGCATATGCCTCTAAAGAAATTCTGTAACAATGACAAAAAAAGGGTGAGCAGCAGGCAAGTACGAGTACCATAGGAAATGCAGTGTCTGTTACCCACTAAATAATACCAATGCAAAATACTGACAAGAGAAATAAGAGCAGTTGTCCTGTGTCCTGAAAGCACTGCTCTATTAATGCGATGACACTCAACTAGCGCCACCTGAAAGAGGTGCTGGTATGCCACTGTGCAGCTCAAAAAGCCAAAAAACAGCGGGTCATGGATGATTACTTATACTCATCAAAGTCAGTGCTATTCATTACGGGGAGAGACAACTCTCCTCATCAAAAGGGTGCCCAAGGTACCATGGACCACATTACAAATAGGGTGTACTGTTCTTGTTTGAACCCTTTAAAATGTGGGCACTGTGAACAGACTGGGATGGTGCACACAATTACAGTTAATGAGCTGTCCCTAGAGCAGCTACAAACCCGCATCAGCTGTGGGGGTCACGCATTACTGAAAGGCAGGCCAGCTGTTTGCAGCCTCTGGTTCAGCTTTGACTTTGCAGGTGGCAACCAGGCCTGCACGTCAAAGGGGTCAGACGTGTCCCTGCAGGTGGGTGTCATGAGTGACTGCACCCACCTGCAGGGGGAATTCTAAGGGGGTCTGTTGGACTCTTCTTCCCACTAAGGGGGGCCCCCAGGCTCACACTTATTGTGCACACCCTAACAGCCCCTTTGCCGCTGCACTCCCATTTATGACACAATGTGGCTGCAGAGTGTTTCTTTATTTGCATGAGGCGTGCACTCACAAGCAAATAACTGGATGCCCCCTTAAGATTGCGCCAGTGATACATGTGCACTGGCAACGTCAGTATAACAGAAGGGGCAGCACTACCTTCTGTAATACCAAAGTGCCCTCTGTGTGCAAAAAGCAATGCATACTCCAGCTGCGCCCCCTCCCTCAGAACTCACTCAGGAGCTCTCAGGCCAGGGTGCTGTACTGAGGAGCCCCCTGAAGCTCGGGGGGCCCCTTGCATCGCAGTGGTTGCGGGGGCCTTTTTTACACCACTGACGGCACCCCCTAGGACACTTTTGATAAAATAACCTCAAAACTGTTGTTAATGTTAAGGTGGTCTTCCTCAGGGCTGTATGCCTACTCGAGTGCGGCTTTCATAGTTAGCTATGCATTGCAGGAACGTGGATTGCTCGTTTGCTTTGGCACCGCCATTTTTCAATGCGATAGATGGGATGCTTTAAATGCCTATTTGGGATTAGTGAGTTTGCGCGATCCTCGCGGTAATAGGAAATGAAGTTTGGCTCATAAAAAAATAGTTGTCCCCCTGCTTCTGTGCCAAGGCCATTTTTTTTAGCTTTCAGATTCAATGCACGTGCCACCGCTTTTAACCAGTTTGCGCGTGCATCTTCGTGGGCGCTGCTGCAGTTCTTATTCTTTTCCAAAAATGTTTTTCTTTCCCATGAGTAATCTAATAGTGCGCGTGCATGAGGTGCACGTGTCAAAGCATGTCTATGTATAAGTATGCGTATAAGAACGGGGTTTTGATTTAGAACGCAATTTGAATATGTACCGAGTGTATCTGTATTGATTTTCTCTATGAGGCATTACTTGAGCGGTGCTTAATCATCAGAAAGAAAACTAATTACAATTGATATATGATTACTGCTGGAAGTAAAACAGTTTCCTGATACGCAACTGTAATATATTTCCTGAGAGTGCAGCAGCAATCTCTGGTAAGCGTACAGTTCAAGGACCACCCCTGAAAAACCAAGTTAAAAATTCCAAGACCATGAACCTTACACACAAGACCACTAACACATACGTGAAGGTCTAACCTGCACCCAAAATGGTGGCTTAATAGCTCCGGAACCCACATCATTCAGGTAAAGGCGAACTATTTTCTTTTTTAGGGTCGAGCCTGCGTTGCATGCGCTCGCGCATGCGTATCGCAGCGAGACGCTTTAGTGTTTAGAAAAGGGGTTCGGAGCCCTCTCGACGTCATGTCAGTGTGTTTGATTGGTTCGGGGGCTTGCCCAATAAAATCCGCTTGCTTTCATTAGTCAAAGGCATGCACACGTCATGCCTTTTCCGGTGGCTAGCCCCCCTCGAGCACATCGACCAAGTACAGAAAACATGTGAGGCTCGCTGTTTTCTGTGGGCTCGTGGACTATTTTTTCTCTAATTTACTAGCGCGATTTCGCTTGGCAGAAGTCGAGCGCTTTACATAGTTAATTGCACTTTTTCGGGTTACGTTTATAAATGCACTTTTGCCGATAGGTGAAAAGTCAGGTTAGGAGTTTACAATGCTATCAGCTCTAACATGAGCAAACGCGAGACCCGTTGCATTGCAAATGCTTGTTTAATTTGATATCCCGCAGCCTGTCATAAACTCAATAAATAAGACTCAGATGGTGATGGTTGCTGCAACAATGCGAGTGAAAGACAATTCATTACTTATATTTGATCGCCTCCATTTATAAACTTTTCCAAAAATCATGGGAGAAAAGATTGTGGGTGCAAGTGAATTTGCTCTTTTGGTTTTAATGTTCTCATGCAAAAATACATCTTTGTGTTTCAACGCATGAGGAAAGGGAGTTCACAAAAGTGTTTAAGGAGTAAGTTTGGAAACCTGTGACTGTGAAAGGTTTTTAGACTTAAGCAGAATTTTTAAGATTCCACAAGCAGTACGAGGCAAGGTGGGAAACCATCAGGTGAGGGTCTCCGTCTTTTGTGCAACCGGAATATTGTCTACATCAGAGGTTCCACAGGCTTGAACACATTCATAGCAGTTTTGCAGAATCACATGCCATTTAAGGATTTTGGAGGAATCACATACCACCTAAGGGGCTCAGCAGACTTACATTTTATCATGTTGGGTCTAGAAACCCTCAAAGTATCGAAGAGGTACTGCCGGGTCAGATACAATTTCTAGGTCTCCTGAGGCTCACATGCCCTATCATGGGCTTACCACGTGATTGTATTATCTTACAGGCATCTCCAGGGTTTACATACCTTTTCTGAAAAGCCATAGACTAATATAACATTTGGGTTAGGCAAACTTCATAAAGCAAATAGACTTAGCAGACTCATTTACCTTCTGAGGGGTTTCTTCTGATTCACGCAACATCTCTGTGGAACCGCAACTGCATACTTGCGTACCATTTTTAGGGGCTCTATTGACCCATATACTATCTCTGGGCAGAGAAAGTCACATGTCATCACAGTGGTTCTGCAGACCTTAGCATCTACTGGCACAGATACCATTGCAGAGGCCCTAAAAACGTAGACCCATATTTATAATTTTTTAGCTCCTCATTTGTGCAGTTTTTTGACACAAAAATGTCGCAAACTTACAAAATACAACTGTACTTTGCAAGTTTGCACCTCTTTTTTATCAAAAAATTACGCAAATGTGGCGCTGGAAAAGTATAAATATGGGCCTTAAAATCTCAGGAATCCTGCTGCCTCACATTGTAAACCACAGGATCATCAGACACACACACCATCTCAGAGGACCTGACATTTTTAAATCTAGAAACTCAGGGATTCCGCCGCCGCACAGATTAGGCCACAAGGTCTGAAAGGCACATATAATGGAGGCACTGGAAACCTAAAATCTCTGGTATTCTGCTGACTCACATAGTAAATCAAAGGCCCTACAAGCACACACCACATCTCAGAGGCCCTGGAATCCTAAACTTTCAGGGATTGTGCTGACTTACATCATATATCAGTGTTACTATGATTCATATAGCAATTACTTTTCTTAGCTTCTGTACCACTGCAGGCACTGTTCAATCTCACACACCATCTAAAGGGTAGGCTCACATACTATGCCTTGGGGTTTGCAGCCCTGAATTCTTTTACAGGGGTATTGTAGGCTTGCATATCACATTAGTGGTTCTCTAGACTTGTGTACTACCAAAGAGACTATTCAAACTGTATGTATCATACTGGTTTTACTGGTTTTAATAAAGTGTCACTCATTCTGTAGGTTTACATCTCACCTTAAGGGTTCCTAAGGGTTTTGAAAATCTGCAGTTTGTCTGAGTGACTCTGCTGGCTCACATACTATCTCTGTGACATTGTAGACCCACATGTCATATCAGATCTTCTGTAAAATCACTTTCAACAGGCAAAAAGGATGCTTCCCGTTTGCCTGGTGTTTTAGCCAGTATGAATAACCTGACATGATATTTCACTTAGTGATGATGACATCAATTTACTGTAACGACTGCAAGGAGCGTCCCAGAATGAAGCCTAAAGTCCAGAAGAACCAGTCTCCAAGACAGGTCTGTTGATATGAACAGCCTTAATTATAATCATTTGCAAAATCCCAGTAGATTGGATGGCTGTTGAGTGAGGAGAGAATTGCACTATATAGTCCATGTATTTCCATAGCTCTTCATACTCCAGACAAGGCACTGAAACACATTAGCAGACAGAAGTAATTCCCTCCGCTAACGTCATAATCGAGCCCTTTGTCAAGAATTAGCAAGCATTGTGTTTCGGCCTGACAGCCATGAACAAGTCAGTATTGTGAAAAGCTGTGAGTACAGGGTTTGCGATTTCTGCACCCACTGTGGAGAGCACTCTTTTACATTGGAACAAAGCTGGTTACTTGAAATTTAAAATATATAACGAACAAAAAGAATAACACAAATATTAATTTATTATCTGTAAAAAGTCACTACCTATGCTTTAAAATATCTATCAATTAATTAAAATATGTATTAATATTAAAATAGCAATTACAATGAATGTGCTATAAAAATAAATTAATTGATAAAGCATCTAACATTACAAATTTATATTGAAGAATAAAACATTTCTTAAACCTATAATTATTTATTTTAAAACAATATATTTTAACTTTATTCAACCATTGTAACTAGTATTCTAAAATATGTAACACAAACTAATATATTAAAAATAATAAAACATAAGAACATTAGTCAATAATTAAAAACACAAAAGAAATTATGTAATGAATTTCCAGGATAAAAGTAAAATGTGCGTGTATACATAATGAATAAATAAAAAACTATTGAAATACACTGTTGCAGCTACAATCATAAAAAACTTTGGGGAAATGTGGGTGAGTGGGGGTGGGAGTCAAATTTACTAATTAAATCCAGACAGTCAAACAAGCCTTGTAGAAGTACAAACTGTAGAGATATGATATTTACTATTCTACCTCCAGCCTAACAAACATTGACAAAAATGCATACATTGGGCAGGAACAGATTCACAGTTTCAACTACCTTAGAACAAATATTGGGTAATGTGCATATTTGGTGGGGAGGTAGATTTACTAACAGAATTCCAGAATAACAAGCATTGAAGTAAGTTTTTAATTCCAATATACAAACCCTAAGGGCCTCATTCACGAAGAAATGATGCAGCGCGTTGCCGAAAGTCAGCTTGCAGTGCCACAGTGCATCATTTTGAAAGTGCCGGGATGTGTCATATTTGCAGAAATACGACTCATCCCTGTACTTTCCTCAGCACTGGTGCACAAACTGCTGCCTAGTGTCAACGCAGACACCCTTGCGCCATAGTGCAAGGGGGCCTGTGTTGCCAGGAGGATTGTTTATGTGCAGGAAGGGATATCTTCCTACACATAAACAATCATTAATGGCATTTTCCTCTTCCTATATGTTCTTGAGAATGCAGCACACGTAGAAAGAGGAACGGGGAGAAATAATTTTATTTCTCCCTGTCCCCCACTTTAATGACATGAGGTGGCATAGGAATCTGAAGCATTCCCAGCCTCGTAAATCTGAGAATGCATTGGATTCCATCAGGTTCCATGGGTGCTGCCTAGAAACACCCACAGCAACACCCATGCAACACCCCTTTCACGGAGAGTTATGCGTGAAAGGGGGCCACATATGTAAATATGGGCTGGCACACTGTGCCACCGGAGCGTGAAAAGAATTACGTTCCAGTGGCGCAGTGTGCCACTTGTGCCTTGTAAATGAGGCCCTCAGGATACTGCATATTTTGGGAGAGGGGAACAGGTTGAGATTTACTATTTAACTTCAGTCTAACAAACATTGGGGAAAGTGCATATATTGGAAGGACAGATTTAATATTCTACGTGCAGGCTAATAAAAATAATGGAAAGTGAATTCAATAAAGGTGTCAGATTTAATAGTCTAACTCAAGTCTAATTAACATGAGAGAAAATGCATGCATTTGAATGGGGTAGATTTACTATTCTAACTCAAGCCAAACAAATATTGGAAAACGTGTATGCATTGAATGGAGGTCATTAACACAACAGTAAGGCAAAATTCCTTGCTTACCACAATATACTCCCTTGCTTACCACAATATTCCATTCATTTGTATGTTTAACGAATGGTGGGCTTAACTCATGTATTTTGCTGTAGTGTAAATAAACACAATTACAGCTAAATTGCGTGATATTGTGTGGCTTACAGAAGGAGTGTAACCCAGCATTTAATGCTATTTTCTTTGTGCAAAATGCACTCTCACATGCAAAATGAACTTGAGGATACATTTCAAGGTAAGGAAATAGTGATTAATGTAACCGAACGTGAACAGCAGCAGCCAGCGGCCACTCATGCTCAATACTTTTGTTGTTCCTTTGTTATCGCAGTAGATGTGTCTAATTACTCATAATCATGTAAACAAACGTAACTGTGTAATTTTCTGTAATTTTGTATCAAAAGTGTAACACAAACTTTCTGAAAATTACTCCAATTACTCTGGCTTGATTAAAATTTCACCTAGACCTAGATTAAACTGGTCATGAAATAAAAAAAAAACAGAGAAATCTCCTTTGCGAGGGTGCAAGGGGAGCTGGTAAATTCAATGCAGGATTAATAGATCATAGGCAGGGTCTGGTGAAACAGCACATAGTTCAGAGAGAGCAGTCCATGGTCTGAAGTAACCCAATAAAGTCTTCTGGAAAGTATGGGCTGCAAAGGGTAGCAGCTCAAATTCCAGGAAGGAAGCAGCGGAAGGTCTTAGAGGTGCACTGCCTACTTACCGGAAACAAACAACATAAAGGTCCATTACTTGTGTAAGATGTATGGCGGGGCTAGCTAGGATAAAGATTGGCCCTAAGCAATGCAAATTTCCCTTGCTCAGAGAATAAAAGAAAATTGCATGTGAGATTGTAACAGTTCTTGGGGGCAGACTAGCTGTCTCTACGAGGTCAATGTCTTATCATTGCATCAGGGGCTTTAGGGCAATTTCACCATAGGTGATAATAATCCTCCTTATTAGCTTAACTGCAGACAATCATGCTTGTAAAATGTTCCTGTTCGTTACATTTGTAGCTCCTCCCTCCAAGTCGTCAGTGTAACAAATGCTGACATCTTACATCCGGTAATGTAGCTCTTGCTCACAGTGTGCAAGTTTAACATGAAGGACGTCCTTCACAGGTTTGTCACGGTATATCCGATCTCTGCTGAAGTCATTGTACCCAACTCCTGATCATGGTACATGACGGGGTAGGAGAGAATTGTCCAAGCTGGATGTTTTGTAAATGGAGGGGATGGGTGGTCCTGCGTCGAGCAGCAAGGGGGCAGGACACATGAGCCAGAATGAGATGCAGAAAATGAGAGGGTAGAGAGAGCGAGCAAGCTCCACCCCTACATTGCACTGTGTGCCAAGTCCTTGTATAACACTGGCATCATCTGCTGCATTACTTCCAGCAAGTGCAGTGCTCATATTGCCACTGTTACATACTAGTCTAGATACCAATGCAAGATGGAGGGAGGCATTTGCATAAGGTTGACAAATGAGCCCTTCATTGCACTAACTTGTAGTGCGTTATTCACCAATCACGAACTACAGTTGAATCATTTTGGATCACGTAAGGATTTTTTATTTAACATAAGGATCTAATGTAATGAATCCATCAGCTATTTCCTACGCAATAATCAAATTCTTGGAAGATACACCACACCTCGGGCCTGTTATGGCAAATTTTCCTTTTAATCCTGAGGTACTGATTAACCAAGGATGTGAGAAAGTTCCATTTTATAATTGTATTATTGAATCCAAATGCCATTTTTACGAGAGGAAAAATGTTTTTTTAAATGTTAGTGTGCTTAGCTTAACGTGCATGTACTTGTGTTAAAAACGTAGTTATTCATCAAGTCACAGCAAGCCCTCTTTACTTGTGTGGAAACCATAAAGCATTATTTTGATAAGTGTTCCGCTCACAAATTGCGCAGCAATTACGCCTCACAACTATCAAAGTGATTGCTATGTAAGCTGCAGCATCATCAAGGATAAAAACAACAACTTACTGGGTGTTTTACATTCTGTAGCTGTGATATATGCATTCTGCACCTTTTTCATAACCATCTACCTTGTGCTCAAATGTATGTGTCATGCGTTTTTCTGCTATGTGCAATGGAGAAGACATGTATACATTTTCAAACACAAGTACGTTTCCTGTGATGGAAGACTTGCATGGTGCCACTAAGAGGGTTAGGCCGATGCACAGTGGCATCACTCTGTCTACACTGAACTGAAGCAAGTAGCACCGGAAAATGACCCACTATTTAGAATTTACTAATATGAAGAGTGGGCAAGCCAGGCCCATTGAGAACTGTGGGCAAATGTTATGTTATGTTATGTTATGTTATGTTATGTTATGTTATGTTATGTTTTTTGTAACATAAAACAAATACCCAAAGCCATCCTGGTGCTATGAGGGTGGAGTGGATGGGAGGGAGAAGGGAGCAGAAGGAGCTCAAACAATTATTTACAGATAGAGAGAGGTAAACTAAAAAGACAAGGTTTAAGGTTTTTCTGGAGCTTGGAGGGGCAAACTACAGACTGAGTGAGAGAGAGAAATGGTTTCTGAGTTTGGCAGCCAACTAGTAAAAAGAACGCCCCCCATGCACACCTTAGAAACATATGAGATACAACCAATCACTTGGCAAAACTGGGCCAAAGGTAACAAGAAGGAAGGTAAGAAGAGGGGTTCTTCCTCAAGCAGATGGGACCTGAATCATTCACATCATTGTGGATCATGCATAGGACCTTGTTAATGGGAAGCCAGTGGAGTGATTTAAGATAGGAGGACAGGGGTAGAGGAGGAAGACCCCTTAGAGCAGCCGGGCAGATGTGTTTAGGATGACTTGAAGACGATGAGTGAGATTATCTGGAATTCCCAGGTGCTTAGAATTGCCACAGGCAAGATGAGAAGTAATTAATGAATGGTTTTGTGGGCATGTACGGGGAGAAACATAACAATCATCCTAAACATTTTGAGATGAGTGTAGTATGTTCTGAATACCTGGTTGATTTGTTTTCCAAAGGTGAATTCATTGATTTTCAATGATAATACGCAGATCTTTGGCTGAACAAACAGCGGAGAGTGAAAATGCCAATGCAAGGGGCCATCAAGTATTAGACATGGCTGTGGACCTCTGACTGAAGAGAAGATTTTCTGTATTGTTTCTTTTGAGCTTGAGGAACTTTCTCTCCATTCCAAAAGACAACTACTCTCGTGGACGTACAGAAACTTTACAGGACCTGATTTGGATTGGAATGGAGATGATGATTTGGGAATCATCATTAGCATATGGCAGGGTATTGAATCCAAATGAGTGGATGAGGTGTACCACAGAAGAGAGATATGCATTAAATAGAGTGTTACTGAAAGACAAGCTCTGTGGGGCACCATAGGACATGAGGTGGTTGAGAATTCTTATGGTGGTAATTCAATTTGACAAAGAAAAGAACAGTGCTAGGTTGCAGGCACCTATTCTATTCCACAAAATGTTGTCATCAGAGTGAAGTGAGAGATGGTGTCAAAGCTGAGAAGTGTAATCATTTAGACGCTGCAGTGCCTTGATTTAGCATACATCTAAGGTTAACCACCATGGCTATGACAATGGTTTCTGTATTATTGAAGTGTCTAGAGCACAGCTGAGTGTTGATGGCTTTTTTCAAAATTTTGGAAAGGGAGAAAAAAAGTGATAAAGGATGTTAATTTCCTAATACTTCTCTGTCAGACGAGGAGTTTTCAAGTGAGGAGACGGCCTGGGCATGGTTCCAGTCATTTGCAACAGTAGGCTCTTCTACAGAGGAAATACGAAAGTGAATGATGATGGAGATCACCGTCTCTGGGGCTAAGTCTAAAATGTTGAGGGACAAGGATTAGAAGCTGAACCTGACTTAATAAGTGGTATAGAATTTCATGTGGGATAATGCCTTGAAATTGAAAAAGAACTAATGGCTATCAGGGTTTTTTTAATCAGCCGTTGCAAGCACCCAATTCATGGGAGTTTGAGGAGAGAAGTTGGAATGGAGCAATTCAATTTTAAAGTGCAAGAACTGAGAGAGGAATTGACAGATGTTTTGGAAGGATATTTTGGGGATGTTGCAGGCCTAGTAAGAAAGCAGTTCTTTCACAATATTAAACGTCTCTCGAGATAAGTTGGTGGTGTGAGACTCATAGCATCATAACATTTCAAATCAGGTCTCCATAATATATATATTTTTTTAAATCATTCAATTGTTTCTGTATTGTTTCTTTTTTTGAATTCTCACAAGCCATTACATAGTTGAGATGGTTGCCATATTGCCGGCAGAGTTCAAAATATGCTTGCAAAGTCATTGCTGACACTTATCAGAATGTAGCTACTAATAAATAGAACACCCACAAACAAAACTGAGGCCATGAACTGCATTCATTAAACTTACTATTGGGCTGTTTGCACAATCCTAAATCTATTGTTTCATTACTGTCACACAATAATATATTTTGTTTTATAGGGAATGCATATCACATAAACAGCATCAAAATACTAAATTTTGACGATAATCGTGCACCACCCTTTGAGGCCCATTGAAATCAATGGTGTGCCTCCATTTAACGCATGCTCTTAGGAGGCATTAAAAGTCCTGAAAAAAATACACAGAGAAGTGCTTTAAATTTCTTTATGCCATTTTTTGCCCCCACCTAACAGAGGGAACAACTCCTTTACATACATTATGCCTGGCACAGGCATACTGTAGCACAAAGGGTTACAAAGTGATGCAATGCATGCATTGCGCCACTTTGTAACTTTGGCACAGTGATTTTGGCCTCGTTGGGTCACATTAGCGTTAAAATAAATGACGCTAATGTGGCGCAAGAAAGCGCTAGGGACTGTTAAATCAGCCCCTTACTTTTTACAAGAGACCAGCTGGTCAGTTCAAACTGGATTTGCCCTTAACCCTTGTGGTGGCTTCTGGGAGAATGAGTCCTAACCCCCAAGTGGTGCCCACAAGGTCCTGGTCCTGGTGTGTGAGTGTAGTCTTCTGATCCTAAACCCTTCAAAACTAGACACTTAGAAATGTTTTTAGAACTTTTCTTCCACAGAACTAGATGGGACCAATGCAGTAGGCACTGACATCGAATCACTGGTCGGATTCAACTCGTCGGGTTCCCCCGCTATAAAATATTTGACTTCTAGATAAGTTTCTAACTCAGAACTTAGAAAAGTTTCACTGAAGACAAAGATGAACACCATCTGACCGCTGATGATATTTCTGGACAGAGAACCAGACTTTGCCCACTCTGAGTTTTACAACCAGAGCTGGGGCCCAGGCTGCCTTGGTCAAGCCTAAGGACAACCTGCGGACGACTCATCGACGAAGGCTTTTCTCTGGAAAATCTTCTAAATCAGAAGGTAATCTTTCCACCAGAACAAACCTGGTCCTAACACCTGACCGGAAGTAGCTTATAGTCACCCTTAACTTTTAACTTGGACCGTGTCTATCATGACCAGATAACCGCAATTGGTTCTTTGTACTTATAAGTGCTATTTTGACTTAAAACATCTAAAATCATATCTCCAGCTCCCTACGTCTGATGTTTGTTTTTTTGGGCTCTATTTGTTCATTAAAGTTTAAACAATTTGTATAAATTGGAGGGGGATTTTTTATTTTGTTGAGTTTTCTACCTCTTAATTGTTTTGTTACTGATAAATGCTTTACATGTTTCTCCTATGTTAAGACTGTCTGCATTTTCTTACAGCTACCAAGGACTGAGCTCAGGATTTTTCTGCACCTTAGGTGATGGTCAGATTAGTAGTTTTCTAAGTTTTTTGCAAATGTAATTTCTATTTCTTGTACTTGCAGCCTTCTGATAGCCCCAGGTACAGATATCGTTCAGGGGGCGAAACACGTGTCAGCTGTTGTCTTTCAAGTGTTCTGTAATAAATGGCCACTGGATTCATTGATGTGGCTTAGCGTATTGAATAAAAAACATAATTGACTGGGAAGAGTTAGATTCTTATATTGGATTTATGGTGGGCCTACCAATCTCTTTTGTAGCTCTACGGAACGTATTTGAGGAAAAGTGGTCCACACCTAATTTGGTGGCCCACAACTGTATGAAAAGGACATTTGTTCAAATAGAAGAGTGTGCTGGACCTTTGGAGAAATATATCAGACTCTTTCATATTACTCCACTAGCTAAAATGGTCCAAAATACAATTGCATGTTTTACATTAGAGGAAACTTTAAGTAATTCGACCTCTATTTTCAAGCTTTGTTACTTGGCTACAAATTATAGGCAGATCACAGTTCCGCCCTGCACCTTAAATTGTATAAGTATGAAAAACAGCTGCTCGGTGTGTTATTCCATTCATTCCGCTCCTGGGCCCAAACGGGTACACAGAGCATGCAGTAATATTTACCAGCAGGCCAAAAGGCATTATAACCCTTGCTGCCTCAAGCAAACAGAAGGGGCGGCCCTTATCTGTTAGGCAAGTTTTTCTTAATGTAAAAATAACGAAGAAATTGGCTTGAAAAGAGATGTGCTTTCCAAACAGATACCGCTCAGGCTCTGTTCAATGCTTTTACAGCACAGCAGGTGTTACCCTGATATAAATGAAACTTATAAGAAAATGGTATTCGCTGTGCACTGATTTATGTAGGCAATTGTATGTAGCATTCCCTGCAATGTAGGAGAGAACTTGCACACACAAAAAGTTATGAATGCGATAAAACTATGGTGTAATGTTTAAATTATAAGTAATAAATGAACTCTGACGCAAACATGATTATTCCTTAACTACATCTGCTAAACTAAAACATACGCCAACTCTTACCATGTTAAGCGCTATGATGCCTTGCTAAATTGCTGAACTGTAATAAACACTTTAGGACCCTTGTGATTTCCTTAGGAGAGCAGGAATGTATTTACAATTTTGCTATCACTTCGTGACTGGCTCTGGGTCTTCCTTGACTTGTCAGGTACCCACCATGGAGATGTCGTCGTGGGACAATAGAACCCTGCAGGCAGAGTTCGCCCCAGGTCCATAGCCAGGACCCTGGACACCCCTTCCTCTCCAAGGGCCTGGGCAGGAAGTGTGGAGAGGAGCATGTTAGAGCAGAGCAGGGACAGGATGGGTGGAGACAAGCTCCCCCAGTAGCAGAGGAACAACGACAGAGAGTGTTTCAGTAACAGACAGTAGGCTAATAATACTTCGGCGTCGGTGTGCTTATTCACCTGAGGATCCTGGCATCTGGACACAATAGGGTTGTGCATAGTTTTTAGGGCATGAGTGAAGTCTTGTAGAGTTGTGGATTAGTGGCTTACCCACTGTTCATGGAATGTCACACTTTTCCCACGCCTTAACTTCAGTTTTCTGTTGCCAGTTGTGAATTTGGCAGTAAACTGATCAACATTCTGTATCCAAGCGCAAACCTTGCATAGTTTGTTCGCACGAGTATCCTGAAAACTGGTAACCCAAGGGCATTTTCTATGTGAATGCATGCTTTACTTACATTTTCCTTAAGGGATACTCGGAGACCACGTCACACCGATGTCATGAACATTGGGTGCACAAGTGCATGTCTTGTTTAGCTTTTCTCACAAGTGACTCAAGACAGATTACACTTGCAGATTATATATTTACCAAAGCCTTCATTTACACAGGAAAGCTCAGGTTGCTTGTCGGTTAACGGCCGTTCCATATCTTTCAGACGTTTTGCAAGATACAGCCATACGTTTCTTGTATCTTTTCTCACCTATGGTCTTATTCCAAGAAATATCACAGCGTCTATACACATTTTTAAAACAATATCAGATGCAAGCCATGTGTTATGTTCACTGAGACAGGCACGAGTGAGACTGCGCCTACAGGGAATGGAGACGCGGAACTAGAACGCGTATTGCTGGTGTACTTTAGTTCAGTGCTCACATTGCAAAGGCAAAATAAGCTGGAACTGTTGAAGGCAAAGTTCACAATCATAGGAACACTGCGCTAGAAATATTAGTGCTTTCTGTAGTGCTCCCTCACAAAGCGGAACCTTAAAACCTCCTGTCTCTTCCGTTGTATTCCTCCAATATGTTGAGATCATTCTGTTTGTTTTCTTCGTACTTTGTTTGCTTTGCATACCGTGGGCTGACTATGTTTTTGCCAAATATCTCAGAATTCTAAAGGTGTTCCACATACGAGCAGTAAACACTATTCAAACAAATCAAACGCAATGGCGAGAAGCAGAGGAGAGAACAGAGCCTCTCAGTACAATACGGTGAGCAAACTGAGCAGAAGTGATGCAGCTCTGGTTCAGTTTTCATGTTCCGGAAGAAAGTTGAGTCACATTACTCCCTCCTCCAGTCATTTATGCTCTTCTCTACTTCCTGTTGCATCATTTTACCTAACCACCCGCCAAAAGTCAATTTGATTTATTTGACTTTAATTGGCTAAGCTAGGTTGGGCCTATGGGTTAGAAGGACGGTTCCCCATAGTGAGCTTCTTGACATGCAGGCAGTTTGGGCAAGCAACAGCCAGCTGTGTCAGTAAACACTGGAATATTATCCCTGGCCACCATGAATTATTATTTACTCAGGCAGTGTCTAGACAAAATGCACAACCAGGTCAGCCCAGACAAGAGCAACATAGAGAGGTAGAGATAAAAGTATGCAGATGTGGTCTATGACAAAGTAGAATATAATGAATAAGACAAGCTGGCCTTATTTTCTAATTATTCGGAAAAAATGATAACAGATTCTCATAGGAATAGCAGGTACTTGGTTTCTTTACTATATGTGACAGTCTATGTAATAGTTCAGTTTATTGATAGTTTCAACCATGTATCCCTCAATGACAGTTTAGGTCCTCTTCCGAGCTTTTATTCATGTGGAAATTCAGTTGTGTCTGCAGGGCTAGATTGGCAATTCGGTAAATCCGGCATTTTCCCAGTGGTCTCCGGGCCAAGACGCACTATTTAGAACTGACATGAGCTAATCATGCCCGCATAAGCCTATTTTAGTCAAGGTCTGCTGCAGTGTGGGTCTAGTTGGAACAATTTTGCTAGGGCTGACTTTGATTTCCAATCCGGCCTTGGTTTTGTATGCTCAGTGGGGAGGAATAGGAGAACAAAGGATGTGTAACCCATTATTTTCAGTCTGTACCAGACAACAATATCATGAGTGTGTCAAACAATGAAGGAGAGACTCAATATTTAAGAAAACGTGTAATGTATCATTCTTTAAGCAACTCATCCCGTTTTTTGAAGCCTTTCTATACATTCAAGTATCGAGGCCTCTGTAATTTATTTAAAAGAGCTAGGCAAATGTGGAACTAGACAAGTGGGTTGAGCACACAAATTGGAAACTGTTCTGTTAGACCTGGCATCCTTGGTATTGTTTCCCCTGTCTTTTTGCCTCAGCCACCTGTATTTTTGACTGTGTGCTGGATTTCAGTTTTGCTGGTTTTGGTACTCTGGGCACTTTACCACTTCTGATCAGTGCTAACATGCGAGTGTTCCATGTGTAAATTGTGATTAGAATTGGTTATCCAGGATTGGCATATTTGATTTAGAGTAAGTCCCTAGTATAGTGCACCATGTGTGCCCAGGGCATGTAAATCAAATGCTACTAGTGGGCCTGCAGCACTGATTGTAAAACCCACATGAGTAGTCCTGTAAACATGTCTCAGACCGGTCATTGCAGTGTCTGTGTGTGCAGTTTTAAACTGTCATGTCATCCTGGCAAGTGCACCCACTTGCCAGGCCTAAACCTTCCATTTTAGTACATGTAAGACACCTTTAAGGTAGACTCCAGGTAGCCCCGTGGCTGCAGTGTATTTAAAAGGTAGGACATGTACTGGTGTGTTTTACATGACCTGATAGTGAAATACTGCCCAAGTCCATTTTCACTATTGCAAGGACTGTCTCTCCCATAGGCTAACATGGGGAGTGCTTTGAAATATCTCTTAAGCATAATTTCCCATTGGGAGCAGATAGAGATATGGAGTTTGGGGTCGCTCTATTCACAATTTGAAAACACATATTTTAGTTAAGGTGGTTTTAACATGTGTGTTTGAAACTCCCACTTTTAGAAAGTGGGCATTTTTCTTGCTTAACCATTCTGTGCCTCTTCCTGGCTGTACAGTACAGGTGTGGGTCAGGATGACAGTTGGGCTGGTTCTGAATTCCCTCTAGACAGTCACACAAAGGGAGCTGAGGTGTGCCCTGCATAGCCTGATGGGTCTTCCTGGGCTAGAGTGCTAGAAGGAGCTGAAACTTGCACCTGAATAGGGCTGTGCCTGTCCTTACACAATGCAGTCCCCAACCCACCACAGTGTGCCTGGGATTAGGGCAGGAAAGGCAGTGTCTTGTGCACTACAAAGAATTTCATTTGAAGTTTCCCTACTTTGAAGACAGAATGGCCATGAGTATTGGACCCAAGGCCCCAGACTTATAGAACACTTATGGATCAAGAGGAGACTCTGCCAAAGAGAAGAGCTGAAGAGCTGTTAGGAGGAGTACTTCCCCTTTGCTGTTCGTGCTTTGCTTGGGCTTCTGCTTTGGAGAGGACAGAAACTGTACTTTGCTGTGTATCCTACTTGTGAGGTTTCTCCAGGGCTTGGACTGAGCTTGCCTCCTTTTAAGAAGCCTCAGGGACATCAAAGACTTCACCTGCGAGCCCCTGGGTTCTCTTGCTGAGGACCCCGACTTGCCAAGAGATGCCCACTCCAGTTCCTGGGGCATTGGGAGTGAAATCTCTCATAAAACAAGAAGAGACAGGCACTCTGCTTGACTCCAGAACCAGTGCAGCTGGCCGACTCTGCAACCAACACCGCAGGCCCGACGCCACCGTAGCACCTCTGACGTTTAGCAACATCATGAGGCCCGAATGCTGTGCCACCATTGTCCGTGACACCTGACTACACTGTTGCGCATGTGGCCCCGTGGTGTGACCACAACCCTGATAGATCGGCCCATCACGTCTTGACCCACTGGACTCATCGACCCCACCGGATTACAAGGATCGGATGCATTGTCAGCCCTGGCGCCTCACCTATGCTGTCTCCATAAGAAGCTGATGCATCACATCCCATGCATAGCAATAAAGAACTGACGCCTCACCTCCTGCGTAGCAGTATGAAACCGACGCTGCACCTGCTCACCTCCCCAACTCCGTGCCACGTCTTTGATTCTGCCTCATTTCTAAGGAACAGTAGCTGGGGTCCGTGCGACTCCATGACCGGCGCTGCACTTCTTCTTGAGTGGCATAGGACTGTTAGGAACAACTCTGTCACAAAGCTGAGATAGCACCACCTGGAACTAGTGTGTTTCTAAGCACTTTATTGGGGTTTAATCTTTGAAAATTCATATCTTTGTTTGTGAATATTGGAGTTTTGTCGTTGTGGTCTTGTTTTACTTAGATAAATGATGGCTATTTTTCTCAACTGGTGTGGTGTCCATTTTTTGTTATTTCACTGTGTTACTGTGTGTGGGTACTTATACTTAATGCATTGCCTCTGAGATAAGACTGACTGCTCATGCCAAGCTACCAAGTGGGTGAGCAAGGGTTATCTTAGGAGTGTGACTCCCTTTCCCTGACTAGAGTGAGGGTCCCTACTTGGACAGGGTGCAAACTGACTGCCAGCTAGAGACCTAATTTCTATCATGTTCCATGCAAGTTACTCTCTTTAGTCTTAATAATACAGATCAGGAGGTTGATCCTCAGTTGTAACAATGTGTGAAGTGATTGTGTGTGTTGAACCTGGCCCTTTTTCTGACCAGTTTTTGTTGGCTTTGGGACTCTGGGCACTTTACCAGTGTTAACCAGTGGTAAAGTGCATATGCTGTCTGTGTAAATTGTATTGTTGATTGGTTTATACATGATGGTCATCTTTGATTTACTTGTAAGTTCATAGTAAAGTTCACTAAAGGTGCCCAGGGCCTGTAAATCAAATGCTACTAGTGGGCTGCAGCACTGATTCTGCCACTCACAGGAGCAGTCCTGTAAACATGTATCAGACCTGCCACTGCAGTGTCAGTGTGCACAGTTTTGCACACCAATTCAACCTGGCAACAGGCCCAAACCTTCCCTTTTTATACATGTAAGCCACCCCTAAGGTAGGCCCTAGGCAGCTCCCTGGGAAGGGTGCAGTGTATGTTAAAAGTGGGACATGTACTGATGTGTTATGTATGTCCTAACAGTGAAATACTGCCAAATGTGTTTTTCACTGTTACAAGGCCTGTCTCTCTCATAGGTTAACATGGGGCCTTCCTTTAAATATCCTTAAAGTTCAGTTTCCCTTTGAGAGCAGATAGAGATTTGGAGTTTGGGATCTTTGAACTCACAATTTAAAAATACATCTTTTATTGAAGGTGGTTTTTATATTGTTAGTTTGAAAATGCCACTTTTAGAAAGTGGGTATTTTCTTGCTTAAACCATTCTGTGACTCTGCCTGCTTTTGTGTTCCCTGTCTGGGTCAGATGGATAGTTGGGATGTTTGTGAATCCCCTCTAAATAGTGACACAAAGGGAGCTGGGGTGCAGCCTGCATCCCCTGATGAACCACCTGGGCAAGAGTGGAGAGAGGAATTGTTACTTACACCTTAATGGGCTGTGTCTGCCCTCACACAATGCAGTTTCCAACCCTCTGGTGTGTGCCTGGGGCCAGGCCTGGGCAAGGCATGATCTTGTGAACAACAGAGACTTTCCTTTGAAGTTTGCCTACTTCAAAGACAGGAAGGGGTATAAGTAGTGGATCCCAAACACCATATTTTCAGATTTCTTCAAGATTCACTTAAGGAACCAAGAGGAACCTCTACCAAGGAAAAGTGCTGCCCCTGCCTATGGCTGTGCTTTGTTGGGCTATTGCTGCTTTGGCCTGAGGAAGAGGACAAAAACTGGACGTTGTGGTCCTGCTTGAGAAGAATCCCCAAGGGTTTGGCCTGAGCTTGCCCCCTGTTCTTAAGTCTCAGGGCCTAAGAACAGCACCTGAACTCTCTGCTGAGACACCGGCCCTGCTAAGTGGTGCCTAATCCAGTCCCTGGGCCCTTGAAAGGAGAAGCCTGTGGAAAATCAAGAAGATCCAAGGAAACCAACTTCAGACGACTCTGGACTGATGCCTCTGCCGAATCCAGTGACACCGCCTGCAATCGAAGTCATGGTTCTCGCTAGAGTGTGATGACCTTCCAGGCCCCACACTGCTGCAGCCTCGCTGAAGTTCTCGACTCGTGACCACCGGATACCGTCCCTGCCGGAAGTTTGCGGGTCCAATGCTTCGCACGGACGCTGCCTCACCTCCACCTGCACGCAGCAAAGACCCGACACCTCTTTGTGATGCCTCCGCTCCTTTGCTCAGCAGCACCGGAACTGACGCCACCTCAGATCCAGCGATGCCGCGATCCCTGACTCCGTGTACTGGCTTGTTTCCTCATTTTCACAAGGTACTGTAACTGGGGGTCACTGTGACTCTGTGACCTGTGACATTGGCAATGAATTGTTGGGAATAACTCTGTCACGATGCCGTGATATCACCAATTCAAAGCAATTGTGTTTTTAAGCCCTATATTTAAGTTTAATCTTTAAAAATTCATAACTTGACTTGTGTATGTTGGATTTTTGTTGTTTTGGTCTTACTTTGTTCAGATAAATATTAGCTATGTTTCAAACCTGTTGTTAAGTCACTTTGTAGTTTTGTCACTGTATTACTATGTGTTTTGGTACAAATACTTTACACTGTCTCTGGGTTAAGTCTTTCTGCGTGTGCAAGCTACCAAGGGGATGAGTGTGGGGCTAACTGGGTGTGTTTCATCTTTGCCCAGACTAGAGTGAGGTTCCTTACTTGGACAGGGGGCAACCTGCATGCCAACTAGAGACCCCATTTCTAACAGTGTGTAACTTGCATGTCAAAGGTTTCAGTAGAGTAGCTTGGTCGCTAAACAGGCCTGCTGCAAAAAAGTCGTTGTGCATGTACGTTCAATTTTTTTTTTGAAGTTAGACATTTGGTGAAATGTAAACTCTTATCAACAGCACAATACATTACACAATAATGCAATCCCAACAGAAACAAAGCTTTTTCCCACATTTGTTAATGAACCTTCATGGCCACAAGTATTCAATCAGAAAACAAAACAATAGCTTCTTTACTCAGGGCAAGCCTGCCTTTTCAGTTTCAAAATGTGTAAATGGTAATTGCAACAGCTTCTTTTTTCCACAGAAAAAATAAATGTAGCCAAATAAAGATAATTTGATAAAGGACAACTTTTGTTTAAACGATTTCTACCATTTCCACCTGCTAACCTTTACAACTATTGCACGTAAGGAGCTGCACACGTAAGTCCCAATTGCAAATACCTTTTCCGTTCCTTCAGCACTGGTAATGAAGTCACGAGTGAGGCCATATGTGTTGCAAAACTGGTTCTAAGGCTCTGGTTTACGCCTTCAACTCAAAAAAGTGAAACTGGCCTTTTTACCAGAGCTCCACACTGTCTGCAATGTTGCAGTATTTGAAGGAATGCATGCACGCCAAATGCATGCTAACAGAATGCACGCTAAGTGAAAAAATGCATGCTAACCAAATACATTCCAAATGAATGCATAATAACCAAAAATTCATGCTTGCCAAATACATTCTAATAGAATGCACAGTAACTGAGAAAAATGCATACGATACAAAGGCATTCTAAATTAAGGCATGACAAATGAAAAATGCATGCTAACCAAATGTTCTTTAATACTAGGCTAGTCAATAGTTAGTTCTTATGTCACCACTTAATACCTGGTGAAATCATTTGGATGGTTGAGGTATTTTCCAACAATAAACACATATGTCATGCATGATTTTCAAGCAAAGCAAGATCCATTCACAATAATTGCTATTTTACGTATCTAACATTGCCACTGAAGCACGTTCAGTGAACATCTCTTTAGACCCGAGTGGAGGGGCAATGTCCCTCAAAACAAAGGGGACATGCAGTTTTAAACAGATTGGAATTCAAGTTGAAATGGACATGCTGTCTATAGTGCTTAATTTGAGCCGGTGGTTGAAGGTGGGGCCCTCTGGCACTTAAAGTTGGAGACCAGCAGTGCTGGAATTGTAAAACATTTGCTCAGGGAACCCATAAATTAGGAGTCAAATTGTGACAGAGAAAAGTGAGTGGAGTCATAAGGGGCAGTGCTTCAAAAGCAGAGTATGATATTCAATGTATGCATTAATCTTTTAAAGCATCTGCTGCAAAGAAATTGGCAATAAAGTCAAATGTGACAGCAAATCTGTTCTGGCTTACTTTACTGGTCACAAAGAGGCTGCATCACCGGGCTAAGACACCTGCTGCAGAGTGCCCAGCAATTTTGAGGACATTATAATAGTGGTAAAATAACTCTGGTGGTTAATGCAGTTCTAGGA
Source organism: Pleurodeles waltl (assembly GCF_031143425.1). Lineage (NCBI taxonomy): Eukaryota > Metazoa > Chordata > Amphibia > Caudata > Salamandridae > Pleurodeles > Pleurodeles waltl. Next base: position 813,759,436 of record NC_090445.1, on the reverse strand, counting down.
GAGGTCTGTGTCTTGTTCAATCACTGTTTTGACTCATAAAATAGCATAGAGGGTAAATGTGCCTGTTGCCAAGCACAGGTAGCTCACAGATTTGTATTTTATGTAGAAAGGTAAGTGTGCTACAGCTTTTGACACTGTGATCATTTTGTTACTTCAAGTTCATAAGTTGAAGTCCTTCTAATGTAGCATGGTGATCTATCAAAACATGAGTTTAGATCCTTTTTTTCTCATTCAGTAGTTATTCTAAGATTGCAAATAAGGGTTTCTCTGCAAATTAGTTGTTTTGTTAGTACAGACAACCGTAATCACTGTGTTACATTTTATATAATGACTTTGTGTTTCTCCCGACCGCTCACTCTTAACATATAGGCCCATATTTCTACTTTTTGATGCAAACCAGAGCCGGCGCTGGTTTGCGTAATTTTTTTTACCGCCAGCTAACGCCATTCCTACACGCCATGTGAGCGCCTAATTTAAGGATTGACGTTAGCCGGCGCTGCGGGCTGGTCAGAGTAAAAAAAAATGACTCAAACCAGGCAGCACCGGCATAGGGGAAAATGGGGGTTGTGCGTCAAAAAATGGTGCAAGTCAGGTTTGAGTAAAAAATCATGGCTCAAACCGGACTTGCGCCATTTATTGGCGCACAACCCCCATTGAAAAAACTCCTGTCTTAGCAAAGACAGGAGTCATGCCCCCTTGCCCAATGGCCATGCCAGGGGGACCTCTGTCCCCTGGGCATGGCCATTGGGCACAGTGGCATGTATGGGGGGCCAAATTAGGCCCCCCTATGCCACTTTAAAAAATACAAAAATAATACTTACCTCAACTTACCTGTACTTACCTGGGATGGGTCCCCCCATCCATGGGTGTCCTCCTGGGGTGGGCGAGGATGGCAGGGGGTGTCCCTGGGGGCAGGGAAGGGCACCTCTGGACTGCTTCCATGGTCTGAGACCATGGAAGTGAGCCCACAGGTCCCTTAACACCTGCCCTCACCCAGGCATTAAAAAATGGTGCACATCAGGCTGTGTGCCATTTTTTAAGGCCCGCCCCCTCCTGTGCGTCAAAATGACGCAGGAGTATAAATAGGGCGCACGGCCTTAAAGTCATTTTTGGGACGGGAACAACTACCTTGCATCTCATTAACGCAAGGCGGTTTCCCGCATCCAAAAAATGACGCACACTGAGGTTTTTTTACGTCCGTGGGGTCGGGCGTCATAGTTTAAATATGGGGCAAGGTTTGCGCCGAATGTGCGTCAAAATGTTTGACGCACATTTGGCACAAACAGAGTATAAATATGCCCCTCAATGTCCACAAGTATGAACGATATGTGATTCCTACCCCTAGTAACCCTAATTAGCTTAAGTTATACTGCCTTTACATTGATTTACAAATGTGCCAAATTTATTGCACCTCTCTGTGTGATGTAAAGTGATCTTTCATCCTACACTGGGATGAGTAGTATTATAAAAGAACTAAATAAAATATTATTTAGTATTTGTCATTTAAATCATTGTTAGTTCGCTTACTCATTCACATAAATAAATTTTGCATTCCTATGGTGCATGCAGATCTCTTACATAGTGGGTTGAACAAAGTCAAAAACCTGCCTCCAAGTCACAGTGCATCTGAAGTACTTGTGGAATGATAAGCTGTATATCTCCCTTTCCTTCAATTTCACTGGCATCTAGGTGATACGCTCTAGATACAATCACCCAGGATGATTCTTAAACAAAACATTAGCTGATGCCCCCTTAGATCAGGCATTTGCTTTTCGCTGGCGGAAGTGAAATTAAGAAAGTCCCCTCGCTACCTGCAGTTTATTGCTCTGAACAAAAAACAGGTCACATGAAGACACTGCTGAATTATGTCCTGTGGTCTAAAAATGACAGCAGGACAAAATCAGCATATTTTATTATGTTGGCCAGATCCCAGATTTGGGGCCATATGTACGAACACATTTTCCCATAGACACAGAATGGGTAAAACCCTTTGCTACATCTGGCCCTTGGTTCAGAAATAGCTGCTGGAATTAGGATCTGGCACTATCCTCCTACTTTTCAGCACTGGGAATCAGCACTTATTATTTTTTAAAATCAAGCACTGGCTATCTAACTGAAATTCAGACAGAATGGAGCTTGCATAAGGTGAAAAAAGAAATCTATCAATCAAACTCAATCAGTGAAATATCCGCCTCAATCAAAATTACCAAACTCATTGAAAACATGCTTTGTGCTGATTGGAGGTGAACAGTGCAAACAGCGACTAGAAGTATCTTTAATTTTAAGAACGTACAGCCCGGTTTTCAATGAAACTCACAGTCTATTCATGAGCGACTGCATGAATGTATTTCTACCTGGTAGAATGTTAAGCGAAGTGCATTTTTCCACGGAGAAAACAACACACTGTTCTTTTAGGGGCGTTATTCCCTCACCACTCTCACCCTAAAAATGGCTGTACTCCTACTGTGGAGAGGAGTAACTTCCTTACTATATTCAGTTTGTGAACTTGCCTTCCAAACTATCTTGCAACTTTATGGGCGTTCACCAGATTTGACAGGAATTACTATTTTAGAACACCCACATACTCGCCCATGTGAGCAGATTTGCCCACGCTAAAAATTCCACCACCACAGTGCCAGAATATTCCTGTGAGGAAGTCAATTTAGTAATACAAATTCACCTGGACCTGTACTCATACATTTGCACTTAGGTATAACACAGGCCAACTGTGAGTGATACCCATAACTACTGTGTCCAATACAAACTGTAAGTAGTGGAATCGATTGAATTAATTATAAAGTGCTCATACTGTTAAATGCACGCTATGCTTCATTTTAAATCTATTTATTATTTAGCAGACATTCAATTTTATCTCCAGCTGTGCTATCTACATGATGAATCACATAACAAAGCCATCTTTGTGTGCCATATGAATTATAGGCAGTGCTGCAGAAATTATGCAGCAGTGCGTGACCAAATTATGTGGCAGGGTCGTAGATATGGCACAAAAAGGCAAATTATGCAACGCAATGAGGCACATTTTGTGATAATATTACTTCCTTATTTTGTAATCTTTATAGAGGTTAGGACTGTTAGGGCAAAGGTTTTACCTAGTTAGTATCTGTTTAACAACAAAATACACATCAAGCTACAGAACAGGGACTAGACAATTTGCGAAGGGCCTTTCACTGGGGGACAACGTGTTGACATGCATTTAGTAATTTTTGGCCCTTTTGACCTAGAAAATGATTTTGTTTTATTAATGTTGTCACAGTCTGCCGAATGTTTAGCAGAAGGTGGATTCTGTGGAAAATGTGGAAATGTGGCATAAAGCAGAAGACATCGTAGCCACCAAATCGGATAATTCCATGTGCCCTGCGTATATGTTGGAATTAATATTACCATATGTCATGAAACTTAAAATTCCTACTGTGCCCTTTCAGAGTTACCATGTATTATAAAGCCATAAATACAAAATAGGTGAATTGAATCAATATATATATATATATATATATATATATATATATATATATATATATATGATATTCTTCACACGATTAGCTTGTTGTAGTCAATATGTGAAAAGTCATTATTTATTGATGTAAGGGTCTGAAAGTTTAATTTGTTACAGCGCTGGAATATATCTGCATTGCCACTATAACAATGTGGCAGAGCTTCATAGAACTGTTGTCCATTATGTTGGTGGCGCACGGTCTTTTCATTCTCATTATATCTACCTCAGTAAGATGAAAGGCTCCTCTGTTAAAGCTAAGTTTAGAAAGAGGGGGCTCCTGGTTTGAGCCGATCTATCTGTTGGTGACTTTAGTGTTGGCTGAGGTATTGACTCCTTCTCAGTCGGCTCTCTCGGATCTGATGGTGACATTACTCTGAACACAAAAGCTTGATTTTTTTTTTTAGCTATAAGAGAAGTGAACAGAGAACTCACTGAAGCTGGCAGACATGGCAAACGTCTCAAACTCGCCCATTTGATATTCTCATTGTGATTTTCATTGATGGAGAGATATGTAAGCTAAGTTTGAAGTATACTGTGATCTGAGACTAGCTAGCAAAATGCAATCTTTTGTATGGGATTGCAATATATTCTTTCTAATACAGGACGTTTTTGTTAGAGGGGCTATCCTTTTGTGGCCAGTAAAAAATGAAATTGTCTCTCCTTAAAAAATGCCAGAGCTTAATTCAAAAAGAGGTTATTTTGATCAACCTGCTGTCGGCAGAAATGGTGCTGAAAGTACTCTCCATGAAAACCCAATCACCTATTAACGACACTATTTCTGACTTAGATATTGACAAAAAGTGCTTTTAAAGACACGCCTATTCTCTGCCACATAATGCAAAGCGCTGAGTTGCAAAAAGGAGTAAAAGATATTTAAAGATCTTTGGCTGCAGGGAGTGAAATGTAAGCGAAACTCCACTTTTCCCAGACCATAGGCAATTGCCAATTCTAAAACAACAATGTTGCCTCCTCAAAGAAGAAAATATGGAGAAATCCCTTTAGAAGAAAGGGGTAGAAAAGCTGCAAACAGACAAATGTAGAGTTTCTTGATGAAGACTGTGATGTGTGTAAAGTCTATGAAAACTGGACAGTCAGCTTCTTTCAGTCAGTTACGGAGGACTGCTGTATTTATCAGGACAGTCTTCATATAAGACTGCCCATTCCCTCCTCCACACAGGGTATAGTTTTAGGGCAAGCCGTCATCAGAAAGATACTTAGAGCACCGCCAGAGGAAGACACCTAATTTGTTGACTAGTGGCAAATGTGGACCAACGTTCAGAGAGAAGAGACCAAAAATTGTCATGTCATTGAGTCAAGCATTCTTGCACACAACCATGACCTAACCTAGTAGTGTTATGCCAAATAACCACATACCTTTCACAATTCTTGATGACAGGGCCTTAAAGTGTCAAGCACTAATTGAGTCAACTTAATTAGTGCCCATCCGCTGCTCCCGACATGATCAAGGTACTATTTTGTTCTAACTTCCGGTGCCTCACAAACATAAGGCTTGTGACTGGCAAAAAACGTGCCCAGCGGGACACACAAAATTACAAAGATTTATTTTTTAAAGCTAATGTTATTTTATTTTGCCAAGTCATCTTTTCTTAGTTTCTTCTCATGTTTTCTTTTGTTTTTGCTCGTGGGCACTGTTGTCAAAAGATGACAACTTGTTCGAAATATGCAAGATATATTGCATTGAAAATGCTTGTTAAACCTTGGCAGTTTGTATTTTAGGCATTTGTCCCTAGTCCTAACAGAAAAAGCTTCTACCATGTCTACTATCATATTGCTTGGTACTGGCATTGAATTGTGGTTTCCTGCATTTGAGGCCTCTGTGGCTAAAGGTCCTTTGATATAACAGCACCACTTTATTTTCAATATCCCTGGTACCCTGCATTTCACCTCATTTTCCTGGGAAGGCACTACACATATCAGCATCCCATGCCACTCAAGACTTTGCTTTTGCCTATACAGGCTTAGCAACCTTACTCCCCTCCCAAGTATGCATTAGTTTTCTGCCTGGATTTGTCTCAAAACTTTAACTGAAAGTGGAGCAGGTTACATTAAATCCTCTATTATTAGGCATCTCCCTTTCTTTCTCTCAAGTCAAAAATCCCAATTTCTAATGGAGAAGTGAATTTCTGCTTGCCAGTCTATACTATTGTGGATCTTGTAATGCACGCCTTCAATAGCATTGTGATATCCTTTCCACTATTGGTATGCAAAAACTTTGCATGTGGTTGTGCCTTCCTGTTCCAGCAATCATACATTTTGACTTCCTTTGTCATTCTCCATAATTTTCCCTGTCTCTAGTGCTTGATTGGGCAGGGTCATTAATGTTGTCATACCTTTTGCCTTAAATAATCTCTGTTCCTTCATCATCTCACTCTATTGAGGATGATAAAACACATATTTGTTCAACAATTCAGTGTTTTTCGCCATTGCTATGTATACATTTTCCTTTTTCTCCATGCAACACTTCTATCTATCTCCTGTATATCCTGCTCCAGCAACATTGTTCTAAGTTCACCGATTTCCACCTGTCACAAAGATTTAAAAGTTTCCTGTATTCCTCTGCTTTCACTGATGCTATTGTTTTCTTCACATAGCACGAATATTTTCACGCTAACAAACCTACACCAACAGCACACAATCTGTTGAGTGCAATTAAAACTGCTTGCATATTTGAAATATGATTCAAAACAGGAAAATGTAAACAGATTTTTTTTTCTTCAAGATTACAGTTTGAGGAGCTTATATATGGACAATGGGGAAAAGGTGAAGATTACATTAGTCTGCGATTGTCCTCCGCTTCCTCAAAAAGGTAATACTTAGCTGTTAGAAATTGGGTCTCTGGTTGGCAGTCAATTTGCACTCTGTCCAAGCAGGGACCCTCACTCTAGTCATGGCAAAGGAGATACGCACTTAAGATAGCCCATGCTCACCCCCTTGGTAGCTTGACACAAGCAGTCAGGTTATCTCAAAGGCAATGTATAAAGTAAAATAACTAATATTTACCTAAATCAAACAAGATAAAAATGGCAAAAATCCAACACACACAAGTCAAGATAAGAATTTTCAAAAGAATAAGAGTCTTACTCCATAGAAAAAAATGGAAATTTTGATTTTACACAAAGTACCTGGGTTGCATCAAAAATAAAGCCACACGGGTGAGCGTGCATCCAAAAACTCAGCAATGTTTCGATTCCTTTTCTCGCAAGTGAGGCCGTGCGTCATTTCTTCTTCGATCGGGTCGGCGAGGCATCGTTTCTCTCTCCCGCAAGAGAGCGATGCGTCGATTTCTGGAGGGGCACCTCAGATTTATGCAGGCTTGTGTCGATTTTTGACACCCAGCAATGATGCGTGAGAAATTAGGTTGCATGGTGTCGGAAAACTGGGATGCGTGGGGTTTGTGTCATTATCAGCAGCCACAAGTGGGTGTTGCATCGTGTCTCCAGCTTTGATGCATCAATTTCCATCTGCGATGCAGGTGGGGCGTCGATTTTAGCCACAAAGTGGGTGGCGTGTCGTTTTTAAGCAGCTTTGCAGAAGGTGTGTTGAAATTTTCCTGGCATGGTGTTCTGTGCGTGGATTTCAGTCCTTGTTCGACCAACTTCACCTCTCAAGGGTCCAGGGACTTGATAGGGCACCTCTTGACAGGGCAGTACTCTCAGCAGAGAGTCTAGGTGCTGGCAGAGGAAGTCATTAATGGCTCTGAGACTTCAAAACAAGCTCAGTCCAAGCCCTTGGAAATTCTTCACAAGCAGGAATATACCACAAAGCCCAGTCTCTGTCCTCTTTCAGGCAGAAGCAGTAACTGCAGGCCAACCCAGCAAAGCACAGTCACAGACAAAGGGGCAGTACACCTCCTCCAGCTCTTCTGCTCTTCTCCTTAGCAGAGGTTCCTCTTGGTTCCAGAAGTAATCAAAAAATCCTGGGGTTTGGGTCCACTACTCATACCCCTTTCTGACATTTGAATTAGGCAAACTTCAAAGGAAAGCCTCTGTTGTTCACAAGATCCTGCCTTGATCAGGCCTGGACCCAGACACACACCAAGAGGTTGGAGACTGCATTATGTGAGGGCAGACACAGCCCATTCAGGTGTAAGCAACCACTCTTCCCCCCATTCTAGTTCAGATGCCTCATCAGGTTATGCAGACTACACCCCAGCTCCCTTTGTGTCACTATCTAGAGGGGATTCACAAAAAGCCCAACTGTCAGTCTGCCGAGACAGGGAATACACAAGCAGGCAGAGTCACAGAATGGTTTAAGCAAGAAGATGCCCACTTTCTAAAAGTGCCATTTTCAAACTGACAAAAAAACAACTTGAAAAACAAATTTTGCAGTATTTTACTGGACATGTAAAGCATGTCTATACATGTCCCACCTTTAACATATACTGCATCCTGCACATGGGGCTACCTATGGCCTACCTTAGGGATGACTTACATGTATAAAAAGGGAAGGTTTGGGCCTGGCAAGTGAGTACACTTGCCAGGTCGAATTGGCAGTTTAAAACTGTACACACAGACACTGAAGTAGCATGTCGAGTCATGTTTACAGGGCTACTCATGTGGGTGGCACAATCAGTGCTGCAGGCCCACTAGTAGCATTTGATTTACAGGCCCTAGGCACCCTATAGTGCACTTTACTAGGGATGTACTAGTAAATCCAATATGCAAATAATGGAAAAGCTAATTACACATACAATTTAGACATAGGGAGCCCTTGCACTTTAGAAGTGGTCAGCAGTGGTAAAGTGCCAAGAGTAACAAAACAGCAAAAACAGAGTCCAGCACACAGCAACAACCTGGGAAGCAGAGACATAAAGTTAGGGGAGACCACATCAAGGATGCCAGGTATAACAATAGCATATCACTCTCAGCACATCTGTACACATGATTTATGTTGCAACATTTTGTCACATGCTTGTTTTAAAAATGGTATTTAAGCAAAACCAGTATGCAAGGGGAATGATTCATGCAGTGCAGTAAAATAACACTATATAGGCCTCCTGGTTCTCAAAAGAGTTGTTTTCCTTTGTAAAATCAATGTTAGATTCATTCTGTGATGGATAGATGTTCCGGAAATGCTCATCAGTTAAAAAGCATACCCTCCTGCTCGTGTGTGAATCAGTTTACTGCCTAACACTGGATTGAACTATTCTGTGTATGTGATACAAACCAATATACTTTTCAAGACAATCCGGGGAGGCTCCCAAAATGACTGTTAAACCTAATTTTGGTATGAGGAGTATACGTAGATTCCACAAAAGAAATGACATGAACAACATGTAGAATATTACTAACTGCTCTGGTTGCAGAGGCCCGTATCAGTAGTAAATGAAACTATGTATATTTTACTGTCCATGAGAGAGCTGCAATATTCTATTTTTGAGCATCAAGGGGCCTTGTAAGCTCAGTTCTATTTAGATCATCACAACATAGAGGGGTCCCTTACATCACTTCAAGGTGTTAATTTGATGCTGCTACTTTGGTGCGGGTCTGATTACTCATTGATATTGGAAAGTCGAACATGACAGCTGGACCTGAATTATGTACCAGGTGCACTGCCATGGTTAGCACCAGAGCACACCCTTAACGCTTTGCGCCTGGCATAGACAGAGACTGTGAGCATGATTACTCAAAAAGTGCTCTCTTCTCAGCACAGGCATGAACTCTGGGAGTTTGTACCTACACTGAGGGCAGCACATCAGTGAAAAACAGGGCCATCGTTTGTGACCATAGCTCTCTGTTTTGGAGGAGCAGACTGGTCTTAGTTTCAATAGGGGGCAGAAAACCCTGGTTAGGCTTGTGATTTGTGTTGCTGCACCCACCTGCAGGGTGTTATCTACGTGGTTTCTAGAATCCCTTTGACTCATTCCAAAGAGCACCCTCAGGATGCATACCGAGTGAGCACCATCTTGTACATGGCACACAATCATTATCATGATCATTAAATTTTGAAACCCCTGCTGAAAAAACTCTGTGCTGATCCTTTATGTGTTGAGAATTGCAAGTCAATTCCCCTTTTTTCAGGGGCTAGTAAAGTCTTGGAGAAATATGTGAACAAGCACCTGCCCTCATTTTTGGAGGCTCATACAATTCTACATCCAAATCGAACTCGTTTTAGACCTGGAAGCAGTACTGAAACTGCCCTACTAGCAGCCACAGAAAAAGTAAGAGCAATTTTAGATCAAGGCTGCCCAGCCGGTATGATTATTATTGGATAAGAGTGCAGCCTTTGATACCATCCCCCATCCCGTTCTAATTCAGAGGATGGAGGAGGCTGGAATTTCTGGGACCACGCTTAAATTGCTTGCCATCTTTCTTGAAAACAGAAGCTTCCAGGTATGTGAAGAGCTTCTGTTCGTTACAACCCTCCCCTAAAATGTGCCGGTCCACAGGTTTCTTCTTTAAGCCCTATGTTATTCAATTTATATGTGCTCCCTCTGGCGGAGATAGTGCAAGCCCACTGTCTTGCGCTGGTGTCATGTGCAGACAACAGACATCATCATATCTCTTACTGCTGATCCAGGTAAAGTTTCTAACCAATTAAATGCCTCTCTTAAACAAGTAACATACTGGATGTATGCCAGCAGCCTAAGACTAAATGGAGAAAAAACAGAAGTGTTAGTTGTCGGTGATAATCCTTCTCACTGGCTGGAACTGTGCTGGCCGGACAATCTATGTGTGTTTCTCCCACCCGTTCCCGTAGTCAAAAGCCTCAAGTCGTGGATTGACAACAAACTCTCCATGGAGGTACAAGTTAGATCACTTGCATTAAGCTGTTTTGAACTTTTAAGGGTATTCAGAAAATTCATAAGGATAGTGCAACAGCTGGTGAATTCACGCTTGGACCATGGGAACTCTCTCTACCTGCAAGTGGTTCAGAAGGCTGCCGCCCAGATTCCCTTAAAAAAACAAAGTACCAGTCAGCTACACCAGCCCTAGCAGCTTTGCAGTGCTTACTTGTGCATAATAAAAATACATTTCAATACACTCTGCCTAGCCCATTGTGATATGCATATGAAGGGTCAGCAGCTTTTACATGATGGCAGAATCCTTGTATTCCCAGAATAGGATGGCGCTTCAGGGATCAAAGTTTGTTACTGATGGCAAAAGGCTTTTGCATTCCTTGATAGATGGCCATATGGTCCAGATTCCATATAGTGCAACTAAAAACCCTACACAGGGCATATTTCTCAAGCACCACCTTCGTAAAAATGGGAAGAGCCAAGGATAAGCAATGTTGTAGACATTGTGGCCAGATAGGCACATTGTCTCACATTAAATGGAGTTGGCCAACACTGCAACATCATTGGGCAGCTGTGCTTAGTTGTATGAATACTGTTTGTTGTCAAAATATGGAGCATTCTGCTATATGGTGCCTCCTCAATAACTGGTACACATCCGACCTGAGCCGCATGGGACAGATTTGGGTCACCCTGGGGCTGATGGTAGCAAAGCGCAGTATTGCATGATTGTGGTGGGGGTCGACAACCACCACAATTGAGAAACTGGAAAACTGACGTGGATTGGTGCATGCTTGCTGAAAAGGTGGGATATGAAAGGAGGGGGTGTCCCGGCAAACAGACAAAGATATGGGGAAGAAGGAATGAATACAGAGACAACCCTTGTACATCTATTACTGAGACTAACACGGAGTATTGTCTGTTGAGCAACCGGTTTCACCCGGAACCACTGGATGAGTAGGGAAGGGCAGGACGGGACGCACGTAAGCGATTGTGGGATAGTGGATCACTGTTTCTGTCTCTCAATGTCACTGTATGGCAGTGTATTGTTCTTTTTATTTTGTTGAATGGCCTTGATGCTTATAACAATAAACAGAACTTTAAAAAAGTTTGTTGCTGGTCCCTAGAACAAGAAGGCAAGTAGTGGGGGTGCTCCTTCGCCTACTTAGCCTCCAAACTCTGAAATGCCCTCCCAATGGATCTTAGAATGATCCAGTCAAAACTTAGTATTAGGAAACACATAAAGACCTTTTTTAAGTCAGTCATCTTTCTTTTTAGTCTCTCTCCTTAAAGTGCAATGAGTCTGGTGGCAGAAGTGTTTTCCCTAGCCCTGGGAGGCCGTTGGGTAGCTATGCCCCATACAAATTCCACAGAATGTAACTTAAGTTGTGGAAAGATGATCTAAATGTCATAAGTATAATTATAAAGAGATACCTCAAAGTCACAAAAGGGCATACTTTTCCAAGCCGCCCCAATACAGAAAACCTATCCTGTTTACCTAAAGAATTCAATATTAAATTACTGGGTCTCGTGGTTTCTGTCTGATTTGCCTGGAATTCACGGTTTACTCACAAAATAATTGTATTTGCTTTGACACCACTGCCTGCAGTTGCCTTAAGAGGAATAAAACACTCTCTAGTGGATTCTCCTTCAAGACACCCATTACATGACCACACAATCCCTTAAATGGGTACTGATTCCCAACAGGGTATGTGTTATGCCTATGGTCATGAATCATAAAGTAATTTGTCAGAATACCCCAGATTTTCTATCTTCTAAATTTAAGGAGTACATTTCAGATAGGTCCTAATGTCCTGTCCATCAAGCTCCACTATGTGTGCCTAAAGCTAATCCGATAGACCAACAGGGCCTTCTCTGTCATGGTTGGCAGATATTGACACTTCCTTCTCCTATACTTTCATATTGACTCCGTTCTGTGCAGATTAATGAGATCCCTCTGAACATGGCAATTTGTCCAGTAATTTCTTTCTTTCTCTTTTTTATGTCTGTGGACCTTGTTATTCCTGAGATATTGTACTTGTTTTTATTGGTGTAAAACCTGCCTACTGGTAATTGTTTTATCCATTGTTAAACACCAAGAAGTTCTAGGAACATGCACTCTATGGATACACATCTATAGAATAATGTATGATAACTTAGCTTGAAGAATACCCGCTTAATCTCCAGGATAATTTGTTTATATTGTTTTCTAAAGAGAGAGCACTATCAGTGAAAGTTTCATTATGCCAAGGGTTTTACATACTCTTCACTTTGACTTGAACTGATGTTAATTCCACAGAGAGCCATTTGTTGGGGATCCTAGTTTTCTTTATTCTCTCTGGATGTTCAGGAGCAAATCCCTCCAGTTATGCTGAAGGGACATTACTTACTTGCCCTTCATAGAAACTCCACATCTGTTAAGTCTGTCCCATTAAGTCACTGAGAAAAAGGGGTACAAGTAATTTCAGTGTGGGGAGTTAAAATGAATTACAGATGGGACACTAAGGTTGACTTGACCAATGAACATGTTATTTGTTAATTCTTTTTCCAAATGTGTCATTGTCTTCCCATAGTATACTTGGGTGAACTGCACCTGGTCTGTATTGTGACACTGCTGTATCTTATTTGCATTACTGCTTTAAAACTCACTCAATCATAAAATCATTTCCATTAGTTCCCTCAATTGTGAGTTGTAGAAAACTCTGGACAACCAAAAAGAATATTTTCGTCAAGCCTTCTACTATCAGTAGTTAATGCGCCAGGCGCTGAGCTCGGTATTTCATTCTGCATTGAGATATTTTAGCACCTAGAGTTGACCTCGTCTTCCAGCTCTTACAATTCCATTAACATTTAGAACCGGTTTTAGTAAATGCTTTCAAGCGATAACGTCCTTTTAAACTGATGCAACAGCTGACTGAAATATCAGTCATTAATAAATGTCTGGCTGTCATGAAGGCAGCTGGAGTTGAGCATCTGTTCCTGGGTACAACTCAAAGCTCAGAGTTTGCTCATTGTGACTCATATCAACAATACTCGGAATATCTCCACCCATTTCAGTGCAGGCTCGGCCTTTCCTGGTCAGCCACAGACGTTGCTTGCATTATCTATTGTTGCTTCACACAAAGATGTCAGCTCTGGTATCTATGTAATCTTCCTCGCAGGAGACGGCCAGGCCTGGGCCAATTAAAAGCAGAACACGGCCGGCTCGCGCTGCATTATCTTTCCCGTTACCCAGTGCTCTAAATTACATTCTTTGGAGGAGGAGAAAGGTCACGCATTGAATCATCCGTAAGCGCCGCGGTTATTTCCAATGAGCTCACCACACAATGGTGGACAAGGCGATGAACGTATGAGCGAGTAAATGATCCAGGCGAGCTGCAGTTAGGTGTGTTGTGTCCTGTGCTTGATATGCATGGAAAGCAAGAACTGGGGAGCCCACTCCGTCAAAGGAGGTAATCGACATGCAGATCCGCCTTTCACCATGTAAAGTTCTGCCCTCTAACCCCTTCTTCCATGACTTTATGTTAAGCGCCAGCACTTGTTTAATGTTCTGAGAAAATATGTTCTTTCCCCTATATATGTACTATACAATTTCCTGGGTGGAAAACCGAAGCCCTCTTGTTTGAACCAGCGGATATAACGCTTAGAATCGCATCATCATCGGCTTAATACATTGATGAGGGTGAAGGGTTCGTGAAATACGGTGTTTTGCTAGTGTCAGGGAGGTATTCAGAAAAGTACCCTGGCAGGAACGCCCCCGGTGTTTCAGCGACGGCGTAATATTATGTGTGGCTCAGTCGCGCAGGCTTGTTATTGAAAGGATGTAAAGCTCCCTTCAAATTATAACCAATAACTTTTAACGAAATTTTCTTGCACCATCTGCACATGTCCAAGGCATGCACCCGCCAACCACTCTACCAATGGGGACCTTGAATCGGTACCCGCGCTTTGTGGAACACTCCTAGACAAATTAAACAGGTACCCAGCATGGTGCTCCAGCCTCTACACATTTGGGATTCATTTAACGAGGGGTATAGTGTGATCTCTATATAGAGTACATTCAGAGCGGTATTGTTTCCTAATGTGGGGCTGGATAGACACATATTTGACAATTGCAATTAAGTGCTAATTGTCATCAAGACAGGGAAGTGTAATGAGTTCAGAAGGAATGTACCGCTTCTATTCTGCATGCATTTATATTCATAAATCAAAGGTATGTATGTTCATAAGAGGACCCCCATGCATTGGTGTAATAATCATTAACTTTTAGACAAGCGTTTCTTCGCTAATGATAACGACATTACTAAGAAAACGTGATGCTCGCCCAGGGGCTCTACCTAGTTTATTGAGAAAAACGACTAGCTCTAGCATGATTTTGGATTTTTTTTTTTAATAAAGAGAAACTATCCAGAACAACATTATATTTGTATGGACTCGACACTGGGTTTGCTGCAATGAAATTAAAAAAAAAGAAACATCTGCTGTTATACGGCATTAAGTATGTTCCCACATTTACTTAGGTTTTGAGCTGTCGCAAAGTGGCGAAAAGTGATCAATTTGAATTTACTTTCCCTGGGAAGGTGTTCTTTTTCTCAGCACAAAAAGCAATTTCTGTCGTTTTGTAACAAACAGGAGTTACAGGGACATTACTTGGGCAGATTAGCCCACACCCCTGTAGGTCTTGACGCAAAACAGACTCTACTAAGATTTACATGAAAAATAGTATCTTATCGAAGCAGGTATTAATAAGGGGAAATGTTTTCATTTCTCTAGGAAACCCACACATTGAATGTGTATTGACGAGACAAGCACAACTCAAATGTGTGGCATCTTTTTGAGTTTGTCTAGGCATAATGATTTGTAAAGGAACGGTATGTTTCCAGTATAAGTCCTTAACCAGACAAGCCAAGGCTGTGTGTAGAGAAAGGCAGCCTAATAGACCATTAGTACAGTGGGTGACAAAATCAGGTCAATTTTAGAAGATTTGGCTCTACAATGTGTTTCCCCGTAGGGCAATGCAGTTCGTCAAATTTGGTTGTATGGGACAAAACACAAGAGTGATGAAACCATGATTCCAAATTATGCATTCACAACTAGAGATCCTTTTAACATCATGCTTATAATGCTCATATGCAATGTTTTTGTTAGGAGATTCTGAATGAGAGAAGAGAAGGGATAAATGGTTGTACCCACACAACACCTCAACTAGTCATCCCCTATTGCATGCTCAAATGCAATGATTATGACCTTACAATATTTATACCAATTAATATGAACACCTAAAAGTGACATCTAATTAAACAACAACCAACACATAATAAAAAATAATAATAATACTGCTATCATAGCTGTGTCAGTCAAAGTGGTAAGGTTATTGTGATATGAAATAGCATCTGTAAGAAGATTTACAACATTTGTAATTGCATTTGTCACATTAAGGGTGAGGTTATGTTTGGCATTTATAGAAGTTATGTATTGTACTCCTAACCATACTTTGTGCATTTCAGTAGTCGTTCGGTTTTAATTCATAACCATAACTGCATTGTAGTGTGTAAATATGTAGTTACATGGTGATTACTAAAGGGGTTTGCAAAGAAAAAAAAAGGGGGGGGTGTCCAAAACACGTTTTTCCACCAATGCATTTTCCATAGACTTTTTAAATAGATGTAATGACAAAATGGCTAAACAGATTTTCATTAAATTTGATAGGAATCTAGATTATGGTGTAGAAAGGGTCCTTTTATTATCTAATCTAAATTGGTTCTGTAGTTTTTAAGGATTAAGGGACAAAAGCTTAGTGATATATTTGGCCCGGTATGCCGTGGTACCTTTGTAGTATACTTTGGTTCTTGGTGATGACAAAACACAATATGCTTAGTTAATAAAACCGTTGCTAAAGGCAGCCATATTGTTTAGACCACACTAAGGGCTTGATTATGACCTTGGAGGATGGGATACTCCATCACAAACGTGACGGATATCCCGTCTGCCATTTTTCAAGTTCCATATGCTATAATGGAATTTGTAAGACGGCCGATGGGATATCCGTCAAGTTTGTGACGTAGTATCCCATCACAAATGTCGTAATCAGGCCTTTTGCCTTGTTCTGTGTTTTCATGTGAAATATATTAAATTCATTTTTTGGTATGCCTAGGAACCCATGAGTAACTTTAGGGAACCCTGTAGAGCTAGGCAAACAGTTTTTATTGATTGATATATTTTTTTAAAAGTTCATCATGTACCACAGTACTTTTGTGAATTACCTAGAAAGTATTATTGTACCTATTGACATAAAATTAATATGAATATATCTATCTATCTATCTATCGATCTATACGTATATATATATATATATATACATATATACACATATAACAAGTCACATTACGACATGCCACTCCACTCCACTCTACGACACACCACTCCACTGTACAACACAACACACCACTCCACTCCATGACACTCTACTCTAGAACATTCTACTCCACTCTGTGTCCCTTCATGACATGGCACTCTACGACATACCACTCCACAGCCCATGTCACGTGGCATGTCGTGGAGTGGCCAAAACATGCCACTCCACTCTGACACACCACTCCACTCTATGACAACTCACTCCACTCTACCGCACTCCCCTGCTCTGTGAATAACCCTCCATGACACTACTCTCTACAACACCATACTCCACTCTACAAAAAGCCAGTCCACTCAACACCACTCTACTCTTACGCCCCTTCACTCTAAGACACTGTACAACACACCAGTCTACTCTATGGCAGCTCACTCAACTCTATAGCACTCCATTGTGCTCTACGACACGCCACTCTACTCCATACCACTCCATTGTACACCACTCCATTTTACAAGATGATACTCTATGACCTGACACTCTATGACACACCACTCTATGCTACTTCACTCTTCTCCACTCTATGCCATTCTAGGAAGCTCCAATCCACTTTATGCCCATCTACAGCACTGTACTTCAATGTACAACACTATGACAAGTCACTCCACTCTATGACACTCCAATCCACCCTACGACACTCCATGCCTCTGCATTGTGTGACACCCTTCTCCACTTTACAACACGCCGCTGCACTTGACAACATGCCGCTCCACTGTAGAACATGACACTTCACTCTATGCCATTCCACTCTATGTCCCTCCACTCAAAGATACTGTATGACATGCCACTCAAAGACACACCACTCTACTCCACGACATGCCACTCCAATTTACACAACTCCGGTCTACTCTACAGAAGTCCACTCCACTCCATACTGCTCCACTTTATGCCACTCCACTCTGCGTCACTCCATTCTATGACATGACACTTTACGATACTCCACTCTATGCCACTCCACTCTACTCCAGTCTACAACACTCTATACCATGCTATGCCATTCTAGGACACTGTACTCCACTTTATGCTACTCTACAACATGGGACTCCACTCTATGACACTCTGTGCAACTCTCTCTATTACTCTCCACTCCACTCTACCATATGACACATTACTAGACTCTACTCAACTTTACTCTATTACTCCATTCTACACTGCTCTACTCTATGCCACAATGCTGCTCAACTGTACAACACTCTATGTCACTCTACTCTACCACACTCCATGACACTCTGCTTCACTCTATGGCACTCCACTCTACAACACTCTACCCTAATCTATGCCACTCTGCTGCACTCTACTTGATGACAGTCCACTCAATGACACTCCACTCAACAGCACCCCACATGCCACCACTCCACTCAATGACACTCCGCTCTACTGTATGCCTCTCCACTCTATGATATGCCACTCCAATCTATGCCAATCCACTTTACTCTACCCCACTCCATTCTACCGCATGCCACTCACACCACTCTATTCTACACGCCCCACTCTAAGACACTCTACAACATGCCACTGTATGACACGCCACTCTACACTACTACATGCCACTCCACATAATTTCTGCTCGATGACACTCCACTTTTTGGTACACCACTTCACTGTACAACACACTATTCCACTCTATAACATGCCACTCCACTCTACGACACAGCACTCTAAGCCCCTCCACTCTATGACACTCGATGATACTCCAATCTATGACACTTCATTCCCCTCTACTTTAGGACACGTCACTCCACTGTATACTACTCCACTCTTTGTCACTCTACTACACTCTTCAACATACCACTCCACTCTATAACATGCGTTGCCAGTCCATGGCATGCTACTCCACTCAACCAGATGCCAATCCACTCTATGGCAACCACTGCACTCTAAGACACATCACTTCACTGTATGACATGCCAGTCAACTCTATAGCATGCCACTCTACCTCACTCCACTCCATGTCAATCCACTCTAAGACACTCTCTAGCACACTGCTCTATGACATGCAACTCCAATCCACTCTATACTACACCACTCCACTCTGCGCCATTCCACACTATGCCACTCCACTCTATAACACTCTACGACACTCAGCTCTATGCAACTCCACTCTAAGCCTCTTTCCTCTGCTCCACTGTACCACAATCTACTGTACTCTACAACACTCTATGCCCCTCCACTCTACAACACTCTACTCCACTCCATGCCATTCTAAAACACTGTACTTCACTTTATGGCACTCTGCTCCAGTCTACAACGCTTCATACCATGCTATGCCATTCTAGGACACTGTACTCCACTTTATGCTTCTCTACAACATGGGACTCCATTCTATGACACTCTGTGCAACTCTCTCCATTACTCTCCACTCCAGTCTACCATATGACACATTACTAGACTCTACTCGACTTGACTCTATTACTCCATTCTACACTGCTCTACTCTATGCCACTTAATGCTGCTCAACTGTACAACACTCTATGCCACTCTACCCTACCACACTCCATGACACTCTGCTTCACTCTATGACACTCCACTCTACAACACTCTACCCTACTCTATGCCACTCTGCCACACTCTACTTGATGACAGTCCACTCGATGGTACTCCACTCAACAGCACCCCACATGCCACCACTCCACTCAATGACACTCCGCTCTAATGTATGCCTCTCCACTGTATGATATGCCACTCCAATCTATGCCAATCCACTTTACTCTACCCCACTCCTTTCTACTGCATGCCACTCACACCACTCTATTCTACACACCCCACTGTAAGACACTCTACAACATGCCACTGTATAACACGCCACTCTACTCTACTACATGCCACTCCACATAATTTCTGCTCGATGACACTCCACTTTTTGGTACACCACTTCACTATACAACACACTATTCCACTCTATGATGTGCCACTCCACTCTACGATACAGCACTCTAAGCCCCTCCACTCTTCAACACTCTATGACACTCCAATCTATGACACTTCATTCCACTCTACTTTAGGACACGTAACTCCACTGTATACCACTCCACTCTTTGTCACTCTACTACACTCTTCAACATACCACTCCACTCTATAACATGCCTTGCCAGTCTATGACATGCTACTCTACTCAACAAGATGCCAATCCACTCTATGACACTCCACTGCACACATCATTGTATGACACGCCAGTCAACTCTATAGCATGCCACTCTACCTTACTCCACTCTATGTCAATCCACTCTAAGACACTCTCTAGCACACTGCTCTATGACATGCAACTCCAATCCACTCTCTACTACACCACTCCACTCTGCGCCATTCCACACTATGCCACTCCAGTCTATAACACCCTACGACACTCAGCTCTATGCTACTTCACTCTAAGCCTCTCTCCTCTGCTCCACTGTACCACACTCTACTGTACTCTACAACACTCTACGCTCCTCCACTCTACAACACTCTACTCCACTCCATGCCATTCCAAAACACTGTACTTCACTTTATGGCACTCTACGACAGTCTATTCCACTCCATGCCACTTTACTACGCTCTACTCTATGACACAGTACGCTACTGTTCTCCTCTCTAAGTCAAGACTCCACTCTATGACACTCCACTCTATGCCACTGTATGCCTCTCAATTCTACAACAGTCTATGCCACTCTACTGTACAACACTGTACTCCATTCTACTCTACTCTATGCCACCCTGTCTTTGACACTCTATGACATTATACTCTATGACACTCCACTCTATGACACCCAACTCTACAATACTTTACTCTACAGCACTCTCCTCCACTGTACTGTACAAAACTTCACTCAATGACACTCCACTCTAAGATTTGAAACCCGTTTTTGTGGATTTTTTTTAAAATTCAATGAAAAAAACAAAGGATGAGAATGAGTTCAGAAAACTTTAATAATTATTTGTATGGAATACCAACTAATAGTTATAACTTAAAGATATAAATTGCATCCAACCAAAAAAAGTGTTGTGAACTCGCTAGCAAGACTACATTAATTATAACTCACCCTGCTACCATGCACAGTTTTCTCATTAGTGATCTCATTTGATATGTGTCGAGTGTTGCTATGAATACTATCATTTCACATGATATAACTCATGTAATATGAAAGGGTATAAGCTGTGCATGGGGAAGGCACAAGTTAAAGTGCATGTAATTTGGCTACAGAGATCATAACACTGTGTACGGAGGTGCACAAGTCATAGTAAGTTTTTGGTGGGGTGCAAATTATAACTTTAAGTTTAGAATGTCTAATGTTCAAATTGGGTTTGTAAACAAATAATTAATAAAGTTTTTCTAACTATAACATCCTCAACTTTCGATTTCTTAATTGAATATATATATATATTATATATATATATACACATATATATATCCCTTTTCCTCAATACCGCCAAAAGAAGCCACTGTGCCTCTGGCACACCGAGTGCAGTGAATGTGAGGGTAGGCTCGCTGTATTTCCATTCACACAAACCAAGGATCGCACACTTCTGAGACTCCGGAGAAATTATAACACAAAGTATTTCTTGACCATGCAACAAAAAAAAGCTTTGACAAATGCGTTTCAGCATGTGGCCTTTGTCAATGTCAATGCCACCCGCGCCTGAATCATTTAATTATGGAACACAGTGTAGGTTTCTTCCAGCTGCATTTTTATCCTGAAAAGAGAAGACACACTTTCTTTGTTAAATGCTGATGCCATTGAATCGCATCATGGCGGCCATCAAACAACAACTCAATTCCCATACTGGGTCACCCCGCTCTGGCATAAAAAATATGCAAATGCAAATTTAACAATCAACACGTTCTAATGCCCTTTTGATTCTCTAGTCATACAAATCATCATTTAGAATGAATACTAAAATTAAGAATACAACATATGTTTCGCCATGGCAGACCATTCCATTATGCAAATGAACACCAACAACATAAGAATCACATCAGAAGAACCTGACGTTTCAACATAAACATTCTACTACAAAAATTATTTAATCTATGGAGATCCCAACCAGTTATATATTTTTTTAGAAGATCAAGCACTCAATGGGTAGAAATAGTCAGGTCTTATACTACACGGCAACAGTCAATCCTCAAATAGCTTCCGCCCTGTACACTACCTAATATGTGTCCACATCTCCTCATAAATATTTAACCCGCTCTGGTAACTGATCTGTATTTCAATAATGTACCACAATTCAAGTTGTATTAATTTACGGGTTCTATTCCCTTCTCTCTCATCTCTTAAGACCTGCTCCATGCAGAAAAAGTATAACAAATTCCTGTTACTCTCGTGTGTCATCTTAAAATGTTGTGCCCTGGGGTATGTCATGGCACCCATGTGTTCCAAAATGTTCTTCCTTGCTGCATGTACCATGCTGCCTATGTCTTTCATGCCACAGGGGCAGATTATGCAATATACCACAAAGTCAGAGCTACAGTTCAGTAGTTTGGTAATAGGTTTCCTCATCTTTATCCCTGGCACTTCATGAGCCTTCACTTTTCTGCTGTATTTGAATGCCTTACAGCACATGCAAGATTAAAAGCTGCTCAGCCTAGGTTTATCAATATTCGTCTCAACATAATGACTGTTGACCATTGTGTCCTTTAATGAGGTACTCCTCCTATAGGTCTCCTGTGGAGCAGATGATAATCTTGCAGTGATGACCTGATCCGTCTTTAGAATTTTCCAATGCTTTCTTAATTTTCTATATAGGTGTGTAGCCTCAGCGGTAAAGCTTGTAATAAACCTCACAATATACTAATTCTTCTTTTTATGGGAACCAGATTGTATCAATAGTTTATGCCTATTAAGTATGTGTACTCTCCTTGCACGTGGTTTAGTATTGGTTCTGAATAACCATGTTCTTGGAATCGTGTCAGAGTATCTTCTGCTGCCTGTGCATATTCGTTATCCGAGAAGCAATTGCATCTAATGTGCATAAGTTCACCAATAGGGATACTTTTGATCAGACTGCAAGGATGCTGGCTCCTAGCATGTAAAATAAAATTGCCAGGAGTAGGTTTTCTGTAGAGTTTGGTATGCACTTGACCTTCCTGAACATAGACCCATAGTTCCAAAAAGGGTACTCCTATTTCACTGGTCTGGCAAGAGAAGTGGAGGTTTGGGGTATTATTATTCCACCTCTCAATATAACTCTCAGCCATATCCCTGGTACCTCTCCATATCCAAAATAAATCATCAATATAGCGTATCCAAAGAACCGCATTTTCAACCCATAATTCATGGCCCTCTGCCCAGGCCACATGTTTCTCCCACCAGCCCACAAATAGGTTCACGTAGCTGGGGCAAAGCACATGTCTATCGCTGTCCCCTGGTTTTGGTGGTGCAACTGGCTTGAAAAAAAGAAAGATATTATGTTTCAAGCAAAACAAAATCAAATCCAGGAACATTACATTATGTTCCAAGAATTTCAATGGTCTACTTTTCAGATCAAATTCCACAGCTCTCAAACCCTGGTCATGGTCAAAGGAAGTATAAAGACTCTTTGGGCCTGATTTATACTTTTTAAGCGCAGCATTTGCAGATTTTTTTGATGCAAAAGAGGCGCAAACTTACAAAATTCAATTATACTTTGTAAGTTTGCACCGTTTTTGCGTCAAAAACGGACGGAAATGCGGCACTAAAAAAGTATAAATGAGGCCCTTAATGTCTCACATTATAAACAGAAATTTCGCCTCCCATTGGACATTTTCAATGATTCGCATAAAGTCAGTAGAATCCCTAATATACAAAAATCTTTGACAAAAGGGAGCAAAAATCGATGTACTCTCTAAAAGGTTTCTCCTTTGGACAACACTGTAGGAATCCCTCATGGTACCTTAGCATGTTTGTGTACTTTGGGCAGGAGATAAAAAGTGGGAATTCGTGGATGATCAACTTTAAAAACCTTCAAAAATTGATATCCATCAAAAGCAAGAGTTCCTCCATTCCTCCAACCTTCTAATAGGTCATAAAATTCTTGAATACTCATTAAGTATTGTGCCCTAGTAATAGGTTGTAGGAGGCTGGACTGGCTTGTAGTGAGTACGAAGGGGTACTTGCACCTTGCACCAGGCCCAGTTATCCCTTATTAGTGTATAGGGTGTCTAGCAGCTTAGGCTGATAGATAATGGTAGCTTAGCAGAGCAGCTTAGGCTGAACTAGGAGACGTGTGAAGCTACTACAGTACCACTTAGTGTCATATGCACAATATCATAAGAAAACACAATACACAGTTATACTAAAAATAAAGGTACTTTATTTTTATGACAATATGCCAAAGTATCTTAGAGTGTACCCTCAGTGAGAGGATAGGAAATATACACAAGATATATATACACAATAGCAAAAATATGCAGTATAGTCTTAGAAAACAGTGCAAACAATGTATAGTTACAATAGGATGCAATGGGGAAACATAGGGATAGGGGCAACACAAACCATATACTCCAAAAGTGGAATGCGAACCACGAATGGACCCCAAACCTATGTGACCTTGTAGAGGGTCGCTGGGACTATTAGAAAATAGTGAGAGTTAGAAAAATAACCCTCCCCAAGACCCTGAAAAGTGAGTGCAAAGTGCACTAAAGTTCCCCTAAGGACAAAATAGTCGTGTTAGAGGAATAATGCAGGAAAGACACAAACCAGCAATGCAACAACTGTGGATTTCCAATCTAGGGTACCTGTGGAACAAGGGGACCAAGTCCAAAAGTCACAACCAAGTCGGAGATGGGCAGATGCCCAGGAAATGCCAGCTGCGGGTGCAAAGAAGCTTCGACTGGACAGAAGAAGCTGAGGTTTCTGCAGGAACGAAAAGGGCTAGAGACTTCCCCTTTGGTGGACGGATCCAGTTCGCCTTGGAGAGTCGTGCAGAAGTGTTTTCCCGCCTAAAGGACGCCAACAAGCCTTGCTAGGCGCAAATCGTGCGTTTGGCGTTTTTGGACGCTGCTTGGGCCCAGGAGGGACCAGGAGGTCGCAAATTGGACCTGAAGAGAGACGGGATGTCGAGCAAGACAAAGAGCCCTCACTGAAGCAGGTAGCACCTGGAGAAGTGCCAGAAACAGGCACTACGAGGATGCGTGAAACGGTGCTCGCCGAAGTTGCACAAAGGAGTCCCACGTCGCCGGAGACCAACTTAGAAAGTCGTGCAATGCAGGTTAGAGTGCCGTGGACCCAGGCTTGGCTGTGCACAAAGGATTTCCGCCGGAAGTGCACAGGGGCCGGAGTAGCTGCAAAGTCGTGGTTCCCAGCAATGCAGCCCAGCGAGGTGAGGCAAGGACTTACCTCCACCAAACTTGGGCTGAAGAGTCACTAGACTGTGGGGGTCACTTGGACAGAATCGCTGGATTCGAGGGACCTCGCTCGTCGTGCTGAGAGGAGACCCAAGGGACCGGTAATGCAGCTTTTTGGTGCCTGCGGTTGCAGGGGGAAGATTCCGTTGACCCACAGGAGATTTCTTCGGAGCTTCTGGTGCAGAGAGGAGGCAGGCTACCCCCACAGCATGCACAAGCAGGAAAACAGTCGAGAAGGCGGCAGGATCAGCGTTACAGAGTTGCAGTAGTCGTCTTTGCTACTATGTTGCAGGTTTGCAGGCTTCCAGCGCGGTCAGCGGTCGTTTCCTTATCAGAAGGTGAAGAGGGAGATGCAGAGGAACTCGGATGAGCTCTTGCATTCGTTATCTAAAGTTTCCCCAGAGACAGAGACCCTAAATAGCCAGAAAAGAGGGTTTGGCTACCTAGGAGAGAGGATAGGCTACTAACACCTGAAGGAGCCTATCAGCAGGAGTCTCTGACGTCACCTGGTGGTACTGGCCACTCAGAGCAGTCCAGTGTGCCAGCAGCACCTCTGTTTCCAAGATGGCAGAGGTCTGGAGCACACTGGAGGAGCTCTGGACACCTCCCAGGGGAGGTGCAGGTCAGGGGAGTGGTCACTCCCCTTTCCTTTGTCCAGTTTCGTGCCAGAGCAGGGGCTAAGGGGTCCCTGAACCGGTGTAGACTGGCTTATGCAGAATTGGGCACATCTGTGCCCAACAAAGCATTTCCAGAGGCTGGGGGAGGCTACTCCTCCCCTGCCTTCACACCATTTTCCAAAGGGAGAGGGTGTCACACCCTCTCTCAGAGGAAGTTCTTTGTTCTGCCATCCTGGGCCAGGCCTGGCTGGACCCCAGGAGGGCAGCTGCCTGTCTGAGGGGTTGGCAGCAGCAGCAGCTGCAGTGAAACCCCAGGAAGGGCAGTTTGGCAGTACCAGGGTCTGTGCTACAGACCACTGGGATCATGGGATTGTGCCAACTATGCCAGGATGGCATAGAGGGGGCAATTCCATGATCATAGACATGTTACATGGCCATATTCGGAGTTACCATTGTGAAGCTACATATAGGTAGTGACCTATATGTAGTGCATGCGTGTAATGGTGTCCCCGCACTCACAAAGTTCAGGGAATTGGCTCTGAACAATGTGGGGGCACCTTGGCTAGTGCCAGGGTGCCCTCACACTAAGTAACTTTGCACCTAACCTTTACCAGGTAAAGGTTAGACATATAGGTGACTTATAAGTTACTTAAGTGCAGTGTAAAATGGCTGTGAAATAACGTGGACGTTATTTCACTCAGGCTGCAGTGGCAGGCCTGTGTAAGAATTGTCAGAGCTCCCTATGGGTGGCAAAAGAAATGCTGCAGCCCATAGGGATCTCCTGGAACCCCAATACCCTGGGTACCTCAGTACCATATACTAGGGAATTATAAGGGTGTTCCAGTAAGCCAATGTAAATTGGTAAAATTGGTCACTAGCCTGTTAGTGACAATTTGAAAGTAATGAGAGAGCATAACCACTGAGGTTCTGGTTAGCAGAGCCTCAGTGAGACAGTTAGGCACCACACAGGGAACATATACATGCACACCTATGAGCACTGGGGCCCTGTGTGACAGGGTCCCAGTGACACATACATATAGGCCACAAACCTATGAGCACTGGGGTCCTGACCAGCAGGATCCCAGTGACACATAACAACCATACTGAAAACATAGTGTTTTCACTATGAGCACTGAGGCCTGGCTTTCAGGATCCCAGTGAGACAGTGAAAACAGTGACAAACACCCTGACATACACTCACAAACAGGCCAAAAGTGGGGGTAACAAGGCTAGAAAGAGGCTACCTTCTCACACAACCCCCCCCCAAACGAAGGACAATAAGGCTAACCTTGGCCAGTTGAGACTTTATTGTCTAAGTGGTGATAAGTAGAGAGTAGCTCTGCAATAGACTGGTTACTCCCTTTATCATCCACTATATGGTTACTTCCCTGTGGGGATGTAAACCACCCTGTTTGAAGTTTTGTAGCTAAGCAACAATGTGAAGATGTATTTTCAGAGTTTCTATCAGTAAGTTTTAGTTTAGAGCAGTGGGAATTGTCCACTGAACCTATTTGTAGTGATGGAAATGCCAGACAGGGATGCTGTCTCAGAAAAGCCATAGCTGGGCAAAAACTTTGTCCATCTGGCTGGAAGAGAGAACAGGGATGCTGTTTCTCTTGAGTTGGAGCAGGGCAGGGATGCTGTCCTATCAGCTCCACACTAGGGCAGGGATGCTGTCCTAAGTGTTGTGAGGCAGTGCAGAGTTTCTGCACTAATGTTTCTCTGGGAGGGTTGGAGGGATGCTCCATGTTAACTAAAATGGTGCTCTTTTTCTCACCAATGTTAGTTATCCCACAGAGAGGTACTTCCACCTCAGGGAGTACAGTTTTGCCAACTGATGATTCCCTTGGAACAGGTGCCACCCCAGGAGAGGTTTCTCCCACCACAGGAATGGTATCCTGAATGGTAGGGTGGTTAGGGGATACTGTGATACCCTTTTTACCTGTTGATGGAGAGGGTTCCTGAGTTTTCAGGCCTTCTCTCCTTTGCTTTTTCATTTCAGTAGAAATGAGAGGGAACAATTCCTCAGGGATGCCCAGCATGGCTGCATGGGCATAAAACTCTACATCAGCCCAACCTGAGGCCTCTAGGTCATTACCTAAGAGACAGTCTACAGGTAAGCTAGGTGATACCACCACCTGCTTAGGGCCAGTAACTCCACCCCAACTAAACTGAATTATAGCAAAGGGAAGAAACTTAGTGGAGTTATGGACATCAATAATCTTATACTGTTGTCCAATGATGTGTTGATCAGGGTGCACTAGGTTTTCAGTCACCAAAGTGAAACTGGCACCTGTGTCCCTGTAGGCCAAGGCCTCAACACCATTTATTGAAACTGTCTGCCTGTACTTATCCATTGTAAGGGGACAAGCAGCCAGTGTGGCAAGGCCAATGCCACTAGGTGTGACAGAAACTGTCTTGGGACTGATGACATCAGTTTCCACTATGGACCCATAAGTGAACCCAACTACACCCTTTGCTTGACTGTTGCCAGCAGTCCCACCACTAGTACCACTACTGCTAGGGGCACTAGAGCTTGATGTATTAGTGGTGGTAGGCTCAGGGGGTTTACCTGGACAGGACTTATCCCCTGGCCTATGGCCTCTATTTTTACACACAAAGCACCAAGGCTTTTTAATGTGTGTGGGTTGAGAAGAAGAGGAAGAATTAGTTTTATCCCCACCCTCTGAAGAGTGTTTAAGATTTGAAGTGGGATCTTTGGTTTTACCCTTATCCCCATGCTTATCTTGAGATTTTTCACCATCTTTCTTCTTATTGCCATCTTTGTCACCCCCTGTATGAACTTTTCTGTTCACCCTTGTTCTGACCCATTTGTCTGCCTTCTTTCCCAATTCTTGGGGAGAGGTCAGATCAGAGTCTACCAGGTACTGGTGCAACAAATCAGACACACAATTATTAAGTATATGCTCTCTCAGGATTGTGTTATACAGGCTTTCATAATCAGTAACTTTACTGCCATGTAACCACCCCTCCAAGGCCTTCACTGAATGGTCAATGAAATCAACCCAGTCTTGTGAAGACTCCTTTTTGGTCTCTCTGAACTTTATCCTGTACTGTTCAGTGGTTAAGCCATAACCATCCAGGAGTGCATTCTTAAGAACTTGGAAATTATTGGCATCATTTTCTTTCACAGTAAGGAGCCTATCCCTACCTTTTTCACTAAATGATAGCCATAGGATAGCAGCCCACTGCCTTTGAGGGACATCCTGTACAACACAGGCCCTCTCAAGTGCAGCAAACCACTTGTTAATGTCATCCCCCTCCTTATAAGGGGGAACTATCTTGTGCAGATTCCTGGAATCATGCTCTTTTGCAGGATGACTATGGGGAATACTGCTGCTGCCACCATGGGTATCTAAACCCAACTTCGGTCTTTCCTTCTCTAATTCAAAAGACTGTCTATCCAAATCCAGCTGTTGCTTTTTAAGCTTCAGTCTGGTTTGTTCCACCCTCAACTTATTGAGTTCCCTCTCTAACATTCTGTCATCAGGGTTGGTGGGAGGGACATTTCTAGAAACAGAGCTATGATGGGAATGAACAGAAGGAGACCTGTCCCTTACAGAAGCCAACTTAACAGCTTGGTTTACAGAAACATTACTACCAGTATGGTGAGAATAAATGCTTTTGCTATGATGTGAGACAACACTATTTATTTGGTGTGGCTCATCATCATTACCATCTATGCTAGATTGTCTAGTAATGGGCAGGTTAGGAAGTTTCTTTCCTGAATCTTTTCCTGGGGGAGTCCCTGAATCAGATTGAGAACTATTAGGTACTTTTTCAACAGATGGGGCACCTATGGCCTTATCCTGTTCTCTAAGCATGTTAATTAACAGTTCCAAGGAAGGATTCTTCCCTACACTCAAACCTCTCTCTATACAGAGACTCCTTGCTCTTTTCCAGCTAAGGTTGTCATATGCAAGTTTGGACAGATCAACACTTTGGCCTGTGCCAGACATTTTTTAGAGAGAGTTAAAGTGATAGAAAAAGAGAAAAAAGTTTTCAGAACTTTTTGGAAAGACAGAAAAAAACTTTTTAAACTTTTAAGAACTTTTTGAAAGTTTAGGAGTACTTTTCAGCACTTAGAAAAGAGTGAAAAGAGGAAATGCAAAACTTTTTGGCTATGTGTATATACACTGACCTTGTTTTGTATATTTTTCTCTTATGAAAAGTACCATGACAAGAGTGGTAAGTAGTCTCAAGCACTTATCCCACCACTGCACAACCAATGTAGGAGGCTGGACTGGCTTGTAGTGAGTACCAAGGGGTACTTGCACCTTGCACCAGGCCCAGTTATCCCTTATTAGTGTATAGGGTGTCTAGCAGCTTAGGCTGATAGATAATGGTAGCTTAGCAGAGCAGCTTAGGCTGAACTAGGAGACGTGTGAAGCTACTACAGTACCACTTAGTGTCATATGCACAATATCATAAGAAAACACAATACACAGTTATACTAAAAATAAAGGTACTTTATTTTTATGACAATATGCCAAAGTATCTTAGAGTGTACCCTCAGTGAGAGGATAGGAAATATACACAAGATATATATACACAATAGCAAAAATATGCAGTATAGTCTTAGAAAACAGTGCAAACAATGCATAGTTACAATAGGATGCAATGGGGAAACATAGAGATAGGGGCAACACAAACCATATACTCCAAAAGTGGAATGCGAACCACGAATGGACCCCAAACCTATGTGACCTTGTAGAGGGTCGCTGGGACTATTAGAAAATAGTGAGAGTTAGAAAAATAACCCTCCCCAAGACCCTGAAAAGTGAGTGCAAAGTGCACTAAAGTTCCCCTAAGGACAAAATAGTCGTGTTAGAGGAATAATGCAGGAAAGACACAAACCAGCAATGCAACAACTGTGGATTTCCAATCTAGGGTACCTGTGGAACAAGGGGACCAAGTCCAAAAGTCACAACCAAGTCGGAGATGGGCAGATGCCCAGGAAATGCCAGCTGCGGGTGCAAAGAAGCTTCGACTGGACAGAAGAAGCTGAGGTTTCTGCAGGAACGAAAAGGGCTAAAGACTTTCCCTTTGGTGGACGGATCCCTCTCGCCTTGGAGAGTCGTGCAGAAGTGTTTTCCCGCCGAAAGGACGCCAACAAGCCTTGCTAGGCGCAAATCGTATGTTTGGCGTTTTTGGACGCTGCTTGGGCCCAGGAGGAACCAGGAGGTCGCAAATTGGACCTGAAGAGAGAAGAGACGTCGAGCAAGACAAAGAGCCCTCACTGAAGCAGGTAGCACCCGGAGAAGTGCCAGAAACAGGCACTAAAAGGATGCGTGAAACGGTGCTCGCCGAAGTTGCACAAAGGAGTCCCACGTCGCCGGAGACCAACTTAGAAAGTCGTGCAATGCAGGTTAGAGTGCCGTGGACCCAGGCTTGGCTGTGCACAAAGGATTTCCGCCGGAAGTGCACAGGGGCCGGAGTAGCTGCAAAGTCGCGGTTCCCAGCAATGCAGCCCAGCGAGGTGAGGCAAGGACTTACCTCCACCAAACTTGGGCTGAAGAGTCACTGGACTGTGGGGGTCACTTAGACAGAGTTGCTGGATTCGAGGGACCTCGCTCGTCGTGCTGAGAGGAGACCCAAGGGACCGGTAATGCAGCTTTTTGGTGCCTGCGGTTGCAGGGGGAAGATTCCGTCGACCCACGGGAGATTTCTTCGGAGCTTCTGGTGCAGAGAGGAGGCAGGCTACCCCCACAGCATGCACAAGCAGGAAAACAGTCGAGAAGGCGGCAGGATCAGCGTTACAGAGTTGCAGTAGTCGTCTTTGCTACTATGTTGCAGGTTTGCAGGCTTCCAGCGCGGTCAGCGGTCGTTTCCTTATCAGAAGGTGAAGAGGGAGATTCAGAGGAACTCGGATGAGCTCTTGCATTCGTTATCTAAAGTTTCCCCAGAGACAGAGACCCTAAATAGCCAGAAAAGAGGGTTTGGCTACCTAGGAGAGAGGATAGGCTACTAACACCTGAAGGAGCCTATCAGCAGGAGTCTCTGACGTCACCTGGTGGCACTGGCCACTCAGAGCAGTCCAGTGTGCCAGCAGCACCTCTGTTTCCAAGATGGCAGAGGTCTGGAGCACACTGGAGGAGCTCTGGACACCTCCCAGGGCAGGTGCAGGTCAGGGGAGTGGTCACTCCCCTTTCCTTTGTCCAGTTTCGCGCCAGAGCAGGGGCTAAGGGGTCCCTGAACCGGTGTAGACTGGCTTATGCAGAATTGGGCACATCTGTGCCCAACAAAGCATTTCCAGAGGCTGGGGGAGGCTACTCCTCCCCTGCCTTCACACCATTTTCCAAAGGGAGAGGGTGTCACACCCTCTCTCAGAGGAAGTTCTTTGTTCTGCCATCCTGGGCCAGGCCTGGCTGGACCCCAGGAGGGCAGCTGCCTGTCTGAGGGGTTGGCAGCAGCAGCAGCTGCAGTGAAACCCCAGGAAGGGCAGTTTGGCAGTACCAGGGTCTGTGCTACAGACCACTGGGATCATGGGATTGTGCCAACTATGCCAGGATGGCATAGAGGGGGCAATTCCATGATCATAGACATGTTACATGGCCATATTCGGAGTTACCATTGTGAAGCTACATATAGGTAGTGACCTATATGTAGTGCACGCGTGTAATGGTGTCCCCGCACTCACAAAGTTCAGGGAATTGGCTCTGAACAATGTGGGGGCACCTTGGCTAGTGCCAGGGTGCCCTCACACTAAGGCCCTCATTCTGACCTTGGCGGGCGGCGGAGGCCGCCCGCCAAAGTCCCGCCGTCAGGTTACCGTTCCGCGGTCGAAAGACCGCGGCGGTAATTCTGACTTTCCCGCTGGGCTGGCGGGCGGTCGCCTTCAGACCGCCAGCCAGCCCAGCGGGAAAGAGGCTTCCACGATGAAGCCGGCTCGGAATCGAGCCGGCGGAGTGGAACCTGTGCGACGGGTGCAGTTGCACCCGTCGCGTATTTCACTGTCTGCGCAGCAGACAGTGAAATACATGTAGGGGCCCTCTTACGGGGTCCCCTGCAATGCCCATGCCAGTGGCATGGGCACTGCAGGGGCCCCCAGGGGCCCCGCGACCCCCCCTACCACCATCCGGATCCCGGCGGTCCGACCGCCGGGATCTGGATGGCGGTAGGGGGGGTCGGAATCCCCGCGGCGGTGCAGCAAGCTGCGCCGCCGCGGAGGATTCAATGGGGCGGCGGTACACTGGCGGGACCCCGCCAGTGGTGCCGGTCCGACCGCGGCTTTACCGCCGCGGTCGGAATCCCCATTGGAGCACCGCCGGCCTGTCGGCGGTGCTCCCGCGGTCCTCCGCCCTGGCGGTCAAAGACCGCCAGGGTCAGAATGACCACCTATGTAACTTTGCACCTAACCTTTACCAGGTAAAGGTTAGACATATAGGTGACTTATAAGTTACTTAAGTGCAGTGTAAAATGGCTGTGAAATAACGTGGACGTTATTTCACTCAGGCTGCAGTGGCAGGCCTGTGTAAGAATTGTCAGAGCTCCCTATGGGTGGCAAAAGAAATGCTGCAGCCCATAGGGATCTCCTGGAACCCCAATACCCTGGGTACCTCAGTACCATATACTAGGGAATTATAAGGGTGTTCCAGTAAGCCAATGTAAATTGGTAAAATTGGTCACTAGCCTGTTAGTGACAATTTGAAAGTAATGAGAGAGCATAACCACTGAGGTTCTGGTTAGCAGAGCCTCAGTGAGACAGTTAGGCACCACACAGGGAACATATACATGCACACCTATGAGCACTGGGGCCCTGTGTGACAGGGTCCCAGTGACACATACATATAGGCCACAAACCTATGAGCACTGGGGTCCTGACCAGCAGGATCCCAGTGACACATAACAACCATACTGAAAACATAGTGTTTTCACTATGAGCACTGAGGCCTGGCTATCAGGATCCCAGTGAGACAGTGAAAACAGTGACAAACACCCTGACATACACTCACAAACAGGCCAAAAGTGGGGGTAACAAGGCTAGAAAGAGGCTACCTTCTCACATAGGTTGATAGCATGTTGAATTCCCCATTTGTATTAATACTTCTCTGACACATTGTTCTTTAGTCTGTAGGACAACATTTCACCCTTTGTCCACCGGTTTTATAACTTTATTCAGGTCATTCTTCAAACTCAGAATCACCTGCCACTGCTCTTTCGTCAGATTGAAATTTGGTTTGGCATAACAATATTTCCCAAAATTGTCAATTTCATTATTTATTGCTTCATGAAAGCAATCAATGGCATCATGCAGAGTCTGTGGACTGTACCTGGAATTAAGTCTAAAATTACTTTGTCCGCCTAATTGCGTGATAGCAGCTCTTTCCAAACATGTAACATCATCATCTAAAGTGTTAGATGCCATAGTGGGTACTAAAGCTTCCAATTCCTGTAATGTTTCCAATGCCTGTAGATCATGTCCTGTTAGAATATCAGTGTGCTCCAATTCCTATGCCTTCATGTCCGAATCCCCTTTAGGATGCAGTAAATGTACCTTTTTGAGCTTCATTTTACAAATGAATTGATATAAGTCAATTCATATTTGTGTATAGTCAAGTGTGGACGTGGGGCACAAAGTAAAACCCAGACGTAATGCCTCCAATTCTGTATCCATTATTATCCTGCTCATTAAAATGATCACTGTGAGTTTGAGGTCTTTCATCTGCGGAAGCTGCTTAACCTGATTTTCGCTGCACTTTGTGTTAGGGATTTCTTTCCATCCTTTCTTCCCCCTTCTTATTCTTTTGTCGTGACTTCTGGTAGGCAAACTTATTAGGGTGTGTTTTTTTGAGTCTCTCTTATCAGTTGATATTCCTGGGGACAATTTATACACCTACTCATGGTAGGCTGTACTGTCAGTCTGGAGCTCTCGCCATTGGACAAATCAGTATCCACTTCTGACTCTGAGGTGTCCCTAGTATTGACCACTTTCAGATTAGTAGCTTGTTTGAGATGTCATGTTGGCACATCATATCTTCTAGCAAAGGTTAATACACAACCTAACTCATAATCACGTAGGTCCCTCATAAATTTATACTGTTTACATTGTTTAACCTTGTTTTCATAGATCACCAGCCTGGTTCTCATTTGTCAAGCCTTTTGATTTCATCCAATAATTTCTCTCTGTCACCCACAGCATGCTTTACCAATATTTTCACCATGCCTTTGGCTGAGGCTGTGGTAAATTCTGCCCATTCCTGTAAGAGCTGTGGGTCGAGGCTCTCATATAGGGGAACTGTGTAAATCCTTAAGACCAGTGGTATTTTATCCACATCCAAATAGCTCTGTGAGGAAAGGCTTCCTATCACTTCCTAATCTCTTTTTCAAATGTTCTTTCTAATGTCCGAAAAAGTTCTTTCAGATTATCATGGAGGTTAATATTGTTTCCATGATCCCCCTCACTACTCACTAAATTAAGATACATGATCCCCAAAATATTAGTTGCAGATTCAAGGCACTCAGTATCCCTAAACATACTTTAAAATTGTTGTATGGCCTCTGTATAAACATTGTCCACGACAATCGTAACTCTCTGCGCTGTTGCCGTGAGATAAATAATGCACCAGCAAAAGAACAGCAACAGTTATCGTGTTGTTCTGCCACTGAACACTCGTTCTCTAAATCGGTTCTCCAAACATCCAAAACTTCTACAGCAGTGTTCCCTCCTCTGTATGCTTGTATCCACAATGTGGCTGATACACTTTGTATTCACTACAAATCAAATCTCTGATACAACTCCAGAGCTCCGACAACCATGGCAGGGTGGGTGGCGTATAATTTCTCCAATTTCCTCAATACCGCCAAAGAAGCCGCTCCACCTCTGACACAGCTGATGCAGCGAACATGAAGGCAGAGTCACCGTATCTCCAGTCACACAAACCAAGGGTTGCAGACTCCTCATAGATTATAACAGAAAGGCCCATATTTGTGCTTTTTTAGCGCCGCATTTGCACCATTTTTTTACGCAAACGTGAGCAAAGTTACAAAATACAATTGTATTTTATAAGTTTGCGCCGCTTTTGCGTAAAAAAACGGCGCAATTGTGGCGCTCAAAAAGTATAAATATGGGCCAAAATATTTATTGATGCGTGCAACACGCTTCGGAGCGTGGCCTTTCTCAATGTCAAAGATGCGCACGTGTGAATCATTTAAATATGGAAAACCGTGTCAGTTTCTTCTAGCTGCATTTTCAGCATGAAAAGAGATATTTATGTGTGTGTGTGTGTGTGTGTGTGTGTGTGTATATATATATATATATATGTGTGTATTTGTTTGTATATATATTTATATGTGTGTGTATGTCTATACACACACACACTTATGTGTGTGTATGAAAAAAAACCAACCCAGTGGAAAGAGTCTCAACCAAGTTCGGATGAGGCTCCGTTGCAGGATTCCTGGCTCACCGCTAAATTATCCTCAATTGCACATGCACCCCAGAAGCAGGCAACAACAATGGGCCACATGAAAGTTGCTTAGTGAAGAGTTTAGTTACGATTGAATGCCATACAGAGTAAGGTCTGAAGCAGTTCTTGGTGGCACATTCTTGCTGCCAGTGCAGGTGATGGAGGAGACCACCCTCGGGATACTTGTTATACAAAGAAATTCACTGCACTCCACAGGGTGCTGTATGTCACATTTATTACAAGCAGTCAGTAACCACCTCAGAGATTAATTCTCATCATGTAGCAATTTTGATGTGCCTGCATCCCGAGCGATAGAGGTGCTTGGATTCTCTTTGAGGGCTCTACTCTCAATTTCCATTAATCTACACTCATCGTTCGAACACTCAACAAAAATGTACGGGGTCATTCTGACCCCGGCGGTCTGAGACCGCCGGGGCCAGGGTCGGCGGGAGCACCGCCGACAGACCGGCGGTGCCCCGCAGGGCATTCTGACGCGGCGCCCGTCAGAATCCTCCAAGGCGGCGCAGCTTGCTGCGCCGCCTTGGGGATTCTGACACCCCCTACCGCCATCCTGTTCCTGGCGGTTCGCCCGCCAGGAACAGGATGGCGGTAGGGGGTGTCGCGGGGCCCCTGGGGGCCCCTGCAGTGCCCATGCCAATGGCATGGGCACTGCAGGGGCCCCCGTAAGAGGGCCCCGCTTGTATTTCACTGTCTGCATAGCAGACAGTGAAATACGCGACGGGTGCAGTAGCACCCGTCGCACCTTCCCACTCCGCCGGCTCGATTACGAGCCGGCTTCATGGTGGGAAGGTCGTTTTCCCCTGGGCTGGCGGGCGGCCTTTTGAAGGCCGCCCGCCAGCCCAGGGGAAAACTCAAAATACCCGCCGCGGTCTTCCGACCGCGGTACGGTATTTTGACGGCTCCCGCCGGGCGCGCGGTGACCGCGCCCGGCGGGAGTCAGAATGACCCCCATAGTGTTCTATTATTCCTATCCTGGGACCTGATACATTTTGGCTAACCCCATAGTTTTTTTCATCCTACGGCTACGGGGTTAGCCAAAACAGCATTATGAATTTTCACATCATTATAATATATAACGTTACTCCAAACCATCGT
Source organism: Pleurodeles waltl (assembly GCF_031143425.1). NCBI lineage: Eukaryota > Metazoa > Chordata > Amphibia > Caudata > Salamandridae > Pleurodeles > Pleurodeles waltl. The sequence continues at coordinate 813,722,288 of NC_090445.1, read as the reverse complement.
CGTGCACGATCTGTAGCCATGCCCTGCAGCCAATCCCTGCATGCAGCCAACCCCACACTTCACACAGTCTTCTGGGTTCACAGAAGGGGTTGGCTGCAGAGCTTGGCCTCCCACCATTGTCACCAGTAGGTAGTTATAGTTAGGACCTAGATTTTTTTTTTTGCTAATAACTTTGGCATGGTTTGATGAATCTTCATGACATTTTCCATATTAGTTTGCCACTCACTTCAGCTGCTTTCTGGAAAGTTTTGGGGTGCTTAATCAAGTGGGGATTGAGAAAAAGCGGGTTCCCAAAACACATTTTCTCTATGCAATTCCCCATAGGGATTTTAACCATGACTACAGCCTGAACCAATGAACAGATTTACTCCACATTTGGCAGAAATCTTGATATTGCCCATGAAAGATCTCTTTTGTGATTTGGTGTAAATCTGCTCAGTAGTTTTGGAGCTAATAAAGAAAAAATATTTCTGCATATCTAGCAACAAGAGTCACGAGATCCGTGAATCCAACAGATCTGAAAATGATATCTGATTGTCTGCAACCACTTCCTGGTTGAAGTGGTGGCAGCCGGTGAGATCTCAACTCGGCTGAGTTCCCCAAAAAAAATTACAAAAAAACATAAGGGTGCAGAGTAGTAATACCTGGTGGTGGAGTTCTACAGGAACCCCTCTGGAAGCCAAAACGCTTAAAAAAAACTTTAAAAAAACTGGTGTGGATCCTTTAAGGATCTGCGGATCCTTGGCAAAATGTACAAAAAGACAAAAAAACACATGCACAGTTACCACACTTGCTTGTTTTTGGCCCCTGGGGGGCAGCTCTCAAGTGGAATTGATTTCATTATATCATTATAACATAGGGGAGGTGTTTCCCTGCCCACACTGAAGCAAGCCAGGAAACAAATGAAAAGATTGCTCACACCCACAGAGAGCAGCATTTTTAGCTGCTCCCTTGGGGCAAAAGCGATGCCGGCTCCTACTGGAGGCTAAGAGCCGGCAGAGGCCACGGGTGCTCCGAGGCACCCACCTTTTATTGGCCCAGCCTCAGGGGTAGGGGGTCCCTGGGGCCAAAATCGGCTCAGGGAGGGTGTCAGCGTGGCCTCTTCCCATTAGTAATTGGCCAGGCCCCAGGAGATATCGTCTCTGGGGCCAGTAGTGGAATGGGAGGGGGGGTTGTGTGTCCCCTCCCCTTTATATAATATAGTTGTACACTGGAAGATGGGGCCCCTAGGGCTGAAATCAGCCTATGGAGGGGGGCTGTATGCCCCTTTCCCCATAAACTCAGTGGTGGGCCATGGATGATGAGGTTCTCGGGGCCCAAATCACCCCGGGCGGGAACAAGTTCACTCATGCACTACAAAATGTGCTTAGCCCCTGGGGTTGGGATCCTGGGGGCCAAAATCAGCCTGTTGAGGGGGCTGTGTGCCCACCTCCTAGGCGGCTGCCTTTGGGGGGTTGGCCAGCCAAAGGCCATGTGCGGCATGTCTTTGGCTTCATGGCGGGGTTGGCTGCAGGGCCTTGCCGCAGGGGAGTCCCTGCGGCTGACAACCCGCTGGACATGGCCCGAGGCTGTGAGCGGTGTTGTATTCACTGCATGTAGGGGTTGGCCATAGGGACTCACCGCAGGCAAGGCTCTGGGGCCTACCCCCCTGCCATGCAGGGCCAGAGGCAGCGGTTAGATTAATGTATGGAAGTTACATATTACTTTATGTTAAAAAAAAACTAGACAATCACAGAAGAAAAAAGGGTTACAGTGATGTTAAAGTTAGTAAATAGCATTAGAAAACATAGAAATTTACTAAAAACAACAACAGTTACAAGATCAATATATTTAGGAAACAGAATTAAATAAAAAAGAAAGGTTACAGGGACGTTATAGCTAGGTTCAGATTTTACACATGGGAAACCATAGAAATTCAGCAGTTATAGTTATATTTATCATAAGCACCTGTAACTTGTGCCCTAAGGTAGCCTATAACTCTCACCTGCACCATGCACCATTATCCCACATCAGTCATGATATTGTCTATTACATCATTCATAATAGGACTGTAACATTTCCAATATAATTATTGATGAGAAAACTGTGCATGGTGGGGGCGTGAGTTATATTACCTTGGGGCACTAAACACCTAAGGGACCTACACCTCAGGGGTAGTATTGCACACCTTTGTTTAGTCACCTGCACCAGGCGCCAACGTGTTTCAGCAATGTCAGCCTTGATCAGGGTAACAAATCATCATTGTCTCTTCTCTTAAAAAACTCATGTGGCCATAGCATCGCAATTCAAAGTGTTGAAAGACTGAGTTTAACTGCATACAGAGCCTGTCTTTAAAATAATTACATATTATATAAAAAGGGGATAGGTTCAATGTAATTTATGTTTGATAAAAATCTTTCAGGTATTGTGTTGACCACAATTAAGGTTTCATCCGTCATAGCCTTTATGTGGATAACTTCTCCAATGTTACACATACATAGCCATTACAGGCAATCTGCTTATCCAATCCCCCTCAGTGGGTCAATTATAGTATTAGCTATCCTAGTATTTATATGGACATTTCCTAGTCAATACATAAAAAGCACATTTCCGATCTCCCCAGTGGTCCAATCACTCAATACCACACAATACTCTATTTGATTTCAGCCTCAAGGATGTTTTCTCATCACTTGACAATGATTTTCGCTAAGCATTTCCAAAGTTAATTCTCATCATAGTGCTGTGGATTAGAAACAAATAAAAATACTCTCTTAGTTGAACCTAAAAATAAAAGGAAAGAAAACAAATAACAATCACTTGGTTACTACATACCAGTCAGAGTCTAAAATTAATCAGGTAGATGTAGAATCAATTCCTCTGTCTTTTTCATACAAAAGAGTTCTACTGTCCCAAATGAATAATGTATCTAGACTCAGTTTTTCTCAATAAATTCTCGTGGTCATCACCTCTTGGGTTAATTCCCCGCTCCATCGCAAAGTGCTTTGCTTTCATCCAGTCTCCCTTCTGAAACGAGGAAAAATGTCTAGCCACAGGAATCTTTATGTTGTGCGAATTGCCAATATTGTAAGATCCTTTTTTGTACTGGGAAGATGGTGCTCCCAACATATTTTTACCCGCAGGGACACTCAATACAAAACACTTTGTAATCAGACTTCCATGCCAAGAATATTCTTGTTCTTTAGAGTTAAATAGTAGAAAGTAAGAATACACATTTTTACTGTACCTACATGCGTTGTTCGGCCCATTAATATAGAAATCATGTAAGTCAGAAGTTCCACTAGTATCTATTCTGAGCGGAAGTAAAGTGTTAGATACCAAATTGACTTTTACACTCCTATTCTTCCTATATGTTGCATGGTTGAGTACTCCTCACATAGAGGATACCAGGGGCCATTTCACCATTAGGGCTCTGTAGTTACACTCTTCTGAAATTCCTAAAAATTTACCACAAAAAATAGTTTATTTGGAAATTCAATTGTATCCCTAAACATAACTATGTATTAAAGTCTGGCCTGTCTGTTCCAGGATGCATGCCTCACCTCTCTTTGAAGTAGAAGATGGAAGTGAGGCTGTAAATCAACTTTCTGCACTATGACACATGCCACAGGGCTTACCTTTTTAAAGCTCATCATTTTCATTGCTTTCTATAAGTGTATTCTTTGTAAGCCAGTGCCACTGTAAGCATCACAGTTTTAGGCGTCAGAATCTTCATTCCTGCATGAGGCCAGCCATTCATCATTCACAGGCATAGATCCCACTCTTCCTCATTCATCACACCATAGAACTGGATGCAAGTATTTGTGATTTGGTGCCTTATCCTCGGTAATGGTAAGAGTTTTAGTGTAACGTTGTGTTATGTTACTTGTACTGAGACCCTGGTCATGCTAACCTCTCCAACTGTGACACCCCAGGCCCGGACTTCAGGTCACTGCCATCTCTAGAAGTGGAGCTCCTGTATCTGTTCCCCTGCAAAATTGATCTAAAAGATGAGCCAGGTTTTTTTTCCCTTGCAAAGTTGATGCAAATATCTCAGGCAGGCACAAAGGGAGAATATGTGCATATGGTAAAGACAGTTAATGAGTTATGGGTTAAAAGCAGCCCTATCTTCATACCCTTAACATTAAGTCTAAAAAATTGATTGATTTGCGAATAATGCTTCAATTTTCTTACGATAATGGCATTACTCCTAGTCCTACTCCCTCGCCTTCCTTTTAACCAATGAGGCCTCCTGCCTCCCCCCTAGACCCTCCCTTCCCCTTTCAAACCCCCCCCCCACCCTTATCCCCTCCTGTACAAAAACCAAGCCCAAGCCGCAACTCGGACAGTCCGTACCGGGAGGGTGGGAGGGAACGGAAAAGGAAGGCGAGGGAGTAGGACTAGGAGTAATGCCATTATCGTAAGAAAATGGAAGCATTACCTCCCGTCCCTCCCTCGCCTTCCTTTTAACCAATGAGACATAGCAAGAAAAACCCATAGGAGACGGACATCGAGTTGCAAGACCCTTAGTTAATATCCTGCACCAAGAACATCCCAAACATTATCTCATAGAGGATAAGACCCGGTGACCAAACACCGACTCCCAACCACCCAAGTCCGATAGCCTATAATGACGCACAAACGCCGAAGGAGAAGCCCAAGTGGCGGCCCTGCAAATCTCCACCACTGAAGTCCCCTGAAGCTCTGCCACCGTCGCCGCCATGCCTCTGGAAGACCTCCCCTGAATCCCTAGAGGAGGAACCACCTCTTTCAAGGAATAGGCCAACAGAATCAAAGATCGAACCCACCGACTCAAGGAAGCCGTGGAAGGTTTCTCACCTTAGCGCGCCGGACCAAAAGTAACAAACAGTGAATCCCCTGTACGAAAAGGAGCCACCACCCGCAGATACTCCAACAAAACCCTACGTACATCCAACAAATGCAAACGGACCTCCTCCCCAGATGAGGGATCCGGACAAAATGAAGGAAGGATGACCGCCTGCCTGGAATGGAACGAAGAATTGACTTTTGGAATAAAGGAAGGCACCGGAACCAGAACCACCCTATCGGGAAAAATCTTACAAAAAAGGAAAGGAACATGCCAATGCCCCCAATTCCCCCAACCGACGAGCCGAAGTAATGGCGACCAAAAAGAACGTCTTCAAAGATAGACGTCGCAAATCATAGTCCCCCAATGGGCCAAAAGGGGCCCCCGTCAACACATCCAAAACCAAGGACAGATCCCATGAGGGAAAAGAACGTACCGGGCGAGGAAATAAATTAATAAGCCCCTGAAAAAATCCAGGCATCAATCGCCCTTCAACTTGAAGATTACGCCATGGTCCCTAAATGCCTGAATAGCCGCCCACTGTACCCGAAGAGAAGCCACTGACAACCCTAAACGAGCACCGTCCTGCAGGAACTGCATCACCTCAAAGAGAGAAGCGCAGGAAGGATCCAACTCACGACTTAAGCACCAAGACGAAAACACCTTCCACTGTCTACCATAAGAAAGCAAAGTTGAACGTCTCCATGAAGCCAGCAAGGTAGAACTCAAAGCCACTGGCACCCAACAGAAACGCCCTGAATAGTTGAAACGGAGGGAACGCCTATAAAAGGCCCTGCGGCCAAGGACATGACATCCCGTCCACCTCCATGCTTGGGGACACCGAAACCGGGAGCAGAAGCACTCCACTATCGCATTCTCTACTGACGCAAACACATTCAGCACTGGAAGACCCCAAAGCCGAACCAGATGCCGAAACAGAGACCCCCGGAGAGAGAAAAGTTGAGAGGAAGGAATCACTCTGCTCAGTAGATCCGCCCGAACATTTACCACTCTCGCCGAATGACATAAGCCTCGGCCACTAAGTCGTCTGTGCGAACCAGAACCGCCAACCCCCTCAGGGAATCCTGGAAATGTTCCCGAGCCAGGAATATAGCCCGCAATTCTCGCCAATTAGATGACCGACTCGCCTCCCGAGGGGACCAAAACCCCCGAATCTGAGCTGACCCCATCCATGCCCCTCAACCGGAGAGGCTGGCATCCGTCGTCACCACCACGGGTCTCAGAGGTGACAAAGACACCCCTACCCTCAGGTGGTCTGCATCCAACCACCATTGCAACTCTCTGTGAATCAATCCGGACCCTGGAACCCCGTCCTTCAGAGAACCGGACCCTGGATCCCACCTACTCAAGAACCACGTCATCAAGCACAGGGGATGGAAACGTGCCCAAGAACCCAAAATATCACTGACGCCAAATGTGCAGTCGCAACCATAGAAGAGCTCGGGGAGCAGACAGTAACCATACCTTCTTTACCAAAGCCTGGAGAGCATCCAACCTCTTTTCGGACACAGTCACCAACCCTGGAATAGGCGGAAACCGAGCCCCTAGAAAAACCAGATCCTGGGACGGCACAAAGTCTGATTACACCCAATTGATCAAAAACCCGTGTTATTGCAGGACCCCCAGAACTTGGGCCACCTGCCTCTGCAAAAGGTCTCGTGAATGGGCATGAATCAAAATGTCGACTAGATAAGGGTGCAGAAACACCCCTTCTGAATGAAGCAAAGCCACTAGAGGAGCCAGCATATTCCTGAAAATTCGGGGAGAAGATTTCAGACCGAAAGGCAGAACGCAAAACTGGAAATGATCCTGCCCCACAGCAAACCTCCGGAACTTTTGAGAGGACCATGCCCCCGGTACGTGTGGGTAAGCATCCGGCAGATCCAGTGACACCAGAAAATCCCCTTGCCTGACCAATGGAAAAATAGTCCGAATGGACAGCATGCGGAAATGCACTGTCCTGATCCAGGTATTCACCTCCTTCAGATTGAGCACCGGTTGAAAATCCCCCTGAAACTTTCCGCACAAGAAACAAGACCGCATAAGTGCCCTGACCTCGGTCGTCTAGCGGAACATGGGAAATGGCCCCCATGACCAGTAAGTCCCGCACTCCGTCCAATAATGCTCCACTCCAAGACCCCTCTGAAGGCAGAGGTGTGGGATGCACCCCGGAATCTGGAGGAACCGCCACAAAATCTATGACATAACCATTGGTCACCATGTCTAGTACCCAATGATCGGTTACACTGTCCTCCCAAGCTGAAAGAAAGTGACACAGTCATCCCCCAACCGGCCCTCTGCCAGGCCCACAGCGAATGCCAGGACCCCTTCTTGAAACCACCCCGGGTCTCAGGAGTAGACTTCTTAGGTGAAAAACGCGGATGAAAACGCCGTCTCCTAAACGAAAAGGATTTAGCAACCCTAGTAGGAGAAGATCTGGAATGCTTCTTCCACGCTTTACCCGAAGAAGAAACCCCTTTATAAGGTAAGGCATGCTTCCGCTCCTTAAACGCCTTGGAAAGTATGGATGGTAATAGTTCTCCAAACAAGTTACAACCCTCAAACGGCAGTCTCAACAAGGCCGCCGTTTCCCCTGGATCAGCCTTCCATGAACGCAACCAGAGGGACCTACGAGCCCCAATCAAAGACCCAGATGCCAGAGCCGAAGTACGGACTATATCTGAAGACACATCCGCCAATAATCTGGCCAGCTGTTCCATACCAGCCAGGAGCTCCGAACACTCCGCCCCTTCCTGTACAGCCACCGCCAGTTTATCAAAGCCTTGAACCAATGATTGTGACGCATAAGCAGAATAAATCCCTGCCTTCAGCGCCAGATTCTCCGCCGCAAAAGCCCTCTTAAGACCTGAATCCACTTTACGGTCTGTGGCATACGTAGGCACACAATCCTCCGGATTGACTGCCGTTTTGCCAATTAGAGTAGCCAGAATAGAGTCCAGGCGTATTGAAGGAGGAAAAAACCCCCTCACCCTCAAGTAAGTAAAGTTTCTGAAGGAATCGTGGAACCTGAGCCTTCTCCACATCCTTCCACTCACGAAACACCATATCCTTCACAGGTCCCTGGAAAGGCATGGCAAACATAAAAGGCGTCTGATATTTGAGGAAATAAATGAGACTCTGAGTTTGTAGGTTGAAACACAGGGAAACCTAAACTGTCCCGAACATGTGTCATCACTTCCCACATTACCTCTTCTGGAAACCTATTTCCCCCCAGATGACGTTGATGGGGCCTCATCCTCACTCTCCGATGAGGATTTCCTTGCCGCTACCGATGAGTGCGCACGCTTAGACTGATCAGTCCTGGCCACGCCAGCTTGCAGTGCCCTGGTGACAGCCATTTCACCCATATCCTGCACTTCCTCACTAGACATGAGGGGAGTACCCCTGCCAGGTACCTGTGGGTTCTCAGGAAGAGCAATGCTACCCTCCCCTCCCACCTCCGAGGAGGAAGAAGAGACAACCACGTCTCTTTGCTGGAGCTTTAGGCATGGTAACCAAAATAACACTGCCTTTCATTCCAAAACACTACCCTACATATAGGATCCTGGTCCTCCCTAACAGGGCTCCACCAAACCCTAAAAAGGTCACAATCCTTGTAACAATCCAAAAAACCACGGGCAGAACGCCCGTCCTACCTGACCAGCATCCAAAAATTGAAGTTCCTCGGTCCTCGCGGCTCCGCGGCGCGGAAACCCGGAAACTAACGCCCCAGCCACAGAGGGCTGGCTGACCCCGTCAGCCGGCCCCCAGTACACGCCTCTCGAGCAGCCATGCCGTTCGCTCAAGACGTGACCCAGCCGTAGCACTCCTCGCGGAGCACCGCGTCCCGAGGAGTGCCTCCATCGACGACCTCCAGGCCCCGCCGTGCAGGTAAGAAAGGGAAAGAAAACCGTCTAGCGTGGGCTAGACAAAAGAACAGGAGGGGATAAGGGTGGGGGGGGGGTTTGAAAGGGGAAGGGAGGGTCTAGGGGGGAGGCAGGAGGCCTCATTGGTTAAAAGGAAGGCGAGGGAGGGACGGGAGGTAATGAATGTTAAAACGTTAAGGTAATGCATGTCAGCAAATTTGATCCTCTTTTACTTTACATGTTTTACTTAAACAAGAGTGTTAGCTATTTCATCATTTTATGTTTCTGTATTCTTTGTGCACCTGATTACTCTTTTATAGTGCATACTTTGTGTTGTGCCAGGTGTTTAGGACAGGTTTTGATAGAGAGCTCTGACAATGAGGGCCAAGCAACGTGCTTGTAAGTTGGGATGGCCTCTCTGCAGAGCACATAGAACAATGGTCATGTATTACAGTTGCAATTGATGAAGGGAGTACACAACTATCAAAATATTTACAAGGCAAAAGTAAGAGAAAATAAAGGGCCAGATTTTGGCCTTTATAGATGGGCTACTATGTCACAAACGTGATGGTCATTCAGTCTGCCATATTACAATTTCCATAGGATATATTGTAATCTTTAAACGGCGGTTGGGATATCCATTATGTTTGTGACTAGGTAACCCCGTCTGCCAAGATGTAAATCCGGCCCAAAGTGCTTAAATGTGAGTGAGTGCAGTGTATCTGGAGGGTGGTGAAGTGAAGGAGATGTGAGGAAATTCATTTCAGGGCGTATGAGAAGAGGGTGCTGAAGAGGTGAGAGATGATGAAGAAGATGTGCAGATGGATGAGACTGCAGAGAAAAAGGGCATACATATCAAACATAAAGCACACATTACTGAAGGCCAATACTCCTTCCACAGGCCTCAATAATTTAATTCAAAGCCACCCAGTTTCAGAATTGAAATATTTCCAATGTTAATTATTTATAACAAATCATTGTTGTTACTCATTTATCTTGAACTGCTAAGAGACACAGACAAAGCAAATAGTACTGGAAGGTTTTAGGTGTATGTCTGTTGTGGTGGTATATATCTGAATGCAATAATGTTTCCGGAAGATAACAAAACATTGGTCTGGTGGCACACTATGGGAGTCACTGAAATTTATTTTACATGTTCCCTTTCAGAGAGCTGCCACTTTTTTCATCCCACTGGGCAAGCACACAATGTAAAGGGCCTGAAGTTGCTGCACTGTACAATTTGCACATTACAGTAACTGTTGAACAAATGAATGCCGTAATGTATGGGACAGTATTTATTGTGTTTAATATTTCAAGGCTATACGTTCCCACTGTATTTCAACCTTGCTGTAGGAAAGTAGGGTATTAGTAGGTGGAGGTATGCACATTCAGCTAGTACTAATACCACAATCACTAAGAAGGTCCAGTCAACTCTCAATAATTTAATTCTTGCTCAACCCTTGGCAGCTTGGTAACTAGCAGCAGGGCTTAACTTAGGAGACAGGTAAGTGTAAAGCATTTAATATCATTAAAACTGTAATTAAGTAAAAGACAGAACACAATAAAAACCCAACACAAATGAATAAAAATAGAGAACATATGTATCTTTAAAATGACACTAATATGAAAAAAATCTAATGTTAGGAACCATAAATATAAATTTTCAAAGATGCTCATTCTAGCTCTAAAAAGCATAAGGCACCAACTGTGGCTATCTGGTTGTAGTTAATCAATCAATCAATTCATCAATCAGTAATTTGAAAAGTGCCCTACTCACCCGGTAGGGTCTCAAGGTGCTGGGTGAGAGGGGGGCAGGGGATGCTACTCTCGAAGAGCCAGGTCTTGAGGTGCTTCCTGAAGGTCAGGAGGTCCTGAGTCAGACGTAGGTTGACGGGGAGGAAGTTCCAGTCTTTGCGGCAAGGTGGGAGAAGGATCTGCCCCCGGCTGTGGTACAGTGGATGCGAGGGACGGTGGTGAGGGCGGGGTTGGCAGAGCAGAGCTGGAGTGTTGGAGTGTAGAAGCTGAGGCGCTTGTTGAGGTAGGCAGGTCCGGCGTTGTGTAGAGCCTTGTGGGCGTGGATCAGGAGTTTGAAGGTGATCCTTTTGTTGACGGGGAGCCAGTGGAGGTCTCTGAGGTGGGCTGAGATGTGTTTGTGGCAAGGGAGGTTGAGGATGAGACGTGCTGAGGCATTCTGGATACGCTGGAGTTTTCTCTGGAGCTTGGTAATTGTTCCTGCTTAGGGGGCGTTACCATAGTCCAGTCTGCTGCTGAAGAGGGCGTGGGTGACTGTTCTTCTGGTTTCAATGGGAATCCATCTGAAGGTCTTTCGAAGCATGGGAAGGGTGTTAAAGCATGAGGATGAGATGGTGTTGACTTGCTGGGTCATAGTGAGCGATGAGTCCAGTATGAAGCCGAGGTTGACTGCGTGGGTGGTGGGCATTGGGGCGGTTCCCAACGTGGCAGGCCACCAAGAGTCGTCCCAAGCTGCTTTGTTGTTGCCGAAGATGATGATCTCAGTTTTCTCCGAGTTTGGTTTGAGGCGGCTTGCCTCCATCCAGTTGGCGATGGCGTGGAGACCGGTGTGGAGGTTGGTCTTGGCGGTTGTGAGGTCCTTCGTGAGAGAGAGGATCAGCTGAGTGTCGTCTGCATAGGAGGCAATGCTGAGGCCGTGGGATCGGACGATGTAGGCGAGCGGAGCCATGTAGACATTGAAGAGGGTGGGTCTGAGTGATGATCCCTGGTGGACTTCGCAGATGGTCTTGATGGCTTTTGACATGAATGGTGGGAGGCGGACTCTTTGGGTTCTGCCCGAGAGGAAGGATGTGAGCCAGTCCAGGGCTTTGTGGCGGATTCCAGTATCGTGGAGGTGTGTGTGAAGTGTGTTGTGACAGACGGTGCCGAAGGCTGCGGAGAGGTCACGGAGGATGAGGGCAACGGTTTTACCTTTGTCGAGCCTGCTTCTGATGTTGTCGGTGACAGCGATAAGGGCGGTCTCGGTGCTGTGGTTCTTGCAGAAGCCGGAATGGGAGATGTTGAGTAGGTTGTTGTCCACCAGGAAGCGAGATAGCTGGCTGTTGAATATCTTCTTGATGACCTTCACAGGGAAGGGAAGCAGGGAGATGGGCAGGTAGTTCTTGAGGTCTTCAGGGTCGGCTTTAGGCTTTTTGAGCAGGGCGTTGACTCCGGTAGTGTTTCCAGCTCTCTGGGAAAATGTCGGTTTCAAAGGAGCTGTTGATGATGGTCCGGAGCTGGGGGGCGATAATTTGGCCGGCTTTATTGAAGATGTGGTGAGGGCAGGGGTCGGTGGGTGATCCGGAGTGGATGGTGCTCATGGTCTTGGTGGTTTCTTTGTCGTTGGTGTGGGTCCAGGCATTCAGGGTGTTGGAGTGGATGGGTGCGTTGCGGTCGGCGTTGGCCATGGTGGTGGAAAGCGGCAAAGTCAAACTTTTAAACTGATCGCAATACAGCACTGGTTGGATAGGTTAAGTGGTCAAGATTTTACCTTCACATTTAGGGCCTGATTTAGAACATGGTGGGCAGGTTACTCCTTCATAATGGTGATGGGTAATCCATACGCTGAGTTCTAAATCAGGCCCTTGGTCACTTTTTTGGGGCTTTTCCTCTTAAAGTCGAACGATCGGGTCCTTAGAACCGCATTTTGATACAATGATGTTGGCCTGCTGCAGTGCAATGCCTCAGTAAACTCCTGTCCTGTCTATGTGCTCAATGTTGACACTGAGAAGCTCTAGAGCTTTCGGAAGGACAAAGAAGTGTGGACAGTCCAAGTTGCGGTTCAACATCAGTGGCTTTACTCTCGTCATCAAGCCATTCTTCTTCTGCATCTTTTTCACAAAAGTTAGCAAAAAGTTCCCAAACTTTCAGATCTTCTTCTGAAAGGTTCCTTGAGGGTCTGAAAGGGTCTACATAACTACTCAAAGGTTCAGAAGCTCTGCTGTGCCTCTTGGGGTTCTGGGATTCCAAACCACACAATGCACTGTTCAGTCTAAGAAAATCGAGGTAAAGCTGATCAGCAGGAGTTGTTCTTTTAGTGGATATTGCAGGTGGTTTCTTCCAGCATTTTTCTATCTGTTGCTGCTAAGGAAGGCCAGTCCTTATCCTTGAAGACAAGCAAAGAACTTGGGTGCAGCCTTTGAAGTGCAGCATACAGTCCTTCTGAGTGTAGCCCTCTACTTAGGGTCTTAGAGTCCAGCAGGGCAGTCCTTCTTCAGATGTTTCAGTTAGGGATCTGAGGGGCTCCTGCAGATCGCCCATATTTATTCTTCCACATTCTGAGCTGGCATGGGAGTGGGGGACACCCAAACCAATATCGTTAAAGTTGCCACCCTCTGTGAGAACCACTTCCTGGGAAGTGGGGCAAGTGTGTGTCCCAAAATACACAGTTCCTCAAAAATCAAAATGGAGAAATTCTCCTATTGGGGTGCAGGTCTGGCTAACCCAACGCACAGGAATGCCTAACTTTTCCTCACACTCCCCTTCCAGCCTATCTCCTAAAGTAATTAGTGGGGGTCCCACCTGGCTGGGGATCAAGGAAGTGGGGTCTGGCCTGGATCCTGTGACATCTGTGTTTCTACTTTTGAACTACAGTTTATCTCCCCAGCCCCCTCCCTGTCCTGGATTTTCCAGTCCACAGATCTGCTCCCACAAAATGGCATATTGTTCCAGCCTCAGACCTCTTCATACCAATTCAAGGAGCAGCTTGGCCACAGTCTGCAATGACTTACAGTACCACTATTTCTGAATTGTAGTGAATCAAGCTGTAACAGTGCTCCTCTAATTTCTCTTTCCTGGTGCCTGATATCCCCATTTCGAGGCATTAATAGAGCTTTCTTAATATAGTTCTGTGATGACCCACAACGGCCCCTATTTTGCCAGTACGGAGAAATCCAGAGAGCTCTCCCTATATCGAAGTGGTGGCAGAGAGATTATGCATTCTAAATTACCATGCAAAAGTACCAGCTGAGTTGCTTCCTCTTGGAGAATTTAGAACAATTTGGCAAATGGTGCAGTTTAGACCACAACTCACATACATTTGTTAATACATCATTGACTCTGAGCAATTGGTCAAAAAATGCTTTTATGCACTGACATGTGAGCCAGACCATCCCCAGGAGATTGTACATCATTGTTCCCCAAGACAATTTTGAGAAAATGGTGTCTGAAGAGCTTTTTTCAGCAATGTTTTTCAAAAACCTTTCCTAAAGCAAAAGTTATTACAGGCATTTAGAATGAAATCTAAATATGTGATTTAATGGGAATACTATCTTTCCACTGTATACAGCATATTTATTAATTCCTAGATCTATTTCTTTAAATTTTTGGTTGCTGCCCTCCCCAAGTAAATAGCTACTGGAAGAACCATTGTAGGGAAATATATTAATGTGGTCTTTTATTGCGTATAGGCCCTACCTCAACTCAGTGCTTAATTTGAGCCGGTGGTTGCCGCTGGGTGTACAGTGCTTATTTTTGGAGACCAGCACTTATTTCTTCTCATCAGAAATTTCCCAAGGCCAACAGAGGAAAGACAAACTGAAACAGAAAGACAGAGGAAGACAAATACATAGAGTAAGTCGCCAAGGGAGAAAGCAGAAACCTGTAAGAGTGAGATGGTGAGGCAGGGAGTTTGTGGTAGCGAATTTAAAAGGCCTGAGGTGTATGCAGGACTCCAGAGCCTTGGTATTTGGCAAGCTGACATTTTACAGTGCTGGCTGCAGCTGTCTGAGCATTATTTTGGGCACCGGCACTTATTATTTCACAAATAAAGCACTGACTCAACTGAATATATTGAAAGTTTCATTCTTGGAGCAAGATCGTCGGGGCAATGGGACCTGAAGAATTTCAGTCTCAATAATAATGAAAGTAACAACTATTTGGTCGATGTTTTTATCTAAATGGAGTAATTCCAAAATGCTGGACCAAAATAATTATTGTCCCATAGCACGAACGGGGCTCCCATAATCTCATGAATAATTATAGGCAGGTAGTTTTACATCCTAGATCACCCTCGTAGCTGGGTGGCTAAAATAACCATAATCCCTATCAAACAAGCAGACTTTAGGAAAAAAGGTTCACCTTACAAAATATTACTATTTTACAACTGATTTTAGAAATGCCTCCATTCATGCTCAATGTGTTTATGCAGCCTTCATAAGCATCACGGCATTTAACTGTGTGGACAGACAAACATTTCTGAAAAAAAGGCCAGTTTAGGCATTCATGAGAATATATTTTGGTTGATCATAGCCCTGAATTCTTCCATCTGGTGTCATGTGCTCCTCCGTAGAGACCAAGGCCTTTGAACCAGCATTTCCACCAATCATGAATTCAAACAGTGTTGCTTGCTTGTGCCTGTATTGTTTTACCTATATATTTATTTAGTTATGATTTCTCACAGGACCTGCCTGGCAATGCACCAAAGATAGTGGGCATATGTTATCTTGTTTGTTTTATGTAGTTTATATTGTAATTGTTGGTCTTTCTACTAAGGGCCCATACAATCACTTGACGGGCCTCCAACAGTATGCAAATTGCAATTTGTAAAAACTAACACAAAAAAGTAAAGTTTTGATTTTTAAAAGCAAAAGCTTCAGCAAAGAAATAACATGTAAATGATATTTGCGTGAAGAAAATTTTGAAGTTGTGAAAACAGATCCCTATTTAGGGAAATCATTCTCCGGAATTTTAAATGAATAAAAACAGGGTAGAATCACACCCTAATGGCATGAGAGCATTTTATAATACCTTAGACCGTAGGCACTATGTCCACCTCTTATTGATATATATCATCTTAAAGATCCCCTGAATCTCTTATATGCTACAGAAACTTTTGAAGTGTCACAGTGAGGTTTTAAGAATATAACCGAGGGTCAAATCCTGCAATTTTGTAATTTAAGCACCTTTCCTGCCACTCGGGCCATGAGGTTAGAATGTGGATTAATGAGGACCTTTGTACAGGCTCTAGCTGCATTACTTTGCTAGGGTCATTGCTTACTGAGGAGCAAAGAGATCTTCCTAGGGAAATTAATGTGCTTAGACATCTTTGAATAGGAGAGGGGACAGTGGGCTGGATTTAGAGTTTGGCGGTGGGGATTACTCCATCACAAATGTGACAGATACCTTGTTCATGTATTACAAGTCTCAAAGGCTATAATGGAACTGTAATATGGCAGATGTGATATCAGTCACGTTTGTGATGGAGTAACCCCCTCTGCCAAATTCTAAATCAGGCTCTAAGTGATTTCCATAGACTTTTAATTTATGCACTGAGGTTGCATGAGATACAGCAGAATGTTTGGTAAGATATGGCTATATTGAAATTAAAACATATGTTAAAACAGCTTTCATGCACCATTAGCGCTAGATACTAACTTCTGTTTGAACAAGCATTGGCAAAGCCAAAAGGTCTTGCTTATGCAAGAGCTATTGGCTAAGGCAGTGTGTTTTAGCCATGTTGTACACTAGTGTGGCTGCTGTTCAACCGGGCAAAAAGTCAGTGGCGTACAAGAGAGTCATATGGAGTATCATAGAAAGGAATGGCGAAGAGTGGAGTAGAGTGTTGTAGAGTGTAGTAGCAGAGAGTGTTGTGCATTCAAGTGTTATAGTGTGGAGTCATATAGAGTGGCATACAGCAGAGTGGACTGGGGTAGAGTGCATTGGTATAGAGGGTTGTGGAGTATAGTGGTGTAGAGTGCAGTGGCATTGAATTCAGTGGCATAGAGTGCAGTGTTGTTGAATGCAGTGGCGTAGATTAGAGTGGTGCATAGTAGAGTGCAGTAGTGCAGAGTGGAGTGGTTCAGAGTGAAGTGGCACAGAGTGGAGTCGTGCAGAGTAGAGAGGCGCTGGGTAGTAGTGGCATGTAGTGCAGTGTCATAGAGTGCAGTGACATAGAATAGAGTGGCATAGAGTAGTGCAGAGTGGAGTGATATAGAGTTGAGTGATACAGAGGGCAGTGGTGAAGAGTAGAATCAAGTGGAATAGAGTGCAGCGATATAGAGCGCAGAGTAGAGTCAAGTGGCATAGAGTGCAGGGGCATAGAGTGGTGCACAGTGGAGTAGTATAGATTGGTGCAAAGTAGAGTATAGTGCCATAGTGTGCAGTGGCATAGAGTTCAGTGGCATAGAATGGAGTGTCGTAGAGTAGTGCAGAGTAGAGTAGTGCAGAGTTCAGTGGTGGAGAGTGCAGTGTTGTAGAGTGTCAGAGTGCAGCGGTGTAGAGTGTAGTAGAATGGCATAGAGAGCAGTGCCATAGAGTACAATGATGCAGAGGAGAGTGCAGTGGTAAAGAGTGCAGTTGTGTAGAGTGCATTGGTGTAGAGAAAAGTGGTTATAAGTAGAGTGACATAGAGTGCAGTGGCATAGAATGGAGTGGTACTGAGTGGAATGGCATAGATGACAGTGGCATAGAGTACATTGTTTCAGAGTAGAGTGAAGTAGAGTGGAGTAGAGCAGGGTAGAATGCAGTTCATAGAGTGGCATAGAGTGTAATGGCATAAAGAGGTGTAGTGCAGTGACATGGAGTACAGTGGTGCACAGTAGATTAAAGTGGCATACAGTGGATTGGCATAGAGTACAGTGGCATAGAGTTATGTATTACAGAGGAAAGTGCATTTGTGTGGAGTGTATTGGCATAGAGTGCAGTTGCGTAGAGTGCAGTGTTGCAGAGCGGCATAGAGTACAGTGGTGTGAACTACACTGGAGTGGTGTAGAGTGTAGTGGTAAAGATTGCAGTGGTGTAGAGTAGAGTGGTGAAGACTTCATTGGCATAGAGTAGAGTGGTGCAGGGTAGAGCAGAGAGATTAAAGAGGCATAGAGTGAAGTGGCATAGAGTGCAGTGGTGTAGAGTGGAGTGGTGCACAGTGAAATGGCATGGAGTGGGGTAAAGTCCAGTAGTGTAGAGTAGAGTGCAGTGGTGTGGAGTAGTGCTGAGTATAGTAGAGTGGAGTATGTGTAGTATGGTAGTGCACTGCTATTACAGACAACACATTTTCAATCGAAATGTCCATTACATTTGCACAGACATACAATTTTACCTAGAAAACTGTACAGTGCACAAACAGAAATGTGTGGAAATTGCATCACATAGAGTACTGATTTGTTTTGATCATATTAAAGTGTTTGTTTCAAGTACACTTCAGAAATAGCACAAAATGTGCCTAATTTGTGTTCCTAATTCTGATATATTCTGAAATACTTACACACTTCATTTAAATGTTGTCATGTGATAGACATAAACTCTTTCCGACCCCCCCTATCTAGCAAGATTGTCACATACATCCTATCACTTTCAAGTCAGAGAAAGGAAAGTAATAAGCACCCTTTGGAAATAGCACCTGACATTTGACCTTGGTCTTTGAATGCACAGTGAATGTGGGAAAATAGGGGCAAAATTCAAAGGCCTTTTAACAGAAAGGGGGCATGTGGAAGAATACAGTAAACATGGTTTCGGTAACAGGAGGAATTAACTGAACCTAGAGAGCCTAAAGCAAATAGAGACTGCAAATAGAAAGCTAGAAAATGTGAATTCAAACCAGATGTCAGATTGAATATACTATCACTGAAGTGAGAGTGCTTGGTAACACCTGCCCATCACAGAAGGAATGTGTGATTTATGTAATAATTGCATACGAGACATAAAATCATGTAACTTTTGCATGCTCTGCAATGCACTTTTTCTGTCGTCAATTTTTAAATCCCCTTTTTACAAAATGTAATGCACACTCAGTTGATAAGGTTAATCAATTGTTATTTTCCCCAGAAAATGTAATGTTCTGTTTTGACATTGTTAATGTTTTAAAAACTTTATAATTTGATATTGAAATGTACTAAGTGGGTTGTTTGTGAATAAAGGTTCTGCTGACCTCTTTTGAGAGCTGTGTATGGCTTTGTATGTGCTACCACATCAACAATTGAGAGGATCCAGTTTAAGAGAGCAGCAAGGTAACATCAAGTTTACAGGCTTAGACCTCAAGTAGCAGACGTGATGATAGGATAAAAATATGGTCAATACTAATAACCACTTGCGTCCAAAAGAGTCATGGCATTCCAGTCATAGAAGGAAATTTCCTCTGGCCCCCTGGCACCAAGGAAACATCATCAGAAAAAAAATCTTCCTAATTCAACATTAAAATTATGCAAGTATATGACTTAGACATACTTTCAAATCCGATATTTTCGTCTCCAAATATTAGCAATGACATTTCTTAAAATTCAGGACATTTTGCTAACAAATGAACATTTTTCATTGTGGATAAATAAACCAGTTCCACCAAACAAAACTTTGTAATTGTGATGAAACACTAATTGTGTCCCAAAATATTAGCTTTTCATTTTTAGCCAATACATATGTATCACTCAAACATCAACTTGTCATTTTTATCAATTAATTTGATAAACAGATTGTGCCTTGCATGTGAAAACGTCACATCCGTGGAGCAATGGCCAGATTTGAATTCAGGTAGGCACAAGACATTTAGGACGGCTTGAGGGAAGGTAGTATTTAATAACGGAATAACTTTATTACGGAGCTTTTACACAAGGGTGGGTGCTGTCAGTGTACGAAAGGGTCTTTATACTGTGGTTGGTAAGTGAGATAGCACATGAACCCTACATACCATGTCAGTATCAGTCCAGGAAAATAGACTAAACTGTGCTATGCTGTAACGGGGGAATTCAGGGGAGGAGTGAATAATAGGGCGGAAGTATACAACAGTGCACGCATTTATTACATGTTTATTATTTAAATCACTCTTAATGCGTGTCAACTTAATTTCTGGGGTTTCTTTATGAAGAAAAGCAATTCACTTAGCCATTTCTTAAACTGTGTGGTGATTACCTCTTTCTCTCATATATGATATTTACACCCAACCAACGATCTATAAAAGCCATCTTGATGCACTAATAGTCTTTCTCAACTATACAAGGAACGTCTCAGTTTACACACACTATGCTACAGCCAAACTTTCTCCTATTCGTGTGTTTTCAAGAATATAATAAGCTTTTGGTCCAATGTTAAGAAAGAGAAAATTCCATTATTTGACAGTGTATACGTTTTGGTATATTTCTGTACAAATTGGCTGAACAAGGTATGCAATTTAAAGCTGTGACATAATCAGTGATGTATGGTCTAAAATTAGAAATAAACTTCCAGCAAACTAAATCATTTTTCGAATGAGTTCAGCTGTCAAAACATTAGCTAAATCAGTTCTCAATATTTCGGCATCACATAATCTGTCAACAGGGTTTTTTGTTGTTTCAGCTCCCACAGCAATTAGCAGGTGTTTCTTTATAATGTGACATCAACCCAGACAAAGAACAACGAGGTACTTATTCTGATTTATATAGAGCTTGAAAGTTCACTAAACAGATCATATCATGAAAAGATTGATATTCTACAAAAGGGTTATATTTCATATTCGAAAGAAAAATTAAATAAAAAGGTCCTTTGGTGTGATGAGGTTTGGAAAACACTTCAGTATTAGCTGCAGGTATTCATTGTACTAGACTATTTGAATACAACACGTGCACTATTATTCCAAGGGCTGCTAAACTAGAATAATTTTGTTTAGCAAAAATAGACTAATTGGGAAAAAGAGGTGTAGTGGTTATAAGCAAATTGTTGCTAGGAGACACAGATGATGTTGCGCCATGTGATAACCATATTTAGAATGCAGAAAAGCCTCGGAGTCTTGAGTGGTTCATGAAAAATGAAGGAAGATAACAAGAGGAATGAAAGATCTTGGTGCTGATGGTTCACAGACTAGAACATTAACATTAGAAGTCTGAACTTTAACTATTGTAAATACAAGACAACTGAGTTGCACAACTTAAAAATAAATAACTTATTTGTCAATCACCCATAATCATGCCCAGGATGAATTTGTTGTTTAATTGAAAATATGGTAGTCTTTGATTATAGAATGAAACTGCTTTGCCACTGCTCTAGATAGTGGTATATGCCATGACATCAAAATGCTGCATCCATCTTTTATTCCTTATTTTGTATTTAATTTGTAAGTATTTACTGAAGTTAGATGTTTAATGGCACTTTTAGGCCGGCCGACAGCCTGGCAGTGCCAGTGGTCTTAATCCACCAGCGCAGCACTGCTAGTAGCGCTGCCCTAGGGATTACAACCCCGTGTGCCAGCTTTTGCATGGCGGTTCCAACACCATACAAAGGCTGGCGGAGACGGGGTGCCGGGAGCCCCATGGGGTCCCCTGCACTGCCCATGCCAAGTACATGGGCAGCGCAGGGCCCCCCATGGACATCCCTGTCGCGCTTTTCACTGCCTGATTTACCACCATCTATGTTGGACCTGCTTTTTAATCCAGCACCTTCAAGCTCACCTTGAGAGCTAAAATCATTTTCCTCTGTTCCATGGCAACTTTTTCTTTCTCTGTGTCTCTTTCGAGCCCAGCTAGTTCCAATTGGAGTTCCATGGCAATATTTTCTTTCTCTGTCTCTCTTTCGAGCCCAGCTAGTTTCAGTTGGAGTGCCCTTTCATGCTCGATCTTGAGCTTTTCTTGCTCCATTTGGTGCTTCCTAGCCTCCCGCCTGACTTGCAGCTCCTCTGGGGAGAGACCTCTTGAAGAAATACTGCTGATTGCTCTGAAATGTGCCTTTCTTGCAGACAGATCCTGATTATCCACAGCATCACTCTGGAGGCTCTGTTCCTCCATGTCCACATGATAATTCCCCTCCTCTGTGTGGTCACCAGCCTCCCTGTCTGCCAACCAGGCCCCAAGCACCTTTTGCAGCTTCTCCTGCCTAGTGACGTCTTTAAAAGGACATTTGAGCTCCTTGCAGACCTTTATGAGCTGAGCCACCGTATTGGTTTCAAACCCCTCCTGCTCAAACACCAAATCTGCAACAACTGTTGATGGTTCCCCAGACAGAGACATGATTGTGGATGAAGACTCAAAAGTTGCAAAGTTTCAAGAAGCTAGAAAGACAAACAAAAGGAACAACAGTGTATAGTCTTGCAATGGTCGGCGATATGAAAGTAGTGTACATCAATCACTATATGTAAAGTACAAATACAAGTCCTATCCTCATCTTTGAACACCAGTGTTAGAAATGGGGTCTCTAGTGGTTTGGCAGTGGTTTGCTCCCGTCCAATTAGGGACCCTCCACTCTAGCCAGGGTAAGAGAGTCAAACAGTTAAGAAAACCTTAAGGTAAGGTAGCTTGGCATAAGCAGTCCAGCTTATCTGTATGTGTAAAGTATTTGTACACACACACACACAGTAACACTACAAAAGGACTCCATGTCAGCTTAGAAAAATAACCAATATTTATCTGAACAAAAGAAGACCAGATGACAAAAATGCAGCATACACAAGTCAAGATATCACTTTTAAAAGTTTAAGCAAGTTTAGTCCATAGAAATCAATGGATGCATTTGTTTTAGGGCAAAGTACCTGAGATGCATCAAAAATCAAAGATGAGAACAGATATAGGGTAATAAGGGGTGATACATCGGTTCGTTACTGTCAGGGGAGGTGATGCGTCGGTTTCTGTACCTGCTGCCTCGGTTCATTACTAGGGTGCGGTGTTGCTGAAGAAATTGGCACCCCGACACAATGCGTTAAAAATTCAGATGCACTGTGTTGGTCTACAATGGCGCAGCAGCGGTGCAGGTGCTGTGTTGATTCTGCAGCAGTGGTCCAGACGCTGCATCAGATCTTTACCGCAATGCGTTGATTCCCAGTGGCAAAGCAGGAGCTGCATTAGATTTTCTGCTTGAGCCCAGGGACTGGATTTGGCACCACTTGGTTAGTCAGGACTCTCCACAAGAGAGCCCAGGCAGGTGAAGTCATTGATGGCTCTGAGAGTTCTTAACGGGGGCCAAGCTCAACTCAAACCCTTGGAGAACCTCAAAAGCAGGATGTAGAAAGCAAATGCCAGTCCTTAACTCTCCCAGGACAGAAGCAGCAAGCAGCAGCCTGGCATAGCAAAGCAACAGGCAGAGTGGCAGTCCCTCCTACAACATTCAGCTGTTCTTCCTGGCAGAATTTTCTCAGTCCAGAAGTGTTCTGACTATGTTGTGTCAGAGGACTAGTACTTGTACCCATTTCTGTTTTTAAAGTAGGCAAACTTCAAAGTAGTGCACACAACCCTGCCTTTGTCTGCCCTGGCCCCAGACACACTCTAGGGGTTTGGAGACTGCTTTGTTTGAGGACAGGCTCAGCCATATTCCGGTGTGTTAGACTTTTCATCCTTGGCATAGTCTCCCTTAACTTTTTGCCTCTGTTTCCCAGGTTGTTGATGTGTGCTGGACTCTGTTTTTGCTGTTTTTGTTAATCTGGACACTTTACCATTGCTAACCAGTGCTAAAGTACAAGTGCTTCTATACAAAATGTGTATGTAATTGGCCTATCCATGATTGCCATATTTGATTTACTAGTAAGTCCCTAGCAAAGTGCACTAGAGGTGCCTAGGGCCTGTAAATCAAATGCTACTAGTAGGCCTGCAGCACTGGTTGTGCCACCCACATAAGTAGCTCTGTAATCATGTCTCAGACCTGCCACTGCAGTGTCTGTGTGTGCAGTTTTTAACAGTAAATTCAACTTGGTAAGTGTATCCAGTTGCCAGGCCTAAACCTTCCCTTTTCTTACATGTAAGACACCCCTAAGGTAGGCCCTAGGTTGCCCCAAGGGCAGGGTGCACTGTATGGGTAAGGTAGGACATATAGTAATGTGTTTTATATGTCCTGACAGTAAAATACTGCTAAATTTGTTTTTCACTGTTGCAAGGCTTGTCCCTCTCACAGGTTAACATGGGGGCTACCTTTGAATTTGATTAAAGTGTAGATTCCCTTTGGGGGCTGATAGACATGTGGAATTTAGGGTCTCTGAGATCACAATTTAAAAATACATCTTTTAGTAAAGTTGATATTAAGATTGTGTGTTTGAAAATGCCACTTTTAGAAAGTGAGCTTTTTCTTGCTTAAACCACTTCTGTGACTCTGCCTTTTTGTGGATTTCCTGTCTGGGGTAGTTTGACAGTTGGGCTGGTTGCACCTCTCAGTAGACAGTGACACAAAGGGAGCTGGGGTGTAGTCTGCATTTCCTGATGAGCCATCTGTACTAGGAGGGAGGGGAGGAGTGGTCACTCACACCTGATAGGGCTGTTCCTGCCCTCACACAATGCAGTCGTCAACCACCTGGTGTGTGTCTGGGGCATGGCTTGGAAAGGCAGGATTTCACAAACAAGAGAGACTTTGCTTTGAAGTAGGCCTACTTCAAAGGGCAAAATGGGTATAAGAAGGGTACCCAAAACCACAGACTTTAGAACACTTATGGAAAACAAGAGGAACCTATGCCTGGAGAAGAGCTGAAGAGCTGAGGAAGAATAGCTGCTTTGCCTGTGACTGTGCTTTATGGAGCCCTCCTACAGTTGCTGCTTCTGCCTGTGCTCGAGGACAAAGACTGGACTTTGTGTTGCCTTCCTTCTTGTGAAGAAAACTCTAAGGGCTTGATTTAGAGCTTGCCTCCTGTTGTTTGAAGTCTCAGGGACAGCAAAGACTTCTCTCTGCCAGCACCTGGAGCCTCTGCTGAGACTCCTCCTCTGACAAGTGGTGCCCATCCAGTTCCTGGGACCCTGAGAAGAGAAGCTGGCAGCCCAAGAGAGAGAAATCCATGAACCGGCCTCAAGATGGGGAAAAGATCGACGTGACTCCGTTCTTTGGCTGAAAAATCAACACACCACCGGCTTTGTGGCTGGAAATCGAAGCTCGCCTGTAACGCGACCGGAAGATCGATGCCCACGGGTGGGGAAACGACACGCAGCATCGTTGGCGGAGACCGGTGAGGTGGCCACCCGTGCTGCATGATTTTCAGATTATCGTGCGGCTGAATTTCTGATGCAAACATCTCTGGACGTGTAAAAACGACACAAGGCCTGCCCGGACCCAGGAGTGCTGACCAGATCGATGCATCGCTCTCCTACAGAGAGAAGAAACGACGCAGACTGACCCAACTTAAAGAGAAACAACGCAAGGTCTCGCTCGTGAGTGATAACGACGCATTGCAAGCCCTTTTTGATGCACACTCGCCCGTAGGGGGTTATTTTTGATGCACCCAAGGTACATTTTCACCCCAACAGAGTTAGCGTTGTTTTTAAAACTACATGAAGACTCATTGTTTTTTTGTTGATAACTTGACTTGTGCACCGTGGATTTTTGTTGTTTTGGTCTTGTTTTGTTAAGATACATATTTTCTATTTTGTTGTGTCATTTTGTACTGTTTTCCTTAAGTATTGTGTGTGTTGGAACAAATACTTTACACCTAGCACTCTGAGCCTTCCTGCTCGTGCCAAGCTACCAAGGGGGTAAGCAGGGGTTAGCTGAGGGTGATCCTCTTTTACCCTGACTAGAGTGAGGGTCCTTCCTTAGACAGGGGGTAACATGACTGCAAACGAAAGACCCCATTTCTAACATTGGTGATCAGCGTTTGGGATTGGACTTGTATTTTCACTTGATATACAGTGATTACTACTACTTGTCTTGTGATTTTTGCTTTTCTCTTTGGGACTTGTTTTTTGGTTCAACTTCTTGCTGATCCCTTGATTGACTTTTTTTTTAACTTCACTTGGTTACTTGTTTTTCTGTCTTTGGAACTTTGCACTTGTTTTTGACTCTTCATCATGCCTCAGTCTGGAGATGCATTAGCTAGAGCTGATTTTGACATAGAGAAATTGGAGAGCTACACAGTGGCTCAGTTGAAGCAGCTCTGTAAGGATTTGGCCTGTCCCATTAAGAGCTCATCCAAGAAGGAGGAGCTGCAAAAGGCGCTGAGGGCCTGTGTGGAAGCCAAAGAAGTTGTGGGGCACACAGAGGAGGGTGAGGAGGAGGAGGAGGTGCAATCCATCCATAATGGTATAGTGGGTGTGCCTGTTATGTCCAAGGAGAGAGTCTACAGGGCAGGTAGCAGTGTGTCATCCAAGGGTCTGACTCCTGAAGAGTTACAGGACAGACAGGCAGACAGACAGTATCGATTGGAGCTAGAGAAGCTCAAGATGAAGAGAGAAAGGGGGGACAGGAGGATGGCCATTGAGGAAAGGAAGATACTGCTGGCTCATGAGCTTAGCTTAAGGGAGTTAGATCAGAGGAGCCAGTCTAGTAGAGATGGTGGCAGCAACAGCACAGTGCAGCCTGAAAGGAGGGTGCACATTCCTAAAGACCTTGTGAAGGATTATAAAAGGAAGGATGACATGTAGTTGTGGTTCAAGGGGTAGGAGCCTGCTCTCCACGTGAATCTGGTCCCTGAAGCTCATTGGGGGGTGGGTCTGTGGATGCACTTTGAGGTAGAGGGGAGGGATACACTGACAGCCGTAGGGGATGCTCAGAATCTCACCTACACTATCATGAAGGATGCCCTACTCACAAGATATGGTCTCACCCCTGAGCAGTATAAGGATATGTTTAGGTCTTATAAGAAGAAGGAATCCCAAACATGGTTGGAATGTGTTGATTCTTTTTGCAGGTCACTGGATGGTTGGGTGAAAGGCAGTAAGGTAACAACGTATGATGGGCTTTACAATCTGATTGTTTGGGAGCACTTGTACAGTTTATGTTTTCCAGAGCTGTGCCAGCACCTGATTGACGGAAAGCTGAATGATCCCAGGAAGCTTGTGCAGGAAGCAGACCACGGAGAGAGCAACAGGGTCCAAAAGAGGTATGGGGGAGACCATGCCAAGGGTGGGCAGAGTCCCTCTCAGAAGAAAGGGGGGTAAGGGTATACAGGGGGAGTTCTCTAAAGGGCCGCAAACTGATTTCCAGGGTAATGATTCCCAACCCCCCAGTGAGAAGAAGCCATGGTTCTCCAAAGGGAAGCCAGTGGCAGGGGGACCCCCACATAAATGTTATGCATGTGACCAAGTGGTTCATGTGAGGGGGAACCCCAAGTGCCCTAAGAATACACTGGCACCCACTGGTGCGCCATCCCAGGGTTTGGCTAGTGTAGCGCTTGGGGAGGAGTTGGTTCCAGGTGGGTGGGAGCCAGCTGAGATTACCCTTGTCTCACTATGGAACAGTGAGATCGTCCAGAGAACCCTCTTGCCTGAGAACACTAAAAAGTACAGGCAGTGGGTGACCATTAATGGACAGATGGTGGCGGCTCTGAGAGACTCAGGAGCCAGTGTGACTACAGTGAGGAGTCAGCTGGTGTCTGAAGAGCAGATTGATCCCCAGGTTCTTTACCAAGTAGTTGCAGTGAACATCTCAGAGCGCCTGTGCAGAGTGGCACAGGTTCCCTTTGAAAGAGGGGGGGGGGTCTCAGGTTCCTTGAAGGAAGGTGTGAGTCCAACCATGCCTGTAGATTGTTTGCTAGGCAATGACCTGGAGGATTCCCCTTGGAAGGAGGTGGAACACAGGTCTCACTTGGAGATGTTGGGTCTGCCTGGATGGGTATGCGTATCCACCCAGTCAATGGCAGCCCGTCAGGTTGGTCAAAAGCCCCTGGAGCCTGAAACAGTGGCCCAGGGGACTGTCAAGAAGAGGAAGGGCAAGGGGCGTGGGAAACCGGCCCCAGAAGTTCCCACTGTCCAGTAGGAGGCAGAACCTCTGGGTGACGCCCCAGAGCCTACAGGGGAACAGGTGGCTGAACTGGGTGAGGTCCATGAGCTATCGCAGTGGCAGCAGGAAGGGGGCCCACCAAGGAAGCATTCTGTGCAGCACAGAGGACATGCCCTCCTCTGGAGGGGTTGCAGCAGCAGGCTGCAAACCAGATGGCTGTCAAGGAGCCAGGATCACACCTGATCTATTGGGAGGATGACCTCTTGTATAGTGAGCCTAAGTTTCATGAGCCTGGGTCAGCCCGTGTGCTGGTGGTACCCCAGTGCTTCAGGGTCTTCCTACTGGGGTTAACTCATGATGTGCCTTTAGCTGGACATTTGGGGTGGGATAAGACCTTTGAGAGGCTTGTCACCTACTTTTACTGCTCCCCAATGCGCAGGCACTCAGATGCACATTGCAGGTCTTGCCAAACTTGTCAGGCAAGTTGCAAGAGTGGGGGGAAATATAAGGCTCCCCTCCAACCTTTGCCTGTTGTTAGTACTCCCTTGGAGAGGGCAGGTGTTGACATTGTGGGGCCTCTGGATCCCATAAAGCCATGGGCAACAGGTTCATCCTGGTCTTGGTGGACCATGCCACTCGGTACCCGGAAGCCATTCCTCTGAAGTCAATCACTTCCCCTGTGGTGGATCGTACTTTGATGGGGGTTTTTACCCACATGGGGTTGCCCAAGGAAGTGGTATCTGATAGGGGTACCGACTTCATAATCACATATATGAAGTCTCTGTGGAAGGAGTGTGGGGTAACCTACAAGTTCACCACCCCTTATCACCCACAAAGTAATGGTCTAGTTGAGAGATTCAACTGCACCTTGAAAGGCATGATCATGGGCCTGTCAGAGCCCTTGAGACGGAAGTAGGACGTCCTCTTGCCATGCCTTCTGTTTGCTTACAGGGAGGTGCCTCAAAAGGGACTTGGGTTTAGTCCCTTTAAGCTCATCTATGGCCACCCTGTGAGGGGACCTTTGAGTCTGGTGAAGGAGCCTTTGGAGAAAGCTCCTAGTAAACCCCCCCAGGATTTATTTAGCCACATGCTGGC
Source organism: Pleurodeles waltl (assembly GCF_031143425.1). Taxonomy (NCBI): domain Eukaryota; kingdom Metazoa; phylum Chordata; class Amphibia; order Caudata; family Salamandridae; genus Pleurodeles; species Pleurodeles waltl. Next base: position 813,693,974 of record NC_090445.1, on the reverse strand, counting down.
TTTGAGAAACCAGACTGCCTGCTTCATGAATCTCGCACAGGAGACCCTGGAAGCAAGCCAGGGGGATATAAAACAGTGGTATGACCAGAATGCCACTCTGGTTGAGTTTCAACCTGGTCAGAAAGTGTGGGTGATGGCTCCAGTGGAGCCTAGGGCAGTCCAGGAAAAGTGGACTGGGCCATTTGAGGTGGTGGAGTGCAAGAGTGAAGTCACCTACCTGGTGGTCTTGTAGTCTCCAAGTAACCCTTTAAGGGTCCTGCATGTCAACCGCCTCAAACCACACTTTGAGCGGACTGAACGGTCCATGCTCCTTGCAACAGATAGTGGGATGGAGGAGGAGAGTGAGCCTCTTCCTGAACTCCTGTCTGCAGGAGAAAAAGATGGGTCTGTGGAGGGAGTGATCCTCTCCCCCTCCCTGACTGAAGAGCAGCAGAGTGACTGTCGTCATGTGTTGGGACAGTTCGCCTCACTGTTTTCCCTGATCCCAGGGATCATACACTTGTGCACACATGATGTGGATACTGGGGACAGTCCACCCATTAAACAGAAAGTTTACAGGGTGACTGACAGGGTCAGGGCTAGCATTAAGGATGAGGTATCTAAGATGTTAACCCTAGGGGTGTTTGAGCATTCCAGCTCAGTGGTATTGGTCCCAAAGGCTGCTACACCTGGTGCCACTACAGAACTCCGGTTCTGTGTGGACTACCAGGGACTCAATGCGGTCAGCAAGACTGACGCCCATCCCACCCCCAAGCTGATGAGCTCATTGACCGGTTGGGGGTTGCCAACTACCTCAGTACGTTTGACTTAACATCAGGGTACTGGCAGATTGCCTTAACTGAGGGGGCCAAGGAGAGGTAAACATTTTCTACCTCAGATGGACACTTTCAATTTAAAGTGATGCCAGTTGGGATGAAGAATGCCCACTACCTTTCAGAGGTTGGTCAATCAGGTGTTGGCTTGGCTGGATGAGTTCAGTGTCGCCTACCTGGATGACATTGCTGTGTTTAGTTCCACATGGGTGGAACATCTGCAACACCTCTGGAGTGTGTTAGAGGCATTTCAGAAGGCAGGCCTCACTATTAAGGCGAGCAAGTGCCAAATAGGGCAGGGTTCTGTGGTGTACTTGGGACACCAGATAGGGAGTGGCCAGGTGCCCCCCCTACTATTCTGGCTTGGGAGCCTACCAAAACCCAGACTAAGGTGAGAGCCTTTTTAGGTCTCACTGGCTACTACAGGAGGTTTGTCAAGGGATATGGTACCATTGTTACCCCCTTGACTGAGTTGACTTCTAAGACGCAACCAAAGAAGGTGATCTGGACAGAGGCTTGCCAGACCGCATTTGATGCCCTGAAGGCTGCCATGTGCACAGCACCTGTGCTGAAGGCGCCTGACTACTCCAAGGACTTTGTTGTGCAAATAGATGCCTCAGAGCATGGTATTGGAGCAGTACTCTCACAGCTTAATTAAGAGGGCCTAGATCAACCTGTAGCACTCATTAGCAGGAGGTTACTTCCCAGGGAATGTAGGTGGAGTGCCATAGAACGTGAAGCGCTTGCTGGGTCTGGGCGCTGAAGAAGCTAAGGCCCTACTTGTTTGGGACTCACTTCCGTGTTCAGACTGACGACAGGCCCCTCAGATGGTTAATGCAGATGAGGAGTGAGAATCCAAAACTGTTGAGGTGGCCTGGTTCCCTACAGGGGATGGACTTTATGGTGGAACACCATCCTGGTACAGAACACGCCAATGCTGATGGTCTGTCCAGGTTCTTCTGCCTTAGTGATGAGAACTCCCATGAGCTTGGGTAGTTGCTCCCCACTTTCAGCTGGGGGGACATGTGATAGATGTTTCATCCTTGGCATGGTCTCCTTAAACTTTTTGCCTCTGTTTCCCAGGTTATTGATATGTGCTGGACTCTGTTTTTGCTGTTTTTGTTACTCTGGGCACTTTACCACTGCTAACCAGTGTTAAGTGCAAGTGCTCCTATACAAAATGTGTATGTAATTGGCTTATCCATGATTGGCATATTTGATTTACTAGTAAGTCCCTAGTAAAGTGCACTAGAGGTGCTCATGGCCTGTAAATCAAATACTGCTAGTGGGCCTGCATCACTGGTTGTGCCACCCACATAAGTAGCTCTGTAATCATGCCTCAGACCTGCCACTGCAGTGTCTGTGTGTGCAGTTTTTAACTGTAAATTCCACTTGGCAAGTGTACCCACTTGCCAGGCCTAAACCTACACTTTTCTTACATGTAAGACACCCTAAGGTAAGCCCTAGGTAGCCCTAAGGGCAGGGTGCAGTGTATGGTTAAGGTAGGACATATAGGGGCTCATTCCGAGTCCGGCGGGCGGCGGGCACCGCCCAAAGACCGCACCGCGGTCAAATGACCGCGGGGGTCATTTTGACTTTCCCGCTGGGCCGGCGGGCGATCTCCAGAAGATCGCCCGCCGGCCCAGCGGGAAAGCCCCTGCAACGAGGAAGCCGGCTCCGAATGGAGCCGGCGGAGTTGCAGGGGTGCGACGGGCGCAGTAGCACCCGTCAGACAGTGAAAATCTTTGTGGGGCCCTGTTAGGGGGCCCCTGCACTGCCCATGCCAGTGGCATGGGCAGTGCAGGGGCCCCCAGGGGCCCCAAGACATCCGTTCCCGCCATTCTGTTCCTGGCGGGTTTTACCGCCAGGAACAGGCTGGCGGGAAGGGGGTCGGAATCCCCATGGCGGCGCTGCAAGCAGCGCCGCCATGGAGGATTCCCTGGGCCAGGGGAAAACCGGCGGGAAACCGCCGGTTCCCCTTTTCTGACAGCGGCTTTACCACCGCGGTCAGAATAGCCCTGGAAGCACCGCCAGCCTGTTGGCGGTGCTTCCGTTGCCCTCCACCCTGGCGGTTTCAAACCGCCAGTGTCGGAATGAGGGCCATAGTAATGTGTTTTATATGTCCTGACAGTGAAATACTGCTAAATTCGTTTTTCACTGTTGCAAGGCCTGTCCCGCTCATAGGTTAACATGGGGGCTACCTTTGAATATGATTAAAGTATAGATTACCTTTAGGAGCGGATAGACATGTGGAGTTTGGGGTCTCCTAGCCCCCAATTTAAAAATACATCTTTTAGTAAAGTTGAGTTTAAGATTGTGTGTTTGAAAATGCCACTTTTAGAAAGTGAACATTTACTTGCTTAAACCATTCCTGTGACTCTGCCTGTTTGTGGATTCACTGTCTGGGTCAGTTTATCAGTTGGGCTGGTTGCTCCTCTCACTAGACAGTGACACAAAGGGAGCTGGGGTGTGGTCTGCATTTCCTGATGAGCCATCTGTGCTAGGAAGGAGGGGAGGAGTGGTCACTCACACCTGAAAGGGCTGTTTCTGCCCTCACATGATGCAGTCCCCAACCCTCTCTTGTGTGTCGGGGGCCTGGCCTCGGCAAGGCAGGATTTCACAAATGAGAGAGACTGTTTTGAAGTAGGCCTACTTCAAAGGGCAAAATAGGTATAAGAAGGGTACCCAAAACCACAAACTTTAGGAAACCAAGAGGAACCTATGCCTGGAGAAGAGCTGAAGGGCTGAGGAAGAAGAGCTGCCCTGTCTGTGACTGTGCTTTGTGGAGCCCTCCTGCAGTTGCTGCTTCTGCCTGTGCTAGAGGACAAAGACTGGAGTTTGTGTTGCCTTTCTTCTTGTGAAGAACTCTCCAAGGGCTTGATTTAGAGCTTGCCTCCTGTTGTTTGAAGTCTCAGGGACAGCAAAGACTTCTCTCTGCCAGCACCTGGAGCCTCTGCTGAGACTCCTCCTCTGCCAAGTGGTGCCCATCCAGTTCCTGGGACTCTGAGAAGAGAAGCTGGCAGCCCAATAGTGAGAAGTCCATGCACCGACTGCCGTGCGTGGAAAAGATCGACGCAACACCCATCTTTGGCTGAAAAATCGACGTGCTGCCGGCTTCGCGGCTAAAAATGGACGCTCGCCTGCAATGTGACCGGAAGATCGACGCCCGTGGCTGGGGAATGATGCGCAGCATTGCTGACAGAGACCGGTGAGATCGCAACTCGTGATGCGTGGTTTTCGCATTATCGTGCGGCTGAATTTCTGACGCAAACACCACTGGGCGTGTAAAATAGACGCAAGGCCTGCCTGGACCCGACAGTGCTGACCGGATCGACGCATCAGTCTCCAGCGGAGAGAAGAAACAACGCAGGCCAACCAGACTGAAAGAGAAACGACTCAAGGTCTCACTCGTGAGTGATATCGACGCATCGCAAGCCCTTTTTGACGCACACTCGCCTGTGCAGGGTTATTTTTGACATGCCCAAGGAACATTTTCATGCTAACAATGTTAGCGATGTGCTTAAAATTACATGAAGATTCTTTTTGGTTTTTAATTGATAACTTGATTTGTTTATTGTGGATTTTTGTCGTTTTGGTCTTGTTTTGTTTAGATAAATAGTTTCTATTTTTCTAAACTTGTGTTGTGTCATTTTGTAATGTTTTCCTTAAGTACTGTGTGTTAGTACAAATATTTTATACCTAGCACTCTGAAGTTAAGCCTTCCTGCTTGTGCCAAGCTACCAAGGGGGTAAGCAGGGGTTAGCTGAGGGTGATTCTCTTTTACCCTCACTAAAGTAAGGGTCCTTGCTTGGACAGGGGGGTAACATGACTGCCAACCAAAGACCCCATTTCTAACAAGGTGCAAGTGTCAGATCCTTGCACCACTCTAGTTGAGGAAGACCCATCAGCCTGGTGATGGGCCATCAGGATATGTAGGGCACACCTCATCTCCCTTTGTGTGACTGTCTAGACTGAATGTACAAGTAGCCCAACTGTCCTCCTGTCCCATATGTGTATTCAGCAGACAGTCAGAGGCACAGAATGGTTAAGCAATAAAATTACCACTTTCTAATAGTGGCATTTCCAAATTAACAATTCAATAACCAACAGCACCGAAAGACGTATTTTTAAATTGTGAGTTCAGACACCCCAAACTTCATATCTCTATCTGCTCCCAATGGGAAATTACACTTTAAAGATATTTCAAGGCAGCCCCAATGCTACCCTATAGGAGAGATAGCTCTTGCAACAGTGAAAAATGATATTAGCATAATTTGACTGTCAGGAATTGTAAAACACACTAGTATATGTCGTACTTTTTTAATACACTGTATCCTGTCCATGGGGCTGCCTTAGGCATACCTATGGGGTGACTTTTGGGAAATAAAAGAGAGGAATTGGTCCTGGCAAGAGGATGCACTAGCCAGGGTGACATGCAGTTTAAAACTGCACACACAGACACTGCACTGGCAGGCCTGAGACATGTTTGCAGGGCTACTCATGTGGGTGGCACAATCAGTGCCACAGGCCCACTAGTAGTATTTGATTTACAGGCCCTGGGCACACCTTGTGCACGATACTTGGGAGTTACTAGTAAATCAAATATGCCAATCATGTATAAACCAATACAATTTAGATAGGAAGCAGTTGCACTCTAGCACTGGTCAGCAGTGGTATAGTGCCCAGAGTCCTAAAACCAGGAAAAAACAAATTTAGCATGAGATCAAAAACAGGAGGTCAGAAGCGAAAAAACCAATAAGAACTGCCAAGTCTAACATCCATGAGCATGGATAAATTATAAAAATGACTCTTTTTTGCATAATTTAATGATCTACACTGTGCTTCAAAGCAGCCGCAACACTCCTGTAGTTAATGAAACATCACAGCAGTACTTCCATTTTCTAACATGTTCACCATCAATAAATTTCTAGAGGGACAAATAATAAGGAAGATCCCGCATCCTCTAATGTCTCCACATATGCCTAAGCCTTCTAACTTCAAGATGACAGATTTTTCCTCCAACATGTGCACCCCTCCTGCTGATAAAGAGCTGCCAGGGCCAGCTGGGCAGTGACATATGCACTGCAGAGATTTTGTGCCAGGGCTGTTGACTTCATCAGACAGGACCCACTCTCTCCCTTTGCATGGGCCACTATCTAATCACCTGTGATAGTTCTACACAGGCAGGAGAGATGACTTCTAAGTGCAGGAGAAGAGATGAGATTGAGGGAATCACCAATCCTGAAAGGTACATAGAGGAGCAATATCTTAATCTGTTGAAAGACAGCAAGGAATGCATGACAGATATCAGAAGGGAGGTCTTGATACCAACCATAGATATTAAATCCCCCCCACCAGCACTGAACGCAGGCAGTAGGGCTTTTCTATGAAAATAACTAGACCAGTTCGGCAGTGCATTGTAGGATAGCCTTAGGTTGTTTTCGACTGTTTCATCTGGCCTCAAAAGAAAAGAAAAAAACCTTACTCCCACACAAGATGGTAAAGCCCATCTAGAGACCTCTTGGACATCCAGTTGTGGGAAGCTTGATGATAAAGCATGGCACTACTTCTAGGTGAGGGTGTTAAAATTTCCAGCGACAATTGGGAATACGATTGGGCCAGTAGCCCATGTAATATTTTGTTTAATTGCATATGGTCCACATAAAAATATAGGGTAGCCAGAGATAGCAGTTGTATCCGTTTGTTTGTTTTGGTCCCCCGGCAATCAGTTGACCTGCTCCCACTGTGCCACGGGTCACAAAGTGTCCAATGCACTTCCTGTGGTTTCCATTTTACGCCCTTCCCTTAGCACATAAGAAAAGAGGAGATCGTTAATAGGCTGGGGTGGGTAAAGAGGTCAAATCTGTGACATTATACGTGGTCAGGGGTATTTGATGTCAATTCCCCTAGTATTCTGGTTAATTGAAGTCCATTATTTGTCAATGAAACTTTACTGTCATGCTGTATTGATTGCTGTGCATGTGACGTAAATCTAGGAATAAATAACATGAATTGCCGGTCCAGCGGCTGTGCGTGTTGCTGCTTTCGACGGGGTCCAAAGGGCTCAGGATAAGAGTTTTGCCTTGATTTCAATGTGCTTACTTTAAGGAGTAGGTCAAATGTAGCCCATCTACATTATAAAAAGGTTACTCAATTCACACAGAGGTTTAAGACGATAACACCAGAGTCAGAGTTGTGTCTAGGCAATACTGGTTAGCAGTGCTCAGTTGGTAAAGAAATAAGTGCCAGGGCCCTATTCAGGAGGCCACCGCAGCTTGCCCCACCCATTGCCCCTGCCTTTGTTCCAATGACATACCTACAGAGCTACCAACCAACACACGACTACAAGACTGTTCGAAGTACCCAGAGGCATAATTTGGCGGCAGGTATTAGTTGTTTTTAATATATAAGATTTAATAAACAATTGCTTTTCTGCTCAGCTTTAAATTGCACAAACAGCTGTCATAAGTGCCGGTATTAGCAGCGGAAACCACGGGCTCAGATTAAGCACTGCTTGTCAGTCACCTAAAATGGCAAGGTCAGGGAGCCTCTGGATGTCCATAGAAACATCAAAATAACCCATTTTTAGTGTACCATGAGGCAACATTACAAACACCTTGGGTGCAAAAATGCTTCCACAATAACTGAATGAAGACCTGCAGGTGTACAACGTGTAATTGCTTGCGGCGTCTAGAACTAGACACTTGCACATGAAACTTGTATACACACACATTTAAAGGCATACATTTTAGGGGCAGAACAGAATGATTGACGTGTGGTTTCGTTTTAGCTCCTGAGTACTTAGTAGTGCAGGTTCTGGTTATTGTTTGATCACATCCCGAAAATAGAATCATCAAATAAAAACTGTAACTTTGAAATGCATTTATTGGTTAAGTGAAAGTTAAAAGCTGAAATAAATCTCAGGAGCGTTTTCCACATATAGATCTTACTCCATTAAACACATGGCATCAAAAGGATTTCGAGACTGTGTTGTCATAAGGAAGCCTTACGCTTGCCCATTAGTGTGTAATTGCTAGTTTAGGTATGATGGTTTTTAAGTGCTTCTTTGTGAACTCTGCTTACTTGGGAAAAGTGGCAGATTATCTTGTGATTCAGTGTTGTGGGGCTTTCGAGCTATATAGTCCTCTTTCTTTGTGCTTGATGGGTGTCTGTGGGCTGAATTTCTCAGGTGCGCTCAGCGTTTCCTAAGTAATCGCTAACAATGATTCATGATTCTATTCTCCTCTATTTTTGGACTGAAAAATCCTCTCTCCATTGACACTGTCACAAGAAAAGCAATTACCTTATACAAGCTCTACTTTGCATATTTATTCTAGTTTTTCCAAGAAGTATTTTAATGCCGCAAAAATCTTTGCTAGTGAGAAATCTGTTGAAGGATAAAATGATAAAGTGAATAGGTGCACAAACAGAAATTCCACCATTTGCAACCTCTGCTTAGGTCTTAAATGATTAATTGTACCAAAAAATATAGGTAAAACGTTTCTATATGTATTTTCATTCCCTCACAGATTAGTTCTATGGTATAAAGTGGGGCATTTAATGCACACTTACTCAACTACTGTGAACATATGACACAACTCAGAAGACATAACTAGGGGGAGTGTTTGAGGGCAAGGGAGCGAGAATGGCTTATCCAGAAATTATAAAAACCTTAAATATATTCATCAGCATCCTAACTGAGAAAAAGATCTAGTTGTACCACTTTTGTGGTGCAGCCACAATGCAAAATCATTTTTGGTGTTTAGTTTGTGTGGCTTTGCATGGTTTACCAAGTAAAGCAGTACAGCGCACAGCTCTGCCTTGCATTACTTTGAGTCAGAAAGGCATCCATGAGTGGAGCATTGGCGTTCCCATGCATACACTCATATATTTTGACACAAACCCACATTTACAAAGACTTGTCAACCTAAGTTCTCCCCAAAATGGTGTGCCCACCCAACAGAAGAGTGATAAGAAGAAATATATTTATTTCTACTACTTTCTTCCTCTTTCCCTGTGTGCTGCATTTTGCAGCACACATAGAAAGAGAAGTATGCCACAAAGGATAGTTTTGTACAGGAAGGTATCCCTTCTTGCAGGAACTGCACAATGTTGAGTGAAAATATAGTAAATGCTCCCTAATGTCTGCAGCATTTGACTAATCAACATACCATTCTAAAGGCCAAAACCTTGGTCTTTGCAGTCCCTACAGCAGAGTGTAGGGCATCAGTTAGTGGTCTTCTCTCATCTGACATGATTTATACATCTTTGCGGGTGAAAAGCAAAAAATACATTTCACAGGCCCCTTCATCAAACATGGTGGGAAGCTCATATTTATTGTTACACTATTGTTTTTGAGACAAGGTCTGCTCTGTTTTATTAAAACATCGAAGGAAGACCGATAGGTAAAATATTGGTCCTGAATCAGGACGCCCAACAAAATCAGTTTATAATATCCATTCTCAAATTGCGCAACCCTATATTCTGCAAATCATCAAACCCTCTGTACATATATAAGTGATCTAGCATAAGGATTCCCTTCAGAAAGGACCTGAGTTGATTTAAATGAAAAGCACATTTCAGAGAGTTAAGCAAGACAACGATTGCTTATTAGACATCTAAACTATCTAACCTAAAAAAAAACACATAACTTACCTGAAAAAAAACGACACTTCCTGGGTATCTACTAATAAAGCATCCTTTGAATACGTAGGCAGAATATCTAAAACACTTGGCACACTATTCGTGCAAAATTGAACTCAGTCATTTTTAACCAACAGTGCTTATGCTGGCTGTCTACAAATGTGTCACATCAAGGGATGCTTCTCACGGAGGGCTCAGATACGATAAAAACTGAGCAGGACAAACTTAGTTGGAATTTCATTCTCATTGTGCTTACGCATATTCTTGGATGGTTTAACTGGCTATTTCAGGTTTAAATGGTGGTGCTTGCTGCCAAAATGTTCTGCGATTAGCACAAGTCTCGAAACGGATAGTAGGGCATAGCACCGTTAATAGATGCATACATGGTATGCTTGTGGAGCCGACGCATGTGGCGTTTATTTTGAATTGATATGGTATTGCACAAGCGAAAGAGATAGCTTATGGGGTGGTTTGATGTTTGAGGACTTTTAGGGACTTGTTACTGAGAGATGAGGGTAGAACGTAAAGTTCCTGATGGCTTTATGTTTTTCCTGGGCTTGGACGGACTAGTGGGAGCTGGTGAGGCCGATGCGATTGTAGAGGAAAGCACCGGGTGAGTGTCCGTGGAGAATAGACATTCATTAGGGAGTAAAGCGTAACAGAATAAGAGCAAGGGTTGGGGTATGATAGACAGAAAAGGGACTCAGGAATGGGGGGCACAAATACCATAGACTTGCATGAATTAGGGACTGTGGAGGCCACAGGTAACCAAGAGGGCGATCTGGTTCCAGAATAGGTGGTCATGGGCTCATATATTGTGAGATTTTGTGTACAAGGCTCAACAAGGTTAACTTAACAACAGATAACAATTTGTCTCCTGTCTTGTTTCTTGGACTGCACATCTGTTAGTAGCAATGCATTCTTCTGTTCAATGTTTTATGTGGTGGCACATTTTATTATTTTTCTTCGCTGAGTTTTTGTTGGTGATTCTGCATAATTCTTACATGTGGTGCAATTCCACCAAAGAGCTTTCATGGCAAACACAACAGTGAGCATAAAAACAGGTATTTTGTGTTCATTATGGCTGCTTTCCCAACAAAGTATGTAAAAAATGTACTATGCAAAATTAATCCATACCATTTGGTGGTGTTTGTCTCGGCACTGAGGGGGTCATTCCGACCCCGGCGGGCGGCGCCCGCCGGGCGGAAACCGCCCAAACACCGCACCGCGGTCAAATGACCGCGGCGGTGATTCTAACTTTCCCGCTGGGCCGGCGGGCGATCTCAAGAAGATCGCCCGCCGGCCCAGCGGGAACGCCCCTGCAAAGAGGAAGCCGGCTCCGAATGGAGCCGGCGGATTTGCAGGGTTGCGACGGGTGCAGTTGCACCCGTCGTGATTTTCAGTGTCTGCAAAGCAGACACTGAAAATCATTATGGGGCCCTGTTAGGGGGCCCCTGCACTACCCATGCCAGTGGCATGGGCAGTGCAGGGGCCCCCAGGGGCCCCGCGACACCCGTTCCCACCAGCCTCTTCCTGGCGGTGTAAACCGCCAGGAACAGGCTGGCGGGAAGGGGGTCGGAATCCCCATGGCGGCGCTGCGCCATGGAGGATTCCCTGGGCCAGGGGTAAACCGGCGGGAAACCGCCGGTTGCCCTTTTCTGACCGCGGCTTTACCGCCGCGGTCAGAATTGCCCATGAAGCACTGCCAGCCTGTTGGCGGTGCTTCCGCGGCCCTCTGCCCTGGCGGTTTCAAACCGCCAGGGTCAGAATGAGGGCCTGAATCTTTAACCAACACGTGGTTTGTCTACCAGGTTAGTCGCCCTGAAAGTTCATTAGGGCTCTGCCAGTATTTCGACGGTTTGACTTGTACATGTGCAGATTCTTTAAAATAGTATAGTAATCACTGACCATACTCATGTCCTCCAGTTATCCTATAGCCATCTACCCTTCAATCATCAGAGTTCCATAATTGTTATTAGCAGTTGGCCCTTATTTGTGGTTTACTCGTTCTCATGGGCAGTAGCTCGCAGTCTAGAACAGCTTATTCACTCAGTGGGTGACCCCTCACAGGTGACACACTTGACTAGATATTGGGGATGAGCTTCTTCACCCCATCCCCTGACCACTTGCCCTCAGTCTAACAGTGATTTATATTTGCAGCAAATTCACTGATGATGGGAAGAAGGTTTCACACATTATCATCCTCATTATCCATAGTTTCTGTTGTTAGTATAGGTAGTTTTATTTTTATTTTTCTCAGCTATCCATTTGCCACTTTTTTATTTGCTGAATCTAATTTTGAGATTCTTGTCACTGCTACCATCGCTTACTTGACTCGCAGACCAGATTCTCATGTGCACATGAACTAGAGGTTTCACCGTTTTCCTATTTTGGTCTTCTCTTTTTTTTTGGAAATTGTGTAATGGCTGGTTTTGTTGTCCTGATGTTTCAGCCTTGACGCAGAACTATATTCAGATCAAGATTCATAAACTAGTAAACATCATGATTGAATGTTGGTGTGTATAATGATGTTTGCTTCTATTCTAATCCTGTTTTCACTATAATGCACTGAATAACATATGTCCCACAACGTCTAAGCCCTACAATGTCTGTGCCACTAGCATTGCTTTAATTAACTGGCTGAAAGTGAATCGAGGCACACATTTATGCAAATTTTTTCCACCGAGAAACAAGCAGAACACGCCTGGGGCAGACGCCAGTTTATGTGTGGATACTGCTAGCAATCACTCTTATTGTGGCTCCAGTTTTGAGTTTTTTGTCTCATAAGAAATACTTACTGTAAAATCACTTAGGATTCAACATTACTGGTGCTTCAAAGATTTGGAAGTCCAGATTCAAAGTTTTAATGCAGAGCAATTTGAATTCAACATTATGGTTCAAGAGTTGACTCGAGCAATCCTCAATTTATGCCCCTACTGATTTCCTTTAAAAAATCTTTATTCTAGCTATCACATTATGGTATTAGCTGTACAACACGGGAGTTGAGAAACCTCCATTATCTGGTGTGACAAGCTGTCAACTAGGGACCAATGTATGTAGCTTGGCGTTTGCGATTTCCTAATAGCCAATTTTTGCGATTCGCTCTTAGGAAATCGCAAATAGCTGTGTACAATGGTGTCTCAGGCACTGTTTGCAATTCCCAAATGAGTCACAAGGGACCTGCCTCATTAATATTCATGAGACAGATCGCAATTTGCGGCCCATTGGGAATGGCGGGCACTCACAAGGATGGTGGCCTGTTGGGATCAGCAGACCACCATGTCTGTGACTGCTTTTTAAATAAAGCAGATTTTTTTAAAATGCAAGGTCTGCCATCTTGTGCCTGTCAACATACAGTTGGCTGTTTTGCTCATACTGGATGTAGGGGGCACATGTCTTCTGATGTCAGCCATCTGCAGAATTTGGCACAATTTAGCATGTAAAGCCACTTGGCACTGTGGAACTTTGCATGAACATTGGGGGGATCACGTTAATCTTTTTAAGGTTCTCAAGCAGTTTGAGTGGATTCAAATTTTCACTGCTATCCGTGCAAGAAGGCGTGTGTTCCTTAGGTCAATCTTATCCTCCATTTTTATCCATGTTCTTCTTTTTCGGCCAACTAGATGATCTAGTCTCAGCTCGTGGTATCCTTTTTCACCTGAACACAAATGGTACCTAGCCTCACTTCTGGTTGTGAATGATCACGAAATCCAAGTTACTGAGCCTCTTCTTTCTTAAAATGGAATGATGAACACTGACCATGTTTTTTAAATGTGATACCCCTAATACTGTCCTCCGGTTTTTTATTAGTCCTTTGTTGAGTTTCTTAATTTTGTCAATGAAGCAGTTGGTTATTGGGTGTACATTTGTTACATGTACCTTCTGTCTAGTATTTAGGTGTTTTGCTATTATAAATATTACATTCCATTTGTTTCACAATTTTTTTACATCATCATATCATATCATAACATATTATATCTTATAATATCATGGCATATCATCATCATATCATCATCACATCTTAATACAGGTTTTTGTTTTATATCATCGTACCTCAATACAGTTTCAAGCATTGGTCGTTTTCACACTCCTGGCAAATAATTCTTGAGTTCTTACCTCTTCCACCTAAAGGGGGCAGGCTGTGATCTTCTCTGATGTTCTTAGCAAGCTATTTTTTCAGGCGGTGGGTTGGTAACTCATGCCACAGTTCACCCAAATGAAGACCTGTTTTGATATTCAGTGGATACAAAACATCCGACAAAATGTGGTGGATGTCTCTTTTGCCGTACTGACAGAGTATAGTCTAAATCTAATCTAATCTGATCTGCACTTTAAATAGGGTGAATGGGATATTTATCACTTTTTCGCATATTTTCTACACCCACCAACTCTAAATTAGGTCTACATAGTTATCCAATCAGTAAGGTTTATATCATTATCACCCATGGTTTGTACTAACCACATTTTGGTTTATTTTGATATTTATTGTTAAGTGTAGCATCCCATTAGTGCAAGAAGGTGTGGGTGGGGAACCCCTTATCCTAGAAGAAGATAAAAGGAAGGAGACTAGCTGCCTGCTCTTAGAACTCTTGTCAGCTACCACCTTATGATTAGACAACAATGTGCAAGCTTTCGGCCTCATAGTTCATGATGCCACCAGAACTCATTGATTCAGATAATCAAAGTTCATTATGCTATTTCTTACTACTACAGAGGCTCATGACTCATGAGAGGTAAATACAAATGGTTCTAAAAGAACTCTAAAACTGTTACTCCCTCGGTTTAGTCATTGATTTAGATACAATCACATTGAGTGCTACCTCAATCTTTAAAGTCACATTGACCTTTACAATATACTCATCTTTCGTTATAGTAATGGGCCATTGAACCATAGTAAAATTACAAGTAATAAAATAATTACCATATGTTTTCTTTTACTACATTTTTATCAATATAATATTAAAAGTGCCATTCCTCTTTTGCCTCCATATTAGTAAAAAGCTTGAATGTCGAACAATACGTCTTTGAGAACTGATTAAATATCTGTAATGGGCTATAAGGTTTCACAAATCTTTTGCAAACATGGAAAAAAGGTAAAAGTGGGACCATCATGCTCTAGTTTCATGGTACAGTACTAGGAACCAGAAAGCTTTAAAAAGTGCAACAACTAATATGTAATGTCTCAGTTATGTTATTTCATCATGCCTACTGTTAAATAATGTAGAACAATATGCTGTCTCTTGGGTTACTGACTGAAAGGGTTGAAATGTTACCCAAACAACCACCACAGTCTCTGTCTGTAAAGTATTTATCAAACACTTCAAAAAGTAATCAAGTGAAAACACAACACAAGAAAAATCCCACACCAATTTAGAAAAATAGGTATTTTTTTATAAATAGTCCAAGACCAAAACAACAGGCATCCAATCAATATAACTGGATATACACAATTCTAAAGATTTAACTGAAAATAGTGCCAAAAAGCACAAACAGCCAACTGTGGTTATCTGGTTATGTCGGGCTGGAACAATGTCACAAGTTCAGGCTGATGACGATGGAGGGTGGGCCAGATACAGGGACCAAGTTAGGCCTGCTACACAGGAGTACCTTCAATCCTGGTTGTGGAGCATTGCAGGATCTTGCGTTGAGGATGCATTGCACAGCAGAAGCGATGCGAGGTCCAGGTTAGTAAACACATTGGGGAGTGACAGTTCCATGGAGCTGCGAGGCATGCGATGCAAGGACCTGCATCGTTGTTGAAGATGGCGTTGATGAGGGGCTTGTGAAGTCCCATGTTGAAGATGTGTCACACACCGACTGGTTCTAAAGAAGTTGCTGGGCTTGCGATGCAGAGTCCCTGCATTGCCATTGAAGATGCCGTCAATGAGTGGCATGCAATGCGAAGGCCTGCAACAAGGATTCATCATACAGTGGCAGTTCCGGTGAACTGCTGGACTGCAATGTGAAGTCCTAGGTCAGGGACATATTGCAAAGCTGTTCAATGTGGAGTTTTGCAAGATAATGCATGGTGTTCCCTCGGTTGTGCTAGGACAACAGTAGGGCTGGCAGAGAACTTTCAGGCCCACTTCCAGAGCTCTGATCAAAAGTCCATCCAGCTGGTCTTTGGAGTCACTCTGGTGGTCCTAGGTTCAAGATGCAGGTGCAGTTCTTCTCACTCAGGCAGGGGAGCAGCATGGCAGGAGGGAAGCTCAGCACAGAAGCAGGGTAGCAGTCCTTCTGGCAGCAAAGCACCACAACATTCCTTTATCTGAGGTTTTCACAGGTCCAGATGTGTCCTGAAAAGTTGGTGTCTGAGGGTCCATTAATTATACCTGGTGCCAACTGTGAAGGAGGAGAAAATTCTGGATGCTTCTAGCCCCCTGAGATGTCAGGGGTGACCAAAAGCTGGTGACAAACCCTTTGTGAGTGTGTTTAGGCAGACCCTTTGTGATGTGTGTTAGATAACATCTCATCGCCTCATTAAGTCAGAGTGCCCTATCCTGCCAACAGTTAGCCTCCCATTGTCTCGCTGTCTTGAAGCAATGCACAAAGACCAACTGATACCTACACCTAGTCATGTGACCCAGGGACTGCAGGCAACAACTGGTTAGAACAGGACAATGTTAACTCTCAAAAAGTAGCATTTTTAGAATTGTGACAAAATCTGACTTTACCATTAAAGGTTTTTACAATTTTTAGACACCAAATTCAATCCATCTACATGCTTCTAAATGAAAGTTACCACCTAAATGTAAATAGGGAACCCAATATTTATCCTACGAGAGGGATAGGTCTTGCAGTAGTGAAACACGAATTTGGGAGTTTTTCACTACCAGGACATGGGTGCATGTCCACCTTTTTAAATACACTGCACCCTGCCCTCTGAGCTATTCAGGGCCTAAACAAGGAATGACTTACTTCTATCAAAAAGGAGGGTTTAGGCCTGGCAAAAGGTTACTTTTGTAAGATTCATACAGCAGTTTAAAACCTCACACACAGGCTGCAATGGCAGGCCTGAAATACTTTTAAAGGGCTTATAATATCGGTGGCACAGTTAGTGCTGCGGGCCAACTATCGTTTAATTTACAGGCCCTGAGTATATGTAGTACCACTTTATTAGGGCCGTACATGTAAATTAAAAATGCCAATTGA
Organism: Pleurodeles waltl; assembly: GCF_031143425.1. Classification (NCBI taxonomy): domain Eukaryota; kingdom Metazoa; phylum Chordata; class Amphibia; order Caudata; family Salamandridae; genus Pleurodeles; species Pleurodeles waltl. The sequence goes on along the minus strand of NC_090445.1, from coordinate 813,677,367 downwards.
GTGTAAGCCAATTTTACCATGGAAAGGAGAGAGCACAGGCACCTTAGCACTGGTTAGCAAAGGTAAAGTGCACAGAGTCCTAGAAGCCAACGAAAACAGGAGGAGAAAGGCAAAAGGTTTTGGACTGACTCTGCAAAAAGGGCCAAGTCCAAACACTTTCAAATAAAGCTCTACTTCTTAGAAAGTTATGGGGTTATCAAAATTCTGTTTACAATCACAGGACTCTTACAGAAAGTTCTGCTTCAAGAGCCATGAACTGAATACTAGTATGCAAAACCTTTATTGCCAAAAAAGTGCTGAAATGTAAACAAGCTGCACATACATGACCTTTTGCTGCTATTACATTAGGCTTAGTTTGAAACAACATCCTACAAATCCCAGCTGTCAGCTACATCCAGTCATGTGACCTAGAGGAAATTGCCAACTTCCTGAAAGTGTCAGTTCCATAAGTGTAATTAAAAATACAGCTTTACATAACTTAGGATTTTACATTACAATTCCAAAGACACTAAATATGAACTGTTTACCTGTTTTCATTTTGAAATTATAGCTTATTAAATACAATAAGGTCACCAGAATGCTATCCCATTGGAGAAACAGGCCTTGCAGCAGTGAAAAATGAATTTAAGATTTACTAGGAGGACATGTAAAACCTAAAGGCATGTGTTCAACCTTTGAAATGCACTGCATCCTGCCCTTTGGGCTGTTCAGGTTTTACCCTAGGGATGTTATATATGAGTTGAACAGGAAGGTCTGGACCTGGCAAAAAGTTTATGTTGCCAGATCAAAATGGCAGTTTAAAACTGTACGCACAGGCTGCAGTGGCAGGCCTGAGACATGTTTAAAGGGCTCCTTAAGTCTGTGGCAAGATCAGTGCTGCAAGCCCGTTAGTAGCATTTAATTTAGAGGTCTTTAGTACAAGTAATGTTACTTTACTAGGGACTTTTAAGTGAATTAGATAAAGCAATATTTCCATGGTTTAAGGAGTGCACGTGCACTTTAGCACTGGGTAGTAGTGGTAAAATGCAGAGAGTCCTAAGGCCCGCAGATCAGCAACAATAGACGTGGAAGGCAAAATTTTTGGGGAAGACCACCCTCAGGCTGACAGGTCTAACGCATCCCACATATCTTGCAACATTTTTCTTATGTCCGCCTCTGAGGATTCACAAATCCAGTTGCAAATTTTTCAATCCTCCAAATACTGAGTAGCTGGCTGTCACTGAAACATTTAGTTTCAGCTGCTACTATTAAACATGGTGCAACAGGATCATGTTGGGAAACAAAAAAAAAAAAGGTCATGAGTGGGCTGAGCGAGTACACCCTGATCCTTAGGCCCATGAGACAGGCCCCAAAAGGCCACTTCTGGAATTAAAATATAAATTCAAAAATATTTGTATCCCTGGATACCTGAATCCCATGCTGGATTTGTGGATCCTGGACCATCCTTGGGTCCTGCAAATGTCTTGATCATCAGAATTCTCAACTCCAGCATGGATTCATAAATCCTCATAAAATTAAACAAATAAAGTATTTACAGTACTAGTGGTGCACATACACAATGTTCACACATTGGCTGCAAGTCAAAGGGTGGGAGCAGGTTCTGGTTAGGGTCCAGGTCCTGCAGCCAAACCCACTTCTGCGCACAGCAGTAGGCCATGCACAGCTGGGGTTGGCTGCCAAGGAGTATTGGGTGCACATCCCGACCAGAGGTCACATTGTGCAATCAATCACCTCTCTACATGGCCAAAGGCCAGGGGGTGCAAGTGTTTGTCATCTGTGGAGAGTTTGATGTGAAGGCTGGACCGGAAGTCAGGTCCTATGCTGCAAGTGTTGGCCAATGATGGGGACTAGATGCAGGGACTGGCCATAGGTCAGTCCCTGTGACCATCTCCACTGCAAACAACCATGCACATCAGGGTTGCCTACCGAGATAGTGTTATACACAAGGCCTGGCCAGAGGGGAGGGTCAACATGACTCCAAACCTGCTAGGGCACTGGTGATCGGGTAACTAGAGCTTTTACTAGGACCTCCAGCTGATGGACAACTTAACAATTACTAAATAAACTGTGAGAACTGTGAATTATGATGCCCCACATCTAGTGTTTTGCAGGCAGTTAAACATTATAGCTCCTACCTGGCCACCTAATAGTTGATGGTTTTTGTTCAACCTGTCATCCTTGGTGAGGTTTTCCCTAACATTTTGCCTTCTGACCTCCTGTTTTGCTGACCTCATTTATGCTGGCTTTAGGACTCTGGGTATTTTATCACTAGTGAACAGTGCTAAAGTGCATGTGCTCTTTCCCTAAAACATAATAACATTGTCCTATCCACAACTGGCATTTTTAATTTACATACAAGTCCCTAATAATTTACTCTACCTGTGCCCAGGGTCTGTAAATGAAATGCTTCTAGTGGACTTGTAGCAGTAATTGTGCCACTCATAGAAATAGCTCTTCAAACATAGCTCTGCCATTGCATAGCCTGTGTGTGCAGTTTTAAACTGCCATATCGACCTGGCAAATTAACCTCCTTGCCAGGCCCAAACCTTCCTTTTTAATACATATACATCCCCTCTAAGGTAGACCCTAGACAGCTCCTAGGGCAGGATGCAGTATCTTTAAAATGTTGGCCATGTACTTTGTCCAGGAACTAAATCACTCTTAAATTCATGATTCACTACTACAAGGTCTAGCTCTCCCTAGGTGAACATTGGGATTTCCTTGTTACATTTTATAAGTATAGTTTCCAATTGGGAAGACATGGGACTCCCAAGTTTGGTGTCTCTGGAATCACAATTTCAAATCACAACTGAATTGGTCAAATGTGGCATGTTTTACTTTAAATGATCTAGTGCCCCTACCTGTCTCTGAATACACGTCTGGGGTGGGTGACAGTTGTGCTTTGTGCATTCCCTCTAGACAGGCACACACAAGGAGAGCTTAGGTGTGCCTGATGGGCCACCCATACTATGATGGGCTACCGACATCCAGGTGGGTCATCTTGGGCAGTATGGGAGGGAGAAGCTAACACATGCACCTGAATGGGCTGTGCCTGTCCCCACACAAAGAGCTGCATACCCCCGTGCAGTGAGTCTGGAGCCCAGGTGAGAAGGACAGGGACTTTGTGTACTTCAAAGGCCTCTTTTTGAAGTCTCCCTCACTTCAAGGGCAGAACTGGGTATAAGTACCGGACCTCAGACACCACCAAATCAGTACAGTTGTGGACCTGAGGGCATTCTGCGAGGAACAAGGACTGCAGTGTTGCTGAAGGGACTATCACGCTGCTGGACGCTGCTGGACTTTGCTGGACTCCTGCTCTGCTGTGCCTACCCTGCTGCCTGCTGCCCTCCTTGCTTGGTAGTGAGAAGGACTGGACCTGCTTCTCAACATGATCAGAACCAAAATGACTGCAAGATTTTGCGGGCTTGCCTCCTGTTCTGAAATCTCAGAGGCATTCAAGACTTCCAACAACCCTGCTGCAGCTTTTGGACCCTTTCCTGTCAAGTGATGCCAATCCAGTCCTGGGCCCTTGGAAGGAGGTTTGCTAGCTGTTTCCTACCAGAATCCATGCATCGTTGTTGTTGTATTGGTCAGAGCTGACACATCCCCTTTGATGACGACGCATCGCCACTGCAGGAGACATCGCGCCTCAACCACAATGCATCACCTACATCTAAGGGACTTTATGACGGCGCATCACCTGCATCTAAGGAGCTCAACATTGATGCATCTACAATTGTGCGGCTTGGAACTGAAGCATTGCCTACACTGCAGGATCAACAATGACACATGGACACCGCTGCTCCTCTCATCGCTCTTAGACATTGACGCAACCTCAAACCAACGTACTGATTTCAGTGGGACAGGGTTGGTCCCTGTATCTGACCTGCGCTCCATTGCGGTCCATGTATCGTTTCAGATTTCACCTGGTGTTGCGCAACTAGATAGCCTTGGTTGGAGCTTTATGCTTTTAAGCACTATATTGCATTTTAATCTTTAAAAACTCATATCTCGACTTCGACTTATTGGATTTTTTTCATTTTGGTCGTGTATTGTTCGTGAAATTAAGATCTATTTTTCGACCTAGGTGCAGTATTTTTTTGTGTGGTTTTGTCACTATTTTACTGTTTTCGGAATTGCACAAATACTTTACACATTGCTTCTTAAGTTAAACTTGCCTGCTCAGTGCCAGGCTACCAGAAAGTGAGCACAGGTTAATTTATGGTGTGTATCTGACTTATCCTGATGAGGATTGTGATTCTTGCTTGGACAGGGTGCATACCTCTGCCAATCAGAAACCCAATTTTTTACAGTTTTCAATACACTATTCTGCAAAATCTGCTGTAACATTTCACTTAAATCAAGAGCACACTCCCTGTAACACAAGAACAACCCCCAAAAAACTGTACAGTAATAAAAACAATCAGACACTCTTTACAATATCCAAATGCAAGCTTCCAATATCGACTTCTGGACTGTATGTTTTTTACCTGGGCGTATTTTCTGCAGGCTCCCTTTTTACAGCTCTGTTTGTTTCAAATTGTTTAGAATGACTTGTAAAAAGTGTGTATAATGCCATTCACCCACAGATCTTTGTAGGTAAATATATGATAGGTAAGTTTTAAAAGACGATTGACTAGTTTGGAGAATCCTTCTACACAGAGGAACCTTTCAGCAAGATGTGTCAATTTGTGGACCTTTCACAATTGCAGGTGCCTCTTCATTATCAAGTAAGTTCTGCTTCCTAAGTTCATGGCACTGGGGGGCTGGTAGACAGGCAGTTCTTCACAGACAGGAATTAGATTAATCACGGAAATGAACCAGACGAACAGCGAATTTGTAAGCTAGAGAAGAAAATCAGCAGGCACAAAAGTAGAGCCAGGAATGAAAGGAAGAAGTGCCAATAGCAAAGGGTAGCTGAGATCATGAAACTTACTTTCAGTGTAATGAGAAGAGATACAAAGCACTTACCCAGACAATAAAGAGCCTTGCTTGCCCTTCCGTAATTTCGAATAATATAAACAATAAATACGCAGAGAAAACGTGTCTTTCACTGTACTTCTGAGCCATCTCCTGTTCTTCCCAGGAAGAATTTTCAGTTCTTCAGACAAAATGTTTCTGGGGCAAAACATAAAGAGAAACCCCACAATTTTCAGACCCATGCCTTTATTTGGTGCCTATGCTCGGTCTGGGGTCTTTCCTCGCCTTATGGAAGACCTAATGTACCCCAGGCTTTTTTTCCCTGAACGTGAGAAACAATAAGCTACATAGCGTCGTTCATTTAGTAGAGTTTGCTTTTTTCTGAAAAAAAGCTGAATGTAATTATGTCTATGTTGTTGGTGGTAATGTAAATTTCATACCATTCTCTCGAGCTAATGGTCCCTGTCTGTCTATGTGTCTTTTAAGTTACAGATGCATTGAAGCTTACAATAAGCTACAGCATGCATTACAACTACAAATGGCTTTTTGGAGAAGGAAGGCAGCCAGTCACCGGTGAATATAATGGCCTCGTTAAACATAATTGTTTGCTAATCATTGAAGGTGCTTGAATATTGAACATAATGGCTTTCTTGCCTTGCAAAGGACATAATAGCTCGCCAAACAAAGTTACAATCCATGCATTAATGAACCTATTTGACGAAGCAAAATAGCAATCTTTTCCGTCTATGATATTTCTGCATCCTTTTTATTTATCTAATTACTTTGATTGGGATCTTGCACAATGGCAGCATTGTTATCATTGGTACTGAATTTCAATGGAAGAGATCATGTGTCTAAGGCAAAAGAGTAGAGTTTTCCTAAAGTTTTTCTTCAAATTCTGACATCAAGCACATCATCGCATCTACTGGTATATGGTACCATTCTGAGTACTGGGTAACCTACTTTAAGAATCTGGCTCAGACTGAAACATCGCAGTGGGTTCCAAAAATGTGCTCTTCCCAGTGCAGGCAAGAACTCCTAAGTTTCCGCCTGTGCTAGGGAGAGAAGGCAGTTAAAGAAGCATGTTTAGCGGACTCAAACGGTAGCTCTGTCTTTAACTGCCAGTGTACCAGCCTGGCTTTTAAGGGGAGGCTGGGAATCCCCAGAGGTGCAATGGGTGACCTCACATGCCAGCATCATGGTGACTGTAAGTTCTATAGGAACTCCGTACTTCCTCCCTAAAACAACCCTTTATGGGATGCACTAACTCAGCTCTTCTTGATAAATATTACACTGGTAGTGCACCTTCTTAGAGCTTGTTTGTCCCTCTGCTCACATCAGTAATATGGTACAAACACAATGGCATAAGAGTTCAGCTATTTACCTGAGACCACAATGAAATTGATGGCATGCTTGATATCACGCTGGGGCAAAACGTGAGCATCCTCAATGTATATTACAAAAGGGTCTACACAAGACCTTGTGATCGCTTCTGCAATACATATGCCCTCTGTGGGTGCAAAAAGCAGGTCGCAACACCTGTAGCACTCCTGGAACACATTGTCAAAGCTAATAGGTTTGGGCTTTTTTTAGGTCTCTCATATAGACAACTTACCTGGGGACAGGGAAGAAGACAGGGCTGCTTGAGCTGCAGTGACAAGGAGAATTGGCAGAGAAGGTGCATGGACCACCATCAGTTACTGTGAGAAGGAGATCAGTATATTAAATGTGCCTGGGCCACGCTGAACCACAGTGAGAAGAAGGCCTGGGCTGAGAAGTTGCTCTGACTAACTTGAGCCAAAATAGAAAAAACGAGGGACAGAGAAGGAACAGGGAATGCAAACTAAAAACACGGGCCAACTCATAGAGGGGTAGCACTTGTCAGTGCAGTAAAGATCTTACTAATCACTATGGTACCTAGAGGCGTATGAGCTGCAAGGTTTGCCTGGGGGGTCTCCTTTGCAAGTCAGTATGTGCCTCTTCCTGGTGTGTATGTAGGTAAAATGACATCACTCACGTTGCCTAACAAGTCAGTCATGGTGACAAACACAGATGATTGTATGTGGGCTGATGAAAAAGTTGACTTACACTTTCAACAAGGCAATGGGTCAAGAGGGTCGACCCAAAGCCCTTTTATGTACATACTTAGAAGAGGCTGGCAGGCGGCTAAATCTGTCAGGGAAGACCTAAAAGGCTACGCATATATTTACTGCATAATGCAGTGCAAATGTATTTCCTTGGTGTTAACTTCAGGCAGTAATGAACGCCACAATATGCAGTGTATTTTGCTGTACTAATTAAGTTAAGATTTATATACCATTTTTAAATATTGAAAATCAATAACTTTCTTTTTTATTGTTGTCAGATCTCCAAAGCACATAAAATCAATTATACTGCAGATGTAAACACGATTCACAATATTGATTCCTTTAGAATATTTGGAGGTAAATAGAAGTACTTGTGAATATGAGTAACACATAAAACTGAATTGTGGTGAACTTGCGACTTGAGGCTGCCATCTTTAAATATAGTTCTCCTATTCAGAGACAGCTTCTTAACTGGTTCATCGGGGATCTTGAAAAGCATCAATTCAGGGCTGAAGAATGAAGAGGTTTGGCGGAGCGAGAACGTCTTTGAGAACCACACACAGACGCTTACGAATGTGTAGCAGAAGATCAAGGTCTTCATAATAGTAGACTTTGAGGAGCAGGAAAACACTTCAATTGTAAGCCAATAGCTTTTGTTTTTTTCTGATGTTTTCTGCAGAGTATACTTCACCTATGTCAAAAAAGACTTTGTGGGTCATTCTGACCCTGGCGGTCAGTGTTAAAGCGGCGGCCAACCCGCCAACAGGCTGGCGGCCAAAAATATTGAATTCTGACCCTGGCGGGAACCGCCACCACAGGCCGCCGCATTAACACTCCAAACGCCACGGCGGTACAAACAAACAGCGCGGCGGTCACCGCCAACAGGCAGGCGGCAGACAATGTACCGCCCACCCTATCACGACTCACCAATCTGCCACCTTTTCCGGGGCGGGAGCCCCGCCGATAAAAACACGGCGGAAACAGACATTTCAAAAGGAAAACGCTTACCTCGACACACTTCACGAGGAATCGGAACAGCATGGAACCCGAACTCCACATCCTCCCAGCCATTGCCTTCCTGCTCTTCTTCCAGGATCACGAACCTCGCCGCAGACGACAACGGTGAGTACTGCACCTACGACACAGGGGAGGGGGGAGGAGGAAAGGTTACGGGCACACACATACGTGACACACCCACCCCCACCCTCACCCCGACTGAAATACCTACACACCTATGCATAAAAAAAGTCAGAGTGACACCCCCAAACCCCTCCCCCCCACAAAAAGCTAAGACAAAAGGAAATGAATGTAAAAGTAGAACTATATTATTGCAACAATAAAGTATAGCGATCTTAGCAATATATGAATAATAAATACACATCTAGAACTATATACATACAAGTAGCAAAAGTACGGCCCAGTCTTTCAAAGTCCAAATGTCCGTGGACCAATGTGCAGCAACACATGGGCAAAGCCCACACACGAGAACAAGTCCATTGGAGAGAACACTGCTGGGGCATCACAAAAAGATAAAACAGGCACCTCAGGGGGAAGGGAAGGGAAGGGGGGGTACCTCAGCCACATAAGTCCACGACGCCAGATCCACGAAGGGCCTCCATGCCCACTGTGCCATCCTGGGGAGTGCAAAGCCACAGTCTCTCAAGTCTCTACAGTGGGTGGATTGCCCACTGTGCCATCCTGGGGAGTGCAAAGCCACAGTCTCTCAAGTCTCTACAGTGGGTGGCTTGCCCAATGTTACATCCTGGGGAGTGCAAAGCCACAGTCTCTCAAGTCTCTACAGTGGGTGGCTTGCCCACTGTTACATCCTGGGGAGTGCAAAGCCACAGTCTCTCAAGTCTCTACAGTGGGTGGCTTGCCCACTGTTACATCCTGGGGAGTGCAAAGCCACAGTCCATCAGGTGGATTACAGAGACCACTGGTCATGGAGGAGGCATGGTGGGCAGAGTGCGTCGTGAAGGCCTGCCCGACACAGAACCGGGACTGCCAATGGGCCAGTGGTGCTTGACAGGAAGGGCCCAGCGGAGCGGTGCTTGACAGGAAGGGCCCAGCGGAGCGGTGCTTGAGACGGCGGGGCCCTGTTCAGCGGTGCTTGAGATGGCGGGGCCCAGTTCAGCGGTGCTTGAAACGGCGGGGCCCAGCTCAGCGGTGCTTGACAGGAAGGGCCCAGCGCAGCGGTGCTTGAGACGGCGGGGCCCTGTTCAGCGGTGCTTGAGATGGCGGGGCCCAGTTCAGCGGTGCTTGAGACGGCGGGGCCCTGTTCAGCGGTGCTTGAGACGGCGGTGCCCTGTTCAGCTGTGCTTGAGACGGCGGTGCCCTGTTCAGCGGTGCTTGAGATGGCGGGGCCCTGTTCAGCGGTGCTTGAGACGGCGGGGCCCAGCTCAGCGGTGCTTGACAGGAAGGGCCCAGCGGAGCGGTGCTTGACAGGAAGGGCCCAGTTCAGCGGTGCTTGACAGGAAGGGCCCAGTTCAGCGGTGCTTGAGACGGCGGGCCCTGTTCAGCGGTGCTTGAGACGGCGGTGCCCTGTTCAGCGGTGCTTGAGACGGCGGGGCCCTGTTCAGCGGTGCTTGAGACGGCGGGGCCCTGTTCAGCGGTGCTTCTCACAGCGGGGCCCTGTTCAGCGGTGCTTCTCACGGCGGGGCCCTGTTCAGCGGTGCTTGAGACGGCGGGGCCCTGTTCAGCGGTGCTTGAGATGGCGGTGCCCTGTTCAGCGGTGCTTGAGACGGCGGGGCCCTGTTCAGCGGTGCTTGAGACGGCGGTGCCCTGTTCAGCAGTGCTTGAGACGGCGGTGCCCTGTTCAGCGGTGCTTGAGACGGCGGGGCCCTGTTCAGCGGTGCTTGAGACGGCGGGGCCCTATTCAGCGGTGCTTCTCACGGCGGGGCCCTGTTCACCGGTGCTTGAGACGGCGGGCCCTGTTCAACGGTGCTTCTCACGGCGGTGCCCTGTTCAGCGGTGCTTGAGACGGCGGGGCCCTGTTCAGCGGTGCTTCTCACGGCGGGGCCCTGTTCAGCGGTGCTTGAGATGGCGGGGCCCTGTTCAGCGGTGCTTCTCACGGCGGTGCCCTGTTCAGCGGTGCTTCTCGCGGCGGTGCCCTGTTCAGCGGTGCCTGTCTTGTGTTTCCAGTGAACCACACCTGGCCAATACTTGCCGCTCAGTCTGCATCGGACCTCTCCGTTGCGGGGCCCTCCTGTGATGGAGCCCTCGGGCCCTGTGTCTCCTCCGATACCCCCGGAATGGGGCTGGTGGGGCCCTCCTGGCCAGGTCGGCTGCTCCCTGCCTTTTGCTCCTTGCTGCCCTTGCCCTCCTTGGCAGACTGTCCGTGGCCCTTGGCTCCCTTACCCGATGTGGCAGGTGACGGTGTAAAGCTACCCTCCTTGGAGGCAGGCGTATCAGGCCTGTCGCGCCTGCCCTTGAGTTTTTTGCTCCTCTTCCCAGGGGGGGGCTGGCTGTGCCTTTGCTGCTGGACGATGTCCCAGACCAAGGAAAGGGCGGACTCCAAAAACCAGGCACGACGTTCTTGGGAGTTGCTGGGCTGGTGGTGGCTGAGGTGTTTGTGGAACTCTTACGGGATGGAGGGGGTGGGTCAGGTGAGGAAAAGAGGTCATGTTTAGAGAGGAAAAGTTTCTTTGGAGCCATGGGAAGGGTAGCTGGAGTGGGTATGGGAGTGGAGGAAGAGGATGTGGTTGTAGGAGAGTCAAGTGTGCTGTCTTTGGGTGCAGGTGCTTGGGCTGGAGGCTGACGTGAGGTGGATGGCTGTTGTTTGGGTGCCTGCCTGCGTTTGTGTGGTTGGGAAGTGGGGGTGACAGACACACTGGGAGAGGACACAGGGGACGTGTACATGGCAGTGGGGGTGGTGACTGCACGTGTGCGGACTGTTCTGGAGGGTGTGCTGGTGATGGGTGCAATGGCTGATGGTGGTGTGCTTGCAGGTGTTTGTGGAGACGTCACAGGGAGGGAGGAGGGAGACGAGGAGGTGGGGGACACAGAGGAGGTAGTGACTGTTGGCATGTCTGCATCTGGATGTTGCTTGGGTGAATGCTTGTGTGTTCTGTGGTGCTTATGCTTGGATGAGCTGCCGTTGGGTGTTGAGGTGTGTGCAGGCTGGTCTGTAGGTGTGGATGGGATAGGCAGAGGAACAGGGGAGTGGGACTGGGTGGAGGGAGTCAGAAGAGGGAGGCTGGAGACAGGGACAATCTCTGCCGTCAGTGCTGAGGCCAGAGCGTTGAACGATCGTTGATGGGCAGCCTGACCCGAATGAAGGCCCTCCCGGTATGCATTGCTTTGATGCACCTCCCTCTCCACACCCTGGATGGCATTCAAAAGGGTAGACTGCCCAACAATGATGGTCCTCAGGAGGTCAATGACCTCCTCACTGAGGGCAGCAGGGGTGACTGGGGCAGGGCCTGAGGTGCCTGGGGCGAAGGAGATGGCCGGCTTCCTGGCCTTGCGGGCACGGGCCGAAGGCCGAGGGGCTGCTGGGAGGGCGGAGCTGGTGCGCTGGGTGGCGGCTGTACCTGTAGGATCGGTGGGCACGGATGTTGCCGCCACCGCAAGGGAGCTCCCTTCCGAGGACGTGTCGGTGTCGCTGACATCTCCACGGGTCCCCGTGGTGGAGCCCCCCTCGCCCTCCGTCTCACTGGTCATGTCGGAGTCAGTTGCATGGCCCTCCGGGGCCATGTGAGATGCAGCTCCCTCTTGCGCTGATGCCACTTCTCCTCCGCCTGATGATGCTAATGCACACATTCACAGAAAAACAAAGAAAATGGGGGGGGGTGGAAAACATAAAGACAAGTTGAGTGCATGCATTGGGGACACCGTTGTCGGAGAGGACAGACACAGAAGCCCCCTGCACTACGCTGCACACTTGGGGTACACTACTCATTCACTGGGACATGCCCTACAAGCCTATGGGCGACAACTGCCCACACAGTATACACTGGAGGAGTTGAGAGGGTGGTTTGGGGGGGGGGATGGGTATGTGCAGTGGTCATGCTTAGTTGATGGGTGTCCATGGTTTGTGTTGGCATTCAGGGGTTGGTGTTGGGTTGGGTGGGTTTTGCTGGTGAGACATTAACAGGGAGGATGTGTGCTGGGGGGTTGGGGGTGAGGGTGGGGGTGTGGGTTGGCATGCTGGTGGGTGGGGGGGGTGAAGTAGTTGAGATTAGACTTACCAGAGTCCATTCCTCCGCCTACTCCAGCGAGGCCCTCAGGATGCAGGATGTTCAAGACCTCTTGCTCCCATGCTGTGAATTCGGGTGGAGTGGGAGGGGGTCCGCCGCCAGTCTTCTGCACAGCGATGTTGTGTCTTGACACCATCGACCGCACCTTCCCCCGTAGGTCGTTCCAGCGCTTTCGGATGTCTTCCCGATTTCTGGGATGCTGTCCCACAGCGTTGACCCTGTCGACGATCCTTTGCCATAGCTCCGCTTTCCTGGCTATTGTGGTGTGCTGCACCTGTGTGCCGAAGAGCTGGGGCTCTACCCTCATTATTTCCTCCACCATGACCCTGAGTTCTTGGTCCGAGAACCTGGGGTGTCTTTGGGGTGCCATGGGGTGGTGTGGATGAGGTGTGGGGTGGTGTTTGTGGTGATGAGTGTGGTGGTGTGTGGTGTTTTGTGCGTAGATGTGGTGTGGGTGATGATGTTGGGTTCCTGTGTGTGTTGTGCTTTGCGTTCCCTGTGCTCTCTCTCTGTGTTTTGCGCCTTGTCTCTGAATTTCGAGTTGTGGGGGTTTGTGGGTGTTGTGGGTGTGTGTTTTATATTGTGATGGGTGTGTGGGAGTGGTGTATGTATGTGTATCAGGTGTGTGTATTTCGAATTGTCCTATGTGGATGTGTTTTGTAAATGTGTGTGTATTTTGACCGCGGCGGTGTGTACCGCCAATGGGATACCGCGGTTGAAAGACCGCCGCGTGGATTCGTGGGTCGTAATGGCATGGGCGTGTTTGTGTTGGCGTGACGGTGGAGGTTTGGTCATCTCCAGTTTATCGCTGACCGCTGATGAGGCGGCCTTCAGTGGATGTCGGGTTTTTGGCGATTTGACAGTTGTGGGTCAGAATGACCGTGGCGGTTTACCGCGGCGGTATGATGGCGGTCTTCTTACCGGCGGTAAGAGCCTTTTACCGCCGAGGTCAGAATGACCCCCTTTGTCCTTTATCATCGGAAATACATTTGTTCAAAGAACTGGTGCAATTTTTTGGGTCTATATGATTATAAGGAGAGCAGTTAATGAAAACTACTGCATGGATAAGTAAAGCAGTATCATCCACTGCTAGCCTTAAGTGCATATGTTTTCATAGAGAGCGCTAAGGAGAAAAGTGAGCTTTTCAAAGCATTACTGAACAAAGCAACATTTAACAAAGCCAATATTATTGGATTTTGAATGGAAGCGTTTTTCTCAAGATTCACGACACAGATTACGCTCACTACGAGCAGCAGGTAGCTCTCCAAAGAACAAGTAATGCATGGGCAGTAGCAGCACATGGCATCCTCAAACACAGAAGTGGTACAAACTGGCAATAAATTAAAAAATTCCTTCACTTACACAGAAAAGGACAGGCATGGCAGTCAAGAGTGCACGCATCTCTAAAAATACACATGCACACAGGGCCGGCTTTAGGACTGGTGACGCCCTGTGCAACAGTTTATTGTGGTGCCCCTCACTCCATGACCTCCTCCTCGGTTTCACTAACTACCACCCAGCAAATGTGCCCCTCATCGCTCCATCGCTCCCCTTCCACATACATTCATGAGTTTTAAAGCACTTGTAAAGGCTGGTTTTACTAATCCAGTCAGCTAGCCACATTAAATATAGGGGCATATTTAAGAGCCCCTTGCGCCATTCTAACGCCACATTAGCGTAATTATTTTACGCTAATATGGCGTCAGCAGGCCAAAAACGCCGTGACATATTTACAAAGTGGTGCAATGCATGCATTGCGCCACTTTTAGTCCCTTTGCGCCACATTATTTCTGCGCCAGGCATAATGTATGCAAAGGTGGCATTCTCCCATTAGGGAGGGCCAAAAAAATGGCGCAAAGAAGTCTGACAGATTTCTTTGCATAATTTTTTTCTGAAACGTTTAACGCCTGCTCAGAGCAGGCATTAAAAGGAGGCGTCTGTTGGTTACAATGGGCCTCTGAGTGCTTTGCAGAATTAGCGTCAAAAATTTTAACGCTAATCCTGCAAATCGCTGGACAAGCGTAAAAAATTCTGACACTAGTCCCCTAACTACTGCCATGTTGCACCGTATTTTAAATACAGCGCACACATGGTGGTTTTAGGGGAGCGCCAAGGGGCACAAGAAAAGTGGTGCAGCACTCTGTGCAGCTCCACTTTTTTCAAATATGCCCCAAGGAACAAACTTAAGAGCCCCTAGTGCCATTCTAATGCCACATTAGTGTCATTTTTTTTACACTAATGTGGCATTAGAAGGGCAAAAACGCTGCACCATATTTACAAAGAGGCGCAATGCATGCATTGTGCCACTTTATAGCCCTTTGTGCTACATTATGCCTGCACCAGTGATAATGTTCTCAAAGCGGGCAACCCCGGTTAGGGAGGCCAAAAAAATGACACAAAGAAATCTGTTAGATTTCTTTGCGTCATTTTTTTCCGGCACTTTTAACGCCTGCTCAGAGCAGGCATTAAAATGAGGCTTCCATTGGTTCCAATGGGCCTTTGGGTGTTTTGCAAGATTAGCGTCAAAATTATTGGCACTAATCCTGCAAAGCGCTGGACTAGCGTAAAACATTCTGATGCTAGTCCCCTAACTACTGCCATGGTGCACTGTAGTTTAAATATGATGCACACATGGTGGCGCTAGGGGTGCACTAAGGGGTGCAAGAAAAGTGGCGCTGAACTCTGAGCAGCACCACTTTTCTTAAATATACCCCATAGTTCTGTTTTTTGCAGCAGGCATATTACCCTCTATGCTACTTTATGTTGAGTCAAAGCTTCCACTAGGTAAAACTCCCTTCTTTCTCTCTCTCTCTAGCAGGAACGTTAATCACTAGCGGTATCTTGACATTTTAATTGTTTCTTGAAGGCTACACTTAAATCGCAGGTTTTGGAAGTTATTGCTAAAAAATGCCCCCCTTGTGGTCAGCGCACAAAAGCCCGCCCTGCATGCACAGATAAGCACACATGCGAGTATTGAGAGAGAGAGAGAGAGAGACACTGCAGGAAACGAGCAAACAACTGATGCCTAATCAAGTTCATTGAAGCAACAGATGTGCAAGCTGTGGTGCACATTCACAACACACATTGCACAACCAGCGACAGTACACACATTTCACATCGACAGAACAGTTGTACAACTACAGCTAATACCATGCTTTCTTCACACATTTAGAATTGGTACACCAAACATAACAGTGCAAGATGTTGTCATGCACTCCTGGTGCAGCAGTAACAGCAACAGAGTCAGCATTCCTCATAACAAGAACAAGCACAGCAGAACAAGCAGCATTGCAAGCTGCAGTCACACACTTAACAGATATAGCAAAGGCAGCAGCGGCACAAGAGTCAATTATATCCAGATCATGTACAACACATTCAGAGGCCATACAGGCTTTTCTCACACACACAAGTGCTCTGTGGGCAGCAACAGTGCATGCTTACATTAGCACAGACAGGCCTGTAAACAGAGGATGCAGACCTGCAATCCTCCTTTACACACAGAATCTTTGTAATGGAAATATTGCTGAACCAGTTTAAAACCTGCCGCTCCCTAAACAGTATTCTATTACATACCTGAAAATAATTAACAAAATTAACAGTGGAAAAGCAGTTGTCCCCAAAGGCTCCATAAAAACAAGAAATTAACGAAAGAACAATTCTTAACTTTTCTATTTTTGTTGGTAGAATAAAAAAGACTGATCCAACCCTTAACATACTCCACACAAGTCACTATGCTCCAGGCCAGTGATACTCAAAGTATGGCCCAGGGGCCGCATGCGGCCCTCCTGACCTTTAGATGCGGTGCCCTGGTCAACAGCAGCACTGGGCTGCTGTTTACTCCACTCATCACTAACACTGAAAAGATGTTAAATACAGGAGCAAGAGTTAGAAATTGAACTTCTGGTTGGCAGTCAGTCTGCACTCTGTCCAAGCAGGGACCCTCACTCAGGGCAAGGGAAATACACACTTAAGAAAACCCCTGCTCATCCCCTTGGTAGCTCAGCACAAGCAGTCAGGCTTATCTCAAAGGCAATGTGTAAAGTATTTGTTCCAACACACACAGTAATACAGTGAAACCACTACAAAATGGACACCACACCAGATTAGAAAAATAGGCAACATGTATCTAAATCAAACAAGACCACAATGACAAAAATTCAACATACAAAAGTCAAGATACGAATTTTCAAAAGAATAAGAGTCTTACTCCATAGAAAACAATGGAAATGTTGTGGTTACACAAAGCACCTGATTTGTGTCAAAAATAAAGCTGCGAGGGTGAGTATGTGCCGGAAAATTCAGTGATGCATCAATTCCTTACTCGCAAGTGAGGCTATGCATCATTTCTTCTCCTGTTGGGTCGGCGATACGTTGTTTTTCTGTCCCGCAAGAGAGTGATGTGTTGAATTCCGGATGGGCTACTCAGATCTGCACAGGCACGCATTGATTTTTGATGCCTAGCAATGGTGCATGAGAAATCTGGTCTCACTGTGTTGGAAAACCGTGCTGCATGGGGTTTGTATCATCATCAGCAGCCGCAAGTGGGTATTGTGTTGTTTCCCCAGCCACGATGCATCGATCTTCCAGCTGAGATGCAGGTGGAGCATCGATTTTTACCACGAACTGGGTGGAGTATTTTTTTCTGCCGAGTTGCAGGTGGTGCGTCGAAATGTTCCCCACACAGTGTTCTGTGCATGGATTACAGTCCTTGTTCTGCCAACTTTACCTCTCAAGGGGCTAGGGACTGGACAGGGCACCACTTGGCAGGAGTCTAAGCAGAGATTCCAGGTGCTCGCAGAGGAAGTCTTTGATGGCCCTGAGACTTAAAAACAGGAGGCAAGCTCAATCCAAGCCTTTGGAGATTCTTCACAAGCAGGAATAAAGCACAAAGTCCAGTCTTTGTCCTCTTTCAGGAAGAAGCAGCATTTGCAGGCCAACCCAGTAAAGCACAGTCACTGGCAAAGAGGCAGTACTCCTCCTCCGGCTCTTCAACTCTTCTCCTTGGCAGAGGTTCCTCTTGATTCCTAAAGTAATCTAAAAATCTGGGGTTTTGAGTCCACTACTCATACCCCTTTCTGCCTTTGAAGTAGGCAAACTTAAAAGGAAAGTCTCTGTTGTTCACAAGATCCTGCCTTGCCCAGGCCTGGCTCCAGACTCACACCAGGGGATTGGAGGCTGCATTGTGTGAGGGCAGGCGTAGCCCATTCAGGTGTAAGTGACCACTCCTCCCTCTAGTTTAGATGGCCCATCAGGATATGCAGGCTACACCCCAACTCCCTTTGTGTTACTACCTAGAAGGGATTCAGAAACAGCCCAAATGTCAGTCTGACCCAGACAGGGAATACACAAGCAGGCAGAGTCACAGAATGGTTTAAGCAAGAAAATACCCACTTTCTAAAAGTGGCATTTTCAAACTGACAGTTTAAAAACCAACTTTACCAAAAGATGTATGTTGAAATTGTGGGTTTAGAGAAACAAAACATATTTCTATCTGTTTCCAAAGGGAAACTTCTCTTAAAAGACATTTAAAGGCAGCCCCCATGTTAACCTAAGAGAGAGATAGGCATTGCAACAGTAAAAACCAAATCTGGCAGTATTTAACTGTTAGGAAATGTAAAATACATCAGTACATGTTCCACCTTTAACCCACAATGCACCCTGCCCATGGGGGCCACCTAGGGCCTACCTTTGGGGTGCCTTACATTTATAAAAAGGAAAGGTTTGGGCCTGGAAAGTGGGTACACTTGCCAGGTAGAATTGGCAGTTTAAAACTGCACACACGGACACTGCAATGGTACTTCTGAGCCATGTTTACAGGGCTACTCATGTGGGTGGCACAACCAGTGCTACAGGCCCACTAGTATCATTTGATTTACAGGCCCTGGGCACCTCTAGTGCACTGTGCTAGGGACGTACTAGTAAATCAAATGTGGTAATCAGGGAAAAGCCAATTACACATCCATTTATACATAAAGCACTTGTACTTTAGCACTGGTCAGCAGTGGTAAAGTGCCCAGAGTACCAAAAACAGCAAAAAACAGAGTCCAGCACACAGTCAAAACATGGGAAGCAGAGGCAAAAAAGACAGGGGAGACCACGCCAAGGATGCCAGGTCTAACAGCAAGCATTTGTTTTCAAGTTAAAGAAAGGAAGTAACCAAGGTTTTCTACACCAATTAACCTTTGGAACACTTTCACTTTTTTAAGACATCTTGCAACAAACGTGAAAATATGATACAGTATCTTCAAAATTCAAAAAGTATATTTCATTACCATACAGAATCATTCACCTCAGTACATCAGATTATATCAGTGCATTGAGAAGTGTTTTTAAAGTGATATTTTTTAAACATGAATTAAAGAAACATTCAAGCTTTCTTTCACTCACACTGAAAACAATCGCAAAAGTGAACCAAGAGGCAAGCCACTTGTTATGTGCACTCTTTGGGTGGCCGATGTTGCACTTGTACATGACCAACATTATAGTTTCTTAAATTACACAAGAGAAGGTTTTGTACAACCCGAAGTCATGTATTTCAAGGTCCTCTTATATCTGGTAATAAAGAAAAAGGAGACAAAGTAAAATAAAACAATTGCCTAGAATTGCACTATTTGGTCAAGTGGGAAAGCTGGGATCCGTATCAGGTTTTCTGGTCTCACAATGTGCAATTCAGGAACTAGATATACGTGCTTCATTTCCCCTATACCCACCTTACAGTCCCTCCTCCCCACCCCACCACATTGCTGGCATCAATGTGGCCTTCATTCACACCACAGACCAAACCTTTTGGTCCTTGGAAAAATATTTGTAAGTACCCATGCTCTAGGCAAAAAAAAAAAGGAAAACTTTAAAGAACTCTTCATAAATTCTCAAAAGCTGACAATATTTTTCTTGATCTTTTATTTACCATGAAGGGGATCAGAGGCTCTGGCGTGGCTCTTGGCTTTCTATTTAAGTGGCAATAACTTCATCTGAATATGTATGACTCCCACGCACAGAGAAAGCTCCATTCTGGACCTGCTGATAGGAGAAGATGGGAAATGACAATGGACTCTTTAGTCCTGTGGGGTGGCCAGATCACTCATTCATCCTCTTTTCACTTAATTCTATGAAAATTAGGACAGTGGTCAACCAAAAAAAAACTAAACAATTTGTTAAAGTCGTGAAGAACATTGTTACTTCCATGCTAGCGTCAGGAGTTCATTCCTCCATTCACGGCTTCAAAGAGCTTGCACATCAATACTCCGAGACCATATCACGGATTATGGACGGAATGGCCCTATTAACCTAAAAAGCAAAAATACAAAACACTCAGGGGCATATTTATACTCTGTTTGCGCCGGAATTGCGTCGTTTTTTGTGACGCAATTCCGACGCAAAACTAACTCCATATTTATACTTTGGCGTTAGACGTGTCTAGCGCCAAAGTCCATGGAGTTTGCGTCATTTTTTAGCGTGGACACCTACTTTGCGTTAATGATATGCATGGTAGGCGTTCCCGTCTAAAAAATTGACTCCGAGGCATGTGCGCCGTATTTACACTCCCGGGCAAAATTCACGCCCGAGAGTGGGCGGGTCAAAAAAAATGACGTACGCCGCTTTTGCGCCGTTTTATAGCGCCTGGAAAAGGCAGGCGTTAAGGGACCTGTGGGCTCGGAAGGAGCCCAGAGGTGCCCTCCCATGCCCCCAGGGACACCCCCTGTCACCCTTGCCCACCCCAGGAGGACACCCAAGGCTGGAGGGACCCATCCCAGGGACAATAAGGTAAGTTCTGGTAAGTATTTTTTTTTTTTTTTTTTTGTGTGGCATAGGGGGGCCTGATTTGTGCCCCCCTACATGCCACTATGCCCAATGACCATGCCCAGGGGACAGAAGTCCCCTGGCATGGCCATTGGGCAAGGGGGCATGACTCCTGTCTTTGCTAAGACAGGAGTAATTTCTATGGGGTTTGGGAGTCGAAAAAAATGGCGCAAATAGGGTTGAGGCGAAAAATTTGCCTCAGCCTGACTTGCTCCATTTTTGGACGCCCAAGCTCCATATCCCCCTACGCCGGCGCTGCCTGGTGTACGTCGTTTTTTTCCACGCACACCAGGCAGCGCCGGCGGCTAACGCCGGCTAACGTCATTGATTAAATACGGCGCCCGCATGGCGCTTTAGAATGGCGTTAGCCGGCGCTAATTTTTTTGACGCAAAACTGCGTTACCGCAGTTTTGCGTCAAAAAGTATAAATATGGCCCTCAGTGAATTGCTAATTGAAAGAACTTTGCAGTGAAAAACCATTCAAAGTATGAGAGTGACATTGTCATCGAAGTCTTTATGCAACCGCATTTAGAAAAAAAGAACCATAAACAAATCTTAGCAAATCCTACCCATATTTACTTACATCAGTAGGAGGTAGACCAAGCAAAAATAACAACCCAAGAAGCTTTTCAAAACAAGAAAACAATACACTCTCCTTCACCAGTGGTGACCACAGACAGAAAATGTGGACACATCTGTGTGCCTGTTTTTTGTGACTGTAATGTGTAAAATGCATACATTTTAGACAGTGCAAACAGCCCAGGCCGAAAATAATGATCAGTGGTTTTCTTTCACTGTTTCAGAGGTATGCGATGTACAGTTCATGCAAAAAAAGCAGTGACTTTCTGAATTGTGTATACACTTTAGATCACACAAAAGCAGGAGCACATCTGTGCCCTTTGTGGACGCATATCTAAAATGCCTGAGAATGGGCTTGCGGATGGTGAATAACACCATAAGAAGATGGATAATACTGCACATCTGTCAGTAGTCATCCGTGATGTCTCTTATAGGTTTTGGCAATCGGAGAAAAAGTCCTGTAGTCACACACCCAGACAATGTTTCCATGTTTTGTAGGCTCATATTCAAATACACACAATGGTTGACGATTATTTTTTATCATATCAGCCTTTTCCTCCACATTTGCAGGCTGAATTATAATCATGTTCTCAGTCGTGGTTATTGTAGGAGCTTAGAAAGGATAAAAGACCCTCTGGGATCCAAACTTGTGCCATACAGCTCCTCATGGTAGATGCCTAAATCCACTGAACTGTTTTACCTAGAAGGTGAGCTATAAGAACAACAGAATCCCATAACAATGAAATAAAGTGCATTCATTACAGACTGGCAAGGTTCGCTGCCAATACTCAGCAAGAGGCAGAGCCGGTTTACCACAACGTGACCCGCTGAATCCCTTCAGGCTCCCATCCAGAGATACATGAAGCTTTTTGTGAATGTAATATACCAATCACTTGATTGGGTTTCGCTTCAGTAGGCGTACTTTATACAGAAACAATGTATGGTCAGTATGGTAAATTAGTGCCTTTATAGTGAAACAACGCAATCGATGCTAATTCAATTGCGTGACTGCAGTATGTTAAGTGACAAACAAAGACATTACTCTGTGCAGGGCAAAAAAAGGCAATGCTGCATTACAGAGGCGCAAGTCATATTGATACAAGTTGGCTCAGACCTGCCTAATTTACAAAAAGCAAATCCGAAGTGTATAATGTAGTTTTATCATGAGGGGCGACTCCCATGCCTCAAAACACAATATTTACAAAGCACAAACATGTAATGGAACAACACTGTCTCCACAAACCTAATGATGCTGCAGGACCAGGGGCATAGCTTTTGAGGAGTGGATGATTGGGGTATGGCACCCCCAATAAAATTGTATTCTTGGCACGGTAGTTGGGTCTGGGGTCCCGAGTTGTGTCTGCTATGTATTTGTTAGCTTATCTCATCCTTGTTTCACTAAGAGACTATTTTAATTTGTTCATTTATAAGTTGTTCATTATTTGGATGAGGAAACTAATAATATATGGTAAATAATATACAAATAAAGACATAAATCTGCATCCCTAGTGGTATTCCCATAAAAAGGCACAAATTTACTACTTTTTGGAATTCACAAACTTTGGCAGTAGAAGGCTTGAAAAACTGCACCAGTCTCAGGTTTCTAGGCGTTCTACTGGCGATGTCGTGACATTTTGGGAGTGTGCCATTTTTTGGATTTTACTATTTCCACATTGCAGATTGTACAAACAATACATTTTCTCATTGGGAAAGATTGCTTTGCTGTTGTACTTTTTCACCACAGGGAAAATATTTTCTGTGTGGAGAGACCCCCTTCCCAGCATCCCACAAATTTAATGATATTCCGTTCCCCTTCCCACCCAAAGATTTATTCCAGGACTTTGCTGGAGCGAATATCTGTCATTTTCCAAGGTGAGAGAGGATCAGTCAGGAATTCGAGAATGCTGCAAGGCAGATATTGGTTGATCCTCTCACTCTCCACCCGTCTCACGGATTTACTATGGCGTACAACATTGTGACACATATTTATGCAATTGTAAATTATAGATATCCTGGGGTGAATACTTGGCAGGTATACATTTTTGCTCATAAATTTGACATTGAGAATTTGGCTCACAATGGCAAAATATTATGGGATGGAAGACCTAAATGTAAATCTCAACGACTCACTTTTCTATACTTTTTGGAGGTGGTGGAGTGTGAAATGGAACAGCAGGTCAACAGAATACAACAATTCTCCTGGTATTGTTATGCAAATCTAGGCTGTGAGCTGCAAACAATCTTAGATAGAACATATTTTAATCCCAGCCCCTTATTGCACAGACCAGGTACAGCAAGACAATCTCTTTGAGTTATCCCACCAACTAACGATGAAATAAATTTGGAGGCTTAACAATTCATTTGACAGCACAGTTTTTCAAAATATGTATTGCCTAAAACATGTTTGTTTAAAAAATAGTCCACAATCTGCACCTACATGTTTCTGACCTCTCATGGCTGCTTACATTTCTGACTCCTCAGCCCCATTGTCCACCACTTTTTTAGTTGGAAACTTTGAAAACACACCCACCAAATCTCCCTGATTAAGCTAAGCGCCAGTGCAGGACTGTTATTGTGATGGTACAATAGGATTACAAGCCTATGTGGTTAATTGCAATGACCAAAAGGTGAGGGAAGGATTCTAAGGAAATTGTATAAAGTGTGCTGATGTTCAGTTGCAAGCTGATATTCTGAGGCACATTAGAGGAACAGAAATGTGTTGTTTTTCTGTGAGAGTAGCTTTTAACTGAATATCAATTCAACCTGATATGATATATCTTCTTGAATTGACAGTGGACAAAATAATAAAATAATAGAAAATCCTATCAAGGCTTGGGAAACACAAAACACTTTGATTGAGTCACTGAAATCATTCATTACTGTCATCAGTTGTTTGCGTCCTGCCTTTTCATTATACCAGACTGTTAGACCTGGCATCCTTGGCGTGGTCTTACCCTCAAATCTTTGCCTTCATTCCTTCTGTTTTCCTGACTTTGTTCTTGCTGGTCTTAGAACTCTGCAACCTTTACCACTACTAACCAGTGCTCAAGTGCTTGTGTTCTCTCCTTAAAACATGGTAGAAACTTCTTATATCCAATTGACATATTTTATTTACTTGTAAGCTCCATGTGCCCAGCGCTATAAATGAAATGCTACTATTGGGCCTGCAGCAGTGTTTGTGCCACCCACCTAAGTAGCCCTTTAAACCTGTCTCAGGTCTGCCATTGCTGCCTGCAGGTGCAGTTTTTAAACTGCCATTTGACCTGGCAAAAACAACTTTTGCCAGGCCCAAACCTTCCTTTTCAATACACATAAGTCATCCCTTTATAGGACCTGGACGGCCCCAAGGGAGGGTTCATTGTATTTAAAAAGTTGGACATGTACTTTTGAGTTTTACATCTCCTGCTAGTGCAAAATTATTAAATTCACTTTTCACTACTGGAAGGCCTACCTCTCCCATATGATAACATTGTAGTTACCATATTACATTTAATACACTGTAACTTCCAAATGGGAATAGAGAATCAGCCCAGGTTTGCTGTCTTTTGAATCGTAATGAAAAATCCCGTCTTATGGTAAAGTCGGATTTTAAATTACAGTTTTGAAAATGCCACTTTTAGAAGGTTGGTATTTCCTGCCTTAGCCATTTAGTGGCTGCAACCTTTGTCTGAGTCACATGACCGGTTTAGCTGGCAGTTGAGCTTAATATATACCTCCTAGACAGCCACACACAATAATAGGCTTAGGTGTGCCTGGATGGCCCATCACTGGCAGGATGGGATGGTGGAGCTGTGAACAGTCCTACTTACACTTGACTAGTTTGTGTTCTGCATTCACACATAGGGCTGCATACCCTCTCATGCCAGGGAAGGGGAGGCAGGAATCCTGTGCACTTCAAACAGAAAGCTCTAGAAGCTTCTCCCACTTTAAAGGAGGCACCTGTTACACATATTGGACCTCAGACACCAATTCTTCAGCAAACTTCTGGATCTGTGGAGACGTGGCCTGGAAGAAGGACTGCTGTGCTGCTGAAAGAGCTGTCACTCTGCTGGTCTTCTGTCCTAAAAGACAACTGCCTTGCTGGTCTGCTACCTTGCTAGATTGCTGTCTTGCTGCCCTGCTGCCCTCCTGCCTGAGACAGAGAGATTAGAATTGCACCTGAATTTAGGATTCCCACAGTGACTCCAATGGCTAATCTGCTCTTCCTCCTGTTCTGACCCACAGGGACATATTATGCTCCCACCTACCTGACCAGGACACAAATCTGGCTGGAGTAAGCTCCTGATCCCCAAGTGGTGCCCTTCAGGTCCTGGACCTTTGGTGTGGCCTCCGAGGAGCTGAATTGAAGGCTCTTGATGAGTACTAATGGACCCATTGTCACCAAAGTCTTTTTGGTCATGCTACCCTCCAGTGTGAAGTTCTGTCAACCCAACCCTTCTCGCTACAACATCAACTGCTCACAGAGAGTGCTACTGTGAAGCTCCAGCTTGACCATTCATGATGACCACAGGACTTCGCGTTACAGTGACAACTGTCTGCAACACCAGGCCTGCTCTTCGCGCTACATCGATAACCATCCGCGACGCTTCTCTGCTCCTTGCTACCACCTCTACCGAGAACAGGACCCTCTGTGCTGGACTTCGAAGGTAACTTTTCAGCAGAACTAACCTGATCGCTGCATCCGATCCATGCTGCATTGTGGTTAGCCTGAACTTGTGGCTTTCTCCCGGTCCTGTATGACCAGATAAGCACAAGTAGAGCTTTGGACTTTTTGGACTATTTTCACTAACATCTTTAAAATTGTGTATCTCCGGTTCTACTGACTTTTGTTATTTTGGACTTCATTTATTTATTGATTTTTCTCTGTGTTTCCATATTGATGTGGGATTTTTCTGGTGTTGTGTTTTCACTTCATTACTGTTTGAAATGCTTCATAAATACTTTACACATTGCATCAAAGTTAAGCCAGACTTATCTGTGGCAAGCTACCAGAGGGTTGACTACAGGTTAATTTGCGGTTTGTTTGTCTATGAACCTGCCAAGAATTGTCATTGCTGCTTGAGTAGGGTTTCACCTCCATCAACCAGTAACCTGATTTCTCACACAGACAAAGCATGACATGTGAATTCCATGGGTTTGGGGGACCAAGTGGCACTGACACCGGTCCATCAGTGGAACGCTGTGCTTCCACCGCTAACTTTTGGGAACATATATTCTTTCAAAGTTTCTGCTACATTAACATTTGGGTTAATACTATGTTCTCAAGTGTTTATGTGAATGTTAAATATTATGATTTCAGGTTTTAAAGTAAAACAGTTTGATTAATCTGAAATAGGTATGAACTATAGCATTTAACAAAGGATCTCTTCAGAAGAGATGCATTTCATCAGTCACTATACAAATGTAAACAGAGTCTCACACTAAGTAACAGTGGGCCAGGTGTATAATTCTTCACAATAGCGATTACCTAATTGCGATTTTTTGAAAATCGCAATTAAGTAATCTCTATTGGAATGTATGAAACTCCAGGAGTTTCACACTGCGATTCGCAAGGGCTCGCAAATGGACCTATCTCATTAATATTCATGAGGTAGGTTGCAATTTGCGAGCCATTGCAAATGGCTACAATCACAGGGATGGTGGCCTGCTGGGCTCAGCAGACCACTAGATCTGTGATTGCTTTTCAATAAAGCAATCTTTTTTTTTTTAAATGCAGGCTGTTTTCCTTAAAGGAAAACGGGATGCATTTAAAAATGAAAAATGAAAAGTTTTCTTGTCATTTTTTAAGAGTAGGCAGTGGGCCGTGGGACCACTGCCTGCTCTTAAAAAACGTTTTCGCATGCATTCACAAAGGTGAAGGGGTCCCCAAGAACCCCTTCCTCTTTGCGAATGGGTTACCACCAATTTGAAATTGTTGGTAACTGTAATTGTTTTGCAATCACATTCACGGTCACAAAACAATCATACATACCTCTGCGATTTGGTATTAGGAAGGAACGCCCTTGACACGCCCCATCCTAATACCGATTCGGTATGTAGTCACAAATTGGACTTGTTACATACCAAAATGCATTTTTGCAATCGCAAACAGCCCAAAGGGGCCGTTTGCGATGGAAAAAATGTTTGATACATCTGGCCCAGTAACCTTTCCTCGGATCTCCTAGGGCACCGCAGGAATATGCACATCACTATGGCTACTTTGACGTTAGAGTCTATTCACAAAAGATGACATCTGACAAAGCACAACTAAATTCTCCTCTAACAGGCACCCAAGCAAACACCCTCATGTAAAAAGCAAACAAAAACAATTGGCTAAAGTATTTGTTTCACCTGGTTTAGATCTTTGCTTGCTTCTCATATTATTATTGCACATGCCCCTCAGGTGGTTTCAGGTTCCAC